>NC_133365.1:43272749-43375731 GCF_049309525.1 Garra rufa | reverse complement strand
CACAGCTGGATTTTTAGCAGCCATTATTCCAGTCTTCAATGTTATATGATTCTTCAATAATTAATCTAATGCTGATTTGGTGCTCAACTAAAAAAAATATTTAAATGGTTGCACTGCTTTTCTTTTTGTTTGTCTTGGAAACTGGGGTACATATTTCCGGATTCTTTTAATAGACTGGAATGTTACCAAGAATAGCATTTATTGGTAAATGTTACAATGTAAGCCACTTTGCTGTCACTTTTGACCAATTTAATGCATCCTTGCTGAACTACACGATTAATATGTTAACAAAAAACTGATCCCAAACTTTTCAATCATATTGTATTTCATACTACAAAATAAATTGTGACCCTGGACCACAAAACCAGTCATAAGAGTCAATTGTTTGAAATTGAGATTTATACATAATCTGAAAGCTGAATAAATAAGCTTTCCATTGATGTTTGGTTTGTAAGGATAGGGCAATAGGTACAGAACAACATGGCCAAGATACAACTATTTGAAAATCTGTGGGTGCAAAAAAATATTAAGAAAATCGCCTTTAAAGTTCAAAGTGAAAAAGTCCAAATGAAGTTCTTAGCAATGCATATTACTGATCAAAAATTATGTTTTAATATATTTACTGTAGGAAATTTATCCTAATGATTTTTAGCATAAAAGGAAAATCGAGTCATATTGACTCGTACAATGTAGTTTTGGGTATTGCTAAAATATACCCATGCTACTTAAGACTGGTTTTGTGGTCCAGGGTTACAATTTTTAATCAAAAAACAATGGGCTGAGATGATTGCTTGTCGCTAAAAACAGGTACAATTTGGCAAACTTTCATGGGTGAAATCCAATCATTTTAATTGGAATCTGCAATTTAACATAGCAGTGAAAGATTTCCCCCACAGGTTTCATAATTGGTTCAAGTTGGTCACTCGAATTTGCTGCGTTTAACCAACAAAAAACTGTTGGTTCCATTGACTAATGCATTAGCTATGCTTCATACATAGCTATGCTATTGACAACAGACAGTGGACATTTTTGCTAGCAAAAATTCGCTAATGTGACCAGACTTCAAGATGTAATTTCTGTCCTTTTGCTCTCTCTTCATCACTCCAGAGATAAACAGCCAAGCTGGGCCAGGCATCGTGGGGCTGAAGGCAGCACCACAGCATCATGAAGGTGCTTTGAAGTGCAGAGAGCGGTGATTAATGCTCTCGTAAAGGAGGTGAGCTGATTTTGATGGAGGGCTTTATAGATCCTGCTGCCTCGGAGGGTGGGCGGCAGGGTGGAGGGGGTTTCTTATCCGTTTATGCAGCTTTCTAGAGGAAAACTGAAGTTATCAAACTCTATTTGACAAAGCCACTGCCCAGCTGTGAGTACCACAGAGGTCCACAGAGAGCTCGACGTGTCACTGTGAGCCATCTCCACTCGGGTCCAGTTAGCCACGTGGTCTCTGTCTATCAAAGCAGACAAAGTGAGCCTTCAGGGTGGGCGCCTCTGGGGTGTACGCACACATGCACATACACAAACGCTGCAACAACAACCTCTCTGCCTCAAAGAGCAGCTGTTTGTCATATGGCGCTATCAAGAGCTAATCATCCAGGAACGACTGGCCTCTAACAAACAATAAATCAATAGTTACTATGGCGATGGAATCTCAGGGAAAACAGCAGGGCCTTTTGACGCAGGCAGGTAATGAAATGATAATACCTTGCAGATGGAGCGGTTGTCAAGGAGTCGCTGACCTTGAGTGGCTTTGTCACTTTTCCTCCAGGTGAAAGAGGAAAGAGTTCTGTCAGCAGGGATACAGTGGGACCTCGGGGGAGCATTTTGTGCACCTGCACTGATGAAATTATTGCACGTGTGTGAAAGAGAGAGAGAGAGAAAAAGCATTTAGGTGAATTAAAAAAAAAAAACTTTTTATTTCCTTTGCTTCTTTTTAAGAGTTAAGTGTCCTTCAGGTAGATTTTTAAGTGTCATTGTGTCACTTTTTTAATAACATTTCTTCATGCATTTCCAGGTTCTCTAGAGACTGTCTTTTTTTTTATTCATCATAGTGTCAAGTTTTTAATCCCCCATAAAAACATACTAAAAAGTAAGAACATCTAGTAATGTCAACCATGTAGTGTCACATTTCATGTGCATTTCAAAAAATTTCTTCTGAACAAATGAAGTTTTATGTATACGACGGTGCCACGTTAAAAAAATCTAAAATTACGAGACTGATGTTGTAAAATTTTGAGAATGAAATTAAAATTACGAGTATAAAGTCAAAATTATGAAAATAAAGTCGAAATGTTTCAAGAAAAAAGACTAAATGTTTTGAGAAAAAAAGTCAAAATATTTTGAGAAATAAGTCAAAATTTCAAGAATAAATTTGAAATATTTTGAGAATAAAGCCGAAATGTGACCCTGGACCACAAAACCAGTTATAAGGGTCAATTGTTTTGAAATTAAAATTCATACACCACCTGAAAGTATAAATAAATAAGCTTTCCATTGATGTAAGGCTTGTTAGGATAGGACAATATTTGGCCAAGAAACAACAATTTGAAAATCTGGAATCTGAGGGTGCAAAAAATCTAAATATTGAGAAAATCACCCTTTAAAGTTGTCCAGATGAAGCAATGCATATTATTAATCAAAAATTAAGTTTTGATATATTTACAGTAGGAAATTTACAAAATATCTTCATGGAACATGATCTGTACTTACTATCCAAAGGATTTTTGGCATTTTTGGGTATACTCGCAGGGACAGTATGCTTGAAAATAATAGTTTACATCGTCGATTGCATTCATTTGGCCTATTTGTAGTGTGCCAGCCATTCAATAATAGCAATAAGCTTTGTGCTTTTAGTACTTTTAATATAAAAGTCAGTTTTATAGTGAAATACAAGCAACGTGTCTTGCAATAAAGTGTTTTTCACGCTCTGTAATGTGGCGGGAAAGATCGCTGTATTTATGTGAATCAGTCGTATTTTCGATTACAATGAGACATTTGTTTCATTAAATTATACAGTTTTCTTTGTGAAAATTCCACCACACACCCCTCATAAAACATCTGTGGCATCCAATCTTTTATTTCTCACATGTATTTAATTAAAAACAACAATAAAACATTCTAAAGGTTGAAGTGGACTCCAACTTGTTAACATAAGTTATATTGTTTTTTTTCTGAGGTATATAAGTGACTATTCACAAGCTGTTTTATTCACGGTATAATAGAGTAAATGATTGAAAATAATATTTAACATCTTCCATTCATTACTTGTAGCCTGCCAGCCACCCAGTAATCAATAAATTTGTGCTTTGTTGCCTTTAATGTAACACATCTCTGCTTTCAAAATATGTCAGTTTTATAGCGAAATACAAACAACGTGTGTAACATAATTTGAAAGCAGAGATGTGTTACATTAAAGGCAACAAAGCACAAAATTATTGATTACTGGGTGGCTGGCGGGCTACAAGTAATGAATGGAAGACGTTAAATATTATTTTCAATCATTTACTCTATTATACCGTGAATAAAACAGCTTGTGAATAGTCACTTATATACCTCAGAAAAAACAACAATAAAACATTCTAAAGGTTGAAGTGGACTCCAACTTGTTAACATAAGTTATATTGTTTTTTTTTCTGAGGTAAGTGACTATTCACAAGCTGTTTTATTCACGGTATAATAGAGTAAATGATTGAAAATAATATTTAACATCTTCCGTTCATTACTTGTAGCCCGCCAGCCACCCAGTAATCAATAATTTTGTGCTTTGTTGCCTTTAATGTAACACATCTCTGCTTTCAAATAATGCTGCACACGTTGTTTGTATTTCGCTATAAAACTGACATATTTTGAAAGCTAAGACTGTTTTATATTAAAGGTACCAAAAGCACAAAGCTTATTGCTATTATTGGATGGCTAGCACACTACAAATAGGCCTAATGAATGTAATCGAAGACGTGAAATATTGTTTTCAAGCAGGCTGCCCCTGTGAGTATAACACATGGTATGTTTTTTGCTAATAATCCCACATATATTCAAATAAATTCCAGTGGCCTGGGAACTTCTGCTGGTGCTCCCAATCAGAGTGCAGGCTATACTCTCAAAATATTGCAACTTTAATTGCTACGATTTAATTCTTGTAATTTTGACTTTATTCTTGAAACAATTTGACTTTATTCTTCTTATTGTAATACTCGTATAGCTTATATTTTGCTATAAAAACAAACAAATATAAATGATTTTGAAAGATGAGATTTTTGAATAAATCCTGGTGCTCCCAATCCAGGCCATTTACATGCAAAATAGGCTAGAATATACACTCTCAAATAATTGTAACTTTAATCTTGTAATTGCTACGAATTAATTCTCGTAATTTTGACTTTATTCTTAAAATATTTTGACTTAATTGTCAAAAACAAAAATCGAAGATTATAAGATTAAAGAATGAAGTCGAAATTTTACGAGAAATATTACAAGAATAAAGTCTTAATATTTAGAGAGTAAAGTCTAAACATTTCTACTTTTTTCTTGTAATATTTTGAATTTATTCTTTTTTTATTTTGACTTTATTCTCGTAATTTCAATTTCATTCTCTTTATTCTTAGATTTTTGTTTTTAACGTGGTGCCGCCAAAACTCTGTTGAACATGCAAACACTGTCTTTCTGTGATATCAAACTTGTAATCAAACAGCATTTTCTTATTTTCTCAGGTGAAAATACGCCTCCAGCCTCGTGTCTGACTTCTCTCAGTGTGGGCCGGCAGTCACACAGGGGTAGAGGGTGAAAGGTCGCGCTCTAGGAAGCACTTCAGAGAGGAAGTCAAACTGAGCAATTGCATTGTGGAAACACAGTGGGGGACCGTGAGTGTAAGTGTCTGCGAGAGCGACAGAAAGGGAGGGAGAACTAGAGTACAAGTGATGGAGAGAATCACACAAGAGCTTACGGTGTTGAACTGAGTGCGTTTAATGTTAGCGATCAGTTTGTTTGGATGGTGTACAAGTGGTTTGGGTGAAAAATGATGGTTTATGTAGACTCTAGCACATTTTGCAGTTGGTTAAAATAAAATGCCATTGAAATTGTTTTGCTACTTTCAGACACCCTGGTTAGACGTATTATTACAACGCAATCAAACCAAGTGAGAAAACCTAAAAACTAGCTTTTTGCTTGCTGATGAAATTGAGAACAGAGTAGAGTTGGCTGAAAATCGGCGGGCATGATGGAGCAGATCTGAAAATTGCTTTAGCGGAGACTCCATAAGAAACAGATAGAGAGAGAGACAAAGAGAGACTGAAAGAGAGACGAGAGACGTAGAGAGAGGGAGAGAGAGAGAGGGCTCCCTGCAGGCCTCGGCAGCTCAATCCTATTTATTGATTTTCTGTCCACTCCTTCAATATGTGGAATGTGCGCGGGCCAATAGATGATGACAAACGGGGCCACCAGGGACAGCAGCGGCTCTAATTGAACTTGATGGAGTACAGCTGAGGATCAAAGGTTGCGCACACTCTGTGACATTACAGGTTCTCCTCTGGCGGAGATAGAGAGACGGAGTGCTTGGAGAGGAAAGGCTGGTGGGGAAGAAAAAGGTGTGATCCTCTATTTCAGCCCTTCCCTCCCTAATGTTCCAGGTCATTCTCAAAATATGATGACGTTTCAGTCATGAAAAGAATTTGAAATATAAAAAACACATATAAACCCTTACAGTTTACAAATTATATATCAGTTTGAAAGATCTCTGCTAAAACATTAAGAGTATAATCTACTTTAGTCTCAATTCCTATAAAGCAATCTATAGTGGGAATTTCTCAGTAGTTTTAATGTCTCTGGTTAGTGGTTAGTGGTTTCTGCATTCAGGATATGCGGACGACGAGCCAAATCTATTAACTTTTATCACTCATAAATTCCCTGGGCATGTGAACTTGTGAAATAAAGTAACAAACAAAAGTGAAGTTGTCTTTTATGATTAGTAGTAATGTCAAGAAATGAACATGTACTTAGTAATTGCTTCTTGGTGAGAACTGTATTCAAAATTTGACCATTCTGTAGGTCGTAAAGTCAGCATTTTTTGGAATGACCGTCCCTCTTCCTTTTCTTTCACTGCTCGGTCAAGCACAATGGAACCTGGTGCTTTACAATAACAACCTCCTGCCAAAAGCACAAGAAAACAAGGGGAGAAGAAAAGCTCTGTGCTCTATTTTGATGAAAGTAACAAGCACAGCTTGTCGTAAATAGGCTTTCTGAGGCCCGAGGCAACTCCTCCCCCCAGGGGAGCCGCTTTCTCTCTCGCTCTCTCCCCGGGCTGCTGTCGCCAAGAGGGCCTTGCAGCTGACACGGGAAAAAAGCACAAACAAGACGTGTCTTCAGCTGTTCTGACAGAGGGAGGAAATGATATTTTCTGGGAGAATGCTCACTTGTTCACTCAGGTTTTACTCCCCGCCTCATGAGGGAATAAGACATGAGGACGACACGGTGGAAAAGCCCAATGTGGTTTTTTCATGAAAGTGCTGCAGCATCCTAGTGTCTTTAATTTGAGGTTTACTGGGAAGCCTGGAAGTGGAACCCCGCAGGCCTCTGGATTCTGGAGACTTGTGTTTTGTGTGTTTGTGCCTGTGTGTGTGTGGTGTTTTTATTTTATTATTTTATTTTGTTGTTGTTTTGTGTTATTTCTGTTGTTTTCATCTCCCGTCCTCTTCTCATGTTAAACTGTAAATCGCAATATTTTTGTATATATCTGTCTGTCATCTATCTATCATTCTATTGTTCTATCTGTCTGTCTGTTCATATGTCTGCGTTCTCTTGTTCTATCAGTCTGTCGTTCTGTTGTTCTGTCTGTCTGTCATTCTAGCCGTTTGTCTGTCATTCTATTGTTCCGTCTGTCTCTGTTTGTCTGTGTGTGGTTCTATTGTTCTATCTGTGTCATTCTGTCTGTCTACTGATGTCTGTTGTTCTAGCTGTTTGTCATTCTGTTATTCTAGCCGTCTATATCGTTCTGTTGTTCTGTCTGTCTGTTGTTCTGTCTGTCTATCTGTCTATTGATGTATGTTGTTCTAGCTGTTTGTCATTCTGTTATTCTAGCCGTCTATATCGTTCTGTTGTTCTGTCTGTCTATCTGTCTATTGATGTATGTTGTTCTAGCTGTTTGTCTGTCATTCTGTTATTCTAGCTGTCTGTATCGTTCTATTGTTCTGTCTTTCAGTTGTTCTGTTTGTCTGTTTGTCTATCTGTCTTTTGTTCTATCTGTTTGTCTGTCATTCTATTGTTCTGTCTGTCGTTCTAGCTGTTTGTCGTTCCATTGTTCTGTCTGTCTGTCTGTCTGCCGTTCAGTTGTTCTATTTGTCTGTCTATCTGTCTTTTGTTCTAGCTGTCTGTCTGTCTGTCTGTCGTTCTATTGTTCTGTCTGTCTGTCTGTCTGCCGTTCAGTTGTTCTATTTGTCTGTCTTTCTGTCATTCTAACTGCCTGTCTGTCTTTCTTTTTTTCTGTCTGTCTGTCGTTCTATTGTTCTGTCTGTTTGTCTGTCTTTCTGTCATTCTAACTGCCTGTCTGTCTTTCTTTTTTTCTATCTGTCTATCTGTCTGTCGTTCTAGCTGTCTGTCTGTTGTTCTATTGTTCTGTCTGTTTGTCTGTCTTTCTGTAATTCTAGCTGCCTGTCTGTCTTTCTATTGTTATGTCTGTCTGTCATTCTAGCTGCCTGTCTATCTTTCTATTGTTCTGTCTGTCTGTCTGTTTCTCTGTCTATCTATCTGTCTGTCTTTCTAGCTTTCTGTCTGTCATTTCGTTGTTCTATCTGTCTGTCTGTCATTCTGTCTGCCTGTCTGTCATTCTGTCTGTCTGTCTGTCTGTCTGTCTGTCATTCTAGCTGCCTGTCTGTCTTTCTGTTGTTCTATCTGTCTGTTTGTCTGTCTGTCGGTCGTTCTATCTGTCTGTCATCTATTATTCTAGCTGTCTGTCTGTCTGTCTGTCTGTCGTTCTAGCTGTCTGTCTGTCATTCTATTGTTCTGTCTGTCTATCTGTCTGTCATTAAATTATTCTGTCTGTCTGTCTATCATTTTAGCTGTCTGTCTAGTATTGTTCTACCAGTCTGTCTGTCTGGCATTCTGTAGATAGACAGACAGCTAGAACAATAGAACCACAGACAGACAGCTAGAACAACAGACAGACAGATAGACAGACAGATGGATAGACAGACAGACAGACAGACAGACAGACAGACAGACAGACAGACAGACAGATAGATAGATAGATAGATATGTCTGTTGTTCTAGCTGTCATTTGTTCTATATATATGGTTGTATCTATAATTATATCCATAGTTCTAATAATTTTCTGTCTTCTATTTGTAAGGCCTTTTAACTTTTTTAACATTTAAAAAAAAAATGTAAGTCTTTGTTGAGCCTTGACCAACTTTCTTTGAATTTCGGTTCACTTTATTTCTGTCTCCTTACATTCAAATTCAAATTGCAATTCACCACAATTCAATTTAATTCAGGAACTGAATTGGAATAAATAAAAGGAATTCTTAATTTAATTCTGAACGGCACACAACCCTGGTGTTGTGCTGTGCTTTTAGTGTTGTGTTGTGCTGTGTGGTTCCATGCCCCAGTGGTGAGGGCCAAGCCCGGCTCGTCACGCTCTGCTTGTCTATGTGCACAGGCTTCTGATCCCCGATAACCCAGATGTGTGCTTATTCAAATGGGAGCAGCTCCAGGCTTCCCCTTGCAAATAAGGGGCCATCCGCACGTATTGTCACACAAATTAAAAACGGCCGTTTGTCTGGCGGATAAGAGTCTGTGAGAGGTGTGTGCACGTCTGCGTGAGAGTAAATGAGAAAGAGAGAGAAAAAAAGAAAGGTGTGGACACACTCCAGCCGAGAGTCTTTGATGTGCACGCCCGTTCTCCTCCTCCACTGAACCTTGGTACTTCCACTTCTTCCTGCTGCTGTCATCTACGTCCCTCTGGAATAAAGGAGAGGAAAAAAGAGAGAAAGTGATTTTCTCCACACCACCACCTGCATTTGAGAGCCTTGAGATTTCTGGGGTTTTTTCTTTCTGAATAAATCTTCACCCTTTTCTCCTCCGTTGGCTCGAATCCCCAACCGTATAAGCCAGTCTGATCCGTCCCAATAATAAAAGTATTGCCAGCCAGTCTCTGTGAAAATAGGTTCAGCACATATCTAATTCACTTTAATTACTGCCGCATTCAGAGCTCTGGACACACTGCTGACTAGGTCAACCTGCGAGCGTGCAAACGTGCACATACGCACGCAATGCAGCCGCTCGTTTTTGGTCAGGCCTTTTGGATGGTTCTGTCAAATTGTATGAAGCTCGGGAATAAATTAGATCTGTGCGTAAATAAGTCTGAGGTTTTAATCTACTGTCTTTCTCTTTATCTAACTCTCTTTTGCTTTACCCTACACTCAGGTAATTCTGAAATCTCCCACAATCCTAAACTCTCTCCCTCCCTTTTTGTATCTGTGGCTAACAGCTGGTATCTGTGTGCTTCCAGCTGTGTGCTTGTATAAAACCTCTCGTAGAGTGGCATATTTAATTTTGAAATGCCCATTTCTCTTATTAAATGATTATGAAGACAATGTGAAGCAACCAGTGCTGGGGAGTAACTAACCAAATGTAGTGGCAACTTTAACATTCACTTGCCTTCAAAATAATGTAGCTTTTGTGGTAACAGGCTACTCTTTTGAAGTAAGTAGTGATGTAGCAACTAAAGGCAATTCAACATATTGCTAAGTCAAATGCCGTTATGTTTCAAACACACTTTCCTTAATACTTCTACACACTTACACACTAAAGTTTGGGTACGTAAGATTTTTTAATGTTTTTGAATCTCTTATGCTCACCAAAGGTGCATTTATTTGATCAATAAATACAATTTAAAACAACAGTTTTATATTTAAGGGGGGACACTGCAGGCAAAACCCTCAAAAGGTTCTTCAAGCGATGCCATAGAAGAACCATTTTTGGTTCCACAAAGAACTATTCAATCAAAAGTTCTTTAAAGAACCATTTCTTGCTTACCTTTTTATAATCTGAAGAACCTTATTTGCCACAAAGGACCATTTATAAAATAGAAAGGTTCTTCAGAGGGTAAAGGTTCTTTATGGAACCATTTAGACAAAAAGGTTCTTCTACGGCATCGTGAAGCACCTTTATTTTTAAGAGTGTAGTTTGCCAAGTTACAGTTTTAAAGTAACTTCCCTAACACTGGGAGCAACACATACTTGCACTTCTTGTTATTATCATTTCAGAATCTTATATTCACTCACTCTAGGCCTTGACTTCTTGAGTTCTGAATGTTTCTCCTCACCCCTGTTCAGAAGGCAGTTTTCTCTCAAACAGCTTTTGTGAAGCGTTATATTGAGATTTACATTGACATCGGTCAAAAATGCCTCGGCCTTGCAGTGAATGTTTTGGTGATAACACAGCACTATCTAGAGGGTCATCGGTTTATTTCCTGTTATGGCTCACATTCTTATATGGCAAGATACTCTCTGACTTTCTAATAGTATTCTGCATTCTGCTTTAGACCTAAAAAGGCTGGCTTTGTTGGCATAAAAAATATGATCTCTTGTATAGAGTGAATATAATGAGAATTCAGCTTTTTTTTTTTTTTTGCTTTTTTTGGGTGGTATCACAGATACAGATAGACCACCCACAGTCAGTTAACAAACCATCTAATGCATATTGCACAAGTAAATTACTTTTATTTTCTTGTCTATTATTGTTTATTTGTTTTAAGATTGTTCAAACACATTAAACGTCTTTTTGGAATGATTTTCACTTGTCTACCAGCTTTCATGTTATGGATAATGGGGAAAAAAAATGGATTGCTTTCTTAAATTATTTATTTTATTTCATTGTATTTTATTTTATTTTGAGACTTTTAAACACATCAAACAGTCTTTTTGGAATGTTTTTTTTTTTTCTTGTCTGCTGCCTTTCATGTTATGGATGATGAATAACATCTAACAGAGAATCTATCATAGATATTCAAGGCCAGTAATGTACGTTCTTGTTGTTTTTGGAAGGATGGATTTTTTTTTTATCACAAAGGCATTTTTTTCTTCATGCCAATCTATTTTTGTTTTGTCTTTATACTCTCACCTTCTTAAATAGGCAGTTTGTAGCTTGAATAATCTGCAAAGTGGGCCAGATATGAAGGGTGCAGTATGAAATGTAGCTCCAGTGCTTCAGAACTGCTGAATTATACGCAACTCCAATATAAGATGTGCATAACTGGAATTTTGAACTGTGTTCATTTGAATTATCTTTGTCAGAGACAGCGAGCTGTCCTTTGCAAATTTAGTTGCAGCTCTGGGAATCATTAAAGCTGCTATCGGGTACTGGCTCTTTTTTAATGTGATGATTTGGTCTCACAACCCAGTGCTCACTGAACTGTCCCAAATGAGAACTACATTTTATCTGATTTGTAAAAAAAATAGGCAGGTACCACGGTACGGTTGAGTCTGTGGATTTGTGATAGTGGTTTTATAAACTTGTGCTCCCTTATGGAAGAAGACTGTTTCAAACACCAGTTAGTTTCATTCTGGCATCTTTTTTAACCAACTTATTGGAAAAAGTAACAAATAGAGTATGACAGTATATCTGCCATTTTCTGGAACAATGCTAACCATCCCCACCTCTCAGCCCATGACCCCTCTCTGCTCTGGGAGTACGTGGCCATGAGGTCAGATTTATGAAAGCACTTAATGGAGTTCCAAATGGGAGGAGCCATATATATGTCCATTTAAACCCGCCAATCACAGCGCTTATGATGTATGCCTTTTGAAGGCCAAGTCTGTTTGAATATTATATAGGTCACTGAAATCATATGAACATATATCTGCAGCACTGCTGCTACAGAGTGAAACAGACAGCAGGACCAATATAGTGTTATTCCTAAAAGAATAACTCTTATGTATCATCTTATTTTTTGTCACTCGACAACATACAGAGCAACCAATAACTCTTATGAGCCAGATCTTTTTAATGAATCAAAAACATCCAATGCCAACAGTGTAGTTTGATTCCCAAATGAATGATTCTTATGAGTTGTTTCTTTTATGTAAATCAAAAACTCATAATGTGGACAGTGCAGTTTGATATTTGAATGATTGACTCTATAAACTGGTTCATTTTAATGAATCAAAAACACAACACAGACAGTGTAGTCCGATTCCTGAACAAATGATTCGCTTCTTTATCATTAAAGGGGTCCTATTATGCTCCTTTACAAAGTCTTCATTCTGTTTTTGGGGTGTACTTGAACATGCTCTCATGCTTAGTTGTTCGAAAAACGCATTATTTTTCACATAATTTAGATTATTACAGTAGTACGGAGCCCCTTACGTCACCTGTAAAGGAAAAATAATTAATCCGTGGGGACGGTTTTGCAATTCGTTCCCTCAGTTTATAAACCGTACTCACGAATTCTTAAACTGTTCCCTCGGTTTAACAAGTCGTGCCGACGGATTAACAAACCGTGCCCACAAATTTCCAATCCGTGCACACGCTTTAGCAATCCGTTCCCACGGGTTTGTAAACTGTGACAGCAATGCTCACTGTAAATAATACTGATAATAATAATAATTATTATTATTATTATTTTAATTTGTAGACTAAATAATTGAGTGCACTTAAGACAGTATACTGTTTATCACAATGCATGCTTTATTTTATAATAACCTTTTACAGTTTTGGAAATGTGTTTGTGTACTATTCATTATTAACATGTAGACTCATTTTGGCGATTTGTGATAAGCTTTTCACCCAGAGTTAGATGCATGCTGCACTATTAATGTTATTATTAAATAAGGCCTATTATTACATTGCATTTAGTTTGAGAGCAAAGGAATGACAACATAATCTGTACATTATTTGTTTTGTATTGCTTTTTACCTTTTTTTTTAAATTCAGGCAATTTTATATTTTGAAAAATATTATTAAATAAAGCAAAGCCGTTTGAACCGCGCTCTTCACTTATTATTTTATTTTGGTAACATGGTCGGCACTTACAACACAGTCTTCTTTTTAGCGTTTATTTTACATAAATAACCAATGGGATAAAACACAGGTGTGGTGTTTTAGCAGCTAATCTGTTAGTGATTAATATAAAATAAACGCTAAAAACTCTGTTTTGTCAGTGTAGCATAGTCTCATATAGCCTACTATGAGAGATAAAGTTTAATAAATGCAATACAATGCATCCCACACCTATAAACAGGTGGCCTGGTTGAATTTGGGGGCGGGGCCACAAATCCATGAGAACAGTTTACAAACCCGTGGGAACGGATTGCTAAAGCGTGCGCACGGATTATGAATTTGTGGGTACAGATTCAAAATCCGAGGGTACGGTTTACAAAATCTGAGCGCACTGATTGGAAATTTGTGGGCACGGTTTGTTAATCCGTGGGCACGACTTGTTAAACCGAGGGAACAGTTTAAGAATTCGTGAGTACGGTTTATAAACTGAGGGAACGAATTGCAAAACCGTCCCCACGGATTAATTATTTTTCCTTTACAGGTGACGTAAAGGGCTCCGTACTATAGCTTTCTCCCCAGCCCGATTAGTTCCGGGTTCCGCCTTCCGAAAAACCAAATGTGTTGTGATTGGCCAGCAGTCCCACTGCGTTGTGATTGGCAAACAGCATAGTCCGCGTTCCGTCCTGCTGCGCCCCTTCCCAAAGCAGCAAACTAGATTAAAGTGATTCTTACCTTTTAAATATGGATATTTTTTTTTACAAAAACACATCTGATCGCTAAAGGAGGCTTTTACCGACCGCCCCGGAGCCATATGAGGCACTTTTTTATTATGGATCGACGTATTTTCAGTCTATGCTGTTCTATGAGTGCCAGAATTGATTTAATATAACTCCGCTTGCATTCGTCTGAAAGAAGGAAGTCATCTACAGCTAGGATGCATGAAGGGTGAGTAAATAATACGCTATTGTTTGTCCTATCGTCAGCATGCGAGATCGCGGATATGTGACATTATCATTATTGTGCTAATGTATTTAATTATTTGCATGCCCGAAACCATAAGGCTAGTGAAGCTATCTACACTGTATGATGAATAAATCTCTTACCACACACTGCACGTCTAGGCACGGCTCAGACGCGTCCACGGATAATCACGTTAGTCAGTGACTACGTTTACATGGACACCAGTAATCTAATTAATGACCTTATTCTGAATAAGACAATAATATGATTAAGCTGTTTACATGAGTGGCTTTTAGAATATTCCTTTCATGTTCCCGTTTTACATGTTATAGTACATAGATCGATTAATGACACACATCATTGGGTCCACACGCGACACTATCAGTTCATCTTCCTTATAGACTTTTGGATGTTTCGGTTTTAATTTTACAAAAAGCTTGAAGTGGCACTGGACATATGCAACAAATATTTTAGAATGTGTGAGTTAAAATTTGCCGTGGTCGCATTTGTGTGAGTGCATGCTGTGCTGCTCCAAAGCGTCTGCTCCATACAGCGAGCGTTTCAGAGCCACTCAGTTTTTTTTGCCGTTTACCTCACATTACGCTTTGGAGGCTTTCATTTATATTTTTTATTAATTAATTTGATTGCACAGTGTTTGCGCACCCTGTAATAAATTGTTTAGTCGGCATATAACACAGCATGCGATGGAGTCCATTCCTCGTCTTATTAGTTTTTGTTAATAAATGCTACATAAGCTAGTTTTATTTTATTGTTGTTATGCTGTTTAAATAACAAATCCATCTTTTAAGAATTTGTTTTAATCTTAAAATTGATAGGTGTAGCCTATATATGTGAGCAAAACCAAGATCATGAATTCGAAAGTAAAAGTGAAAAGCATCCTAAGACATTCCAATAGCGGAAATCCCGTTCACAAAATTAAAATCACAAATAATACTAATGAAAAAGAATGGGTTGAATGTTAAATACGTTTTCATAAAACTATAAATTATGATAACAGACAAACTATTTATCAGCAATGAGCATTGATTAATCCCATGTTGTAGCAAAAAAATAAATAAATAAAAATGAAACCAAAGCATATGCATGTGCAACCAACTGAGAACGTTATGCAGCGTTCCAGGCAACACGTTACCCGTGTTTTTCCATAACTTCTACCTGTGAAAGTGCACTGGAAAGGCACTCAAACCCGTGAATTCCCATCCGTGAACTCGTACTAGATCGACGTACTCCCAGTTCCGAGTTCTGACGTGACATAGCCCGCGAAACAACAATAAAGCCTGTAGGGGTGCGGTGTTTATGCAAGTGGCACACGGTGGGAAAATAGAGTTTAGGACAATATAACGTTGCAGTCAAATTATTAATAATATAAAAATAATAAATGTTTGGCGTGACTTGCCTGGAATGCTAAAGTCCTGAGTCGTGGTTTGAAGACGTGATGTACGAGCTCAAAAACCTGCCTGGAACGCAGCATTACTGTGTATCCTGTCGCAAAATGTGGCGAAAAGTCCTACACAAGGGTAATAGTGTGATTAAGGTGTGTACATGTCTTCCATAATGCGACTAAAATAGGAATACTCCACCTGTCTTAATTCGATTTGTGTTTACTTCGATTATGACTTTAGTCGGATTAAATTAATCAAAAATCTCAGTTTACATGGTTGCTTCTTAATCAGAGTATTGTCTTAATCGCATTAAAATCGGAATATTGTTGTCCATGTAAACGTACTCAATGTTGGTGTTTACATCAGTCGTGGATCTGCGTGTGTTTGGACCCTCTGTACAACACACGTGAACGGTGCGGCTTCAGCACGGCTACCGGAGCAGTTCGCGGACCTTTAGTTAAAGCTGTGTTTAAACGAGCCGACCTACAGCTCGCTGTAGCATCCCAAATTTAAAGCGGCTGTCCTCAATACATGGGTAAAGTTAGGCGAATCCCCCACCTGCCAACGAATTGAATTTCAGTAGGCGGGATACCGCGTTGTGACATCATTGCATGCGGAAAACAAACGCTGTAGTCCAAACGAGTCGTTTCGTTGTAGTTCTTGAAAAGGGATTTTTTAAAACTAAATATCTCCATTTGGAGTGGACTTTGAGATTTGTAACTTTGTATATGTTTTTTATGCCCAAACATACACACCACACACTGGCTAAAGTTCAAAAAGTGAAAAAGCATAATAGGACCCCTTTAATCAAACGCATGAAGCTTAAAACTAACTTTGAGTCTTAAATTCCTCACTGAGTTGTTCATATGACAGAATGTAAAGACACTTTGATTTTATTGATTCTTGAATGAATGACTCTTATGAGCTGGATCTTTTTAGTAGATCAACAACTCAATGCAGACAGTACAGAATGATTCTCGATTAATGACTCTTTGGAGCCAGATCTTTATAGTGAATCAAAAACACGCAATGCTGACAGTGTAGTTCGTTCCCCAAATGAATGACTCTTTTGAGCTGCTTCTTTTATGTAAATCAAAAACTCATAACGTAGACCAAGCGTGCCGTGGGTGTCCTGAAAAGTGAAGCCGAAAGTTTTCGATCGCCCCCCGGTGGCTGGCTGCAGTATAGGTCATAAACCCCGCCCTCTCCATGTAATCTAATGGGACGTGAGCCAAACTAAATAATCGAATTACACTTCAAATAATTTTTTTCCAAAGATGATTTCCATCGTGTGAGGTAGTTCTTATAATGCTGATTCATGTTCAGGTGTTCGTTTTTCTAATAAATTCGCTTTTAAGTAGTTATTTGATGCTATAAAAACGGGGTGTGGTGTCATGATTGTGATCGTGCGTTTGGGTCTGCGGGAGTTTGGGCGAGACTTTTGCTGCGTCCCAATTCGCATACTATCCGTCCTAAATAGTATTCGAAAATAGAATTAGTATGTCCCAAATCGTAGTATGTTCAAAAAAGTATTCCAAAGATTCCCGGATGGTCTACTACTTGACTTCAGAATTCGAAGTGCGGATCAATGCACACTCTAACGGCTAATATTGCCCACAACCACTGATCTATAATAGAGAACTGGATTGCTCATGACGTCATAAAAGTGAAGCCACCGCGCCGCCATATTAGTATTCCCTACTATTCGCATACATTCCATTGAATGAATAGGAGATCATACGATTTCATTGAGAAAACATCACATAACAAGTCAGCGTTTTTATATCTGAAGTCTCACTGTGCATTTTTACAACGCAAACGTCCTAAGCATGTAAACGGTTATTTGTTTATTGTCGGGAATTCCCTCTGCTTATTAAAAATGTACGTTCATAAAGCCTACATTACAGTCATGTACATCAGATAAGCATAAACATCGGGCGTTCAACATATGTTTACAAAAGAAAATGTGCTCATAAATCTGAATAATCACTGTTTATGTCATTTTGTTGTATTTATTCGTACAGTAGGCTAACTGCATGTTTCAACAATACTTTTGTTATTAATTCGTTTATTGTATGTTATATTATTATATATTCATTAATAACATTATTAATTTTGAAGCAGGTAATGATTTGTTCGTTAAATTAATAATTAATTCAACATATATACACAGCATTTTACTCACATGGAAACAGTAATGTTAGTAAATCATTACAGAATTTGGTGATTTGAAGAGACTGAAATAGATGCTGCTCATTAAAAAAAAAACGCACCATACCGCGCTGACTACTTAAAGACATTAAGCTTTATTTCAAAGATTTTAATTTATAGTACAAGAGCAATATTGTACAATCGATACAATTTCAGGTAGGCTACTAATACCATATACACGGTTTTGTTTATAATTTCCTGCATAATTGGGTACATAAATATATTTTCGTTTTGGTTCAGTTAACTCACCTGTGTCTGCAAGTGCGCAGCTGACACACCCACCTAAACGATTTCAATATATATCGCTTATCCAGCCCGAAAAGACCATAAACATTCCAGATAACATCTTAAGTATAATTTATTTACATACACATATGCTCAAAACTAATGATGTGTGAATGAAACGCTTCAAATCGGGTGATTTTAGGTCAGTGGTTTACATGCGAATTCAATGGCGCACTCTGCCGGTAGGGAATAGTAAGATGGCGGATCGAACACTTCCGGTGGCTTCACTGCCTAACGGCATTTTAGAACGCAATGAGCAATCCAGTCATTATATAGATCAGTGCCCACAACACATTGCGCGGTGAACGAGGATTCGATTAGAACTACAAACACGCATAAAAAGTGTTAAAAAACTACAAACATGGAGGAAATTCGCGACCAACGGACAGGTAGAGAAAGGGATTTGAGTGATAAATAATCAGTGTGTAACCTGATAAAAAATATATATTTTAAATGTTATCCTCGTTATATTTCATGTGCAGCAACATTATGAACTTTTATAAAGATAGGTTTGGTCATTAACGTTTAAATGCATATGCAAACATGAGCAGAGTTCTCGGCATGAAAGACTCCTGAAAGAATGTGCCTCTTCATTTCTCTCTATTACGATAGGAAATTAAATTAAACGAAATGTAGATAATGTTAACTGTGATGATTGACAGGGCAGTTTAAACAGTGACAGGATTCAGGTAACTAAGCAACAGAGCGTCCGTTAAAAAAGCAGTTATGACGAAGTAGTATGTCCCAAAGCTCGCCTACTATTCTGCTAAATACTCAAAAGTATGTACTTTTTCTTCACAAAAAGAGTACATACTTTTAGGGCGTAGTATAAGTAGGCGAATTGGGACGCAGCATTTGACACCGCGGCTCCGCCTCACGACACTACTGCGCATGCTCTGGCTCCAAACGAACCTCTACTGCGCATGCTCTGGCTCCAAATGACGTAATTTCCCCCAAGATGGTAGCGGCCATATTGAGTTGTTTAGGCTTCACTTTTCTATAGTGGAAAGAAGCGGAGACGCGTTGTCCATCTTTTTTACAGTCTATGACGTAGACAGTGCAGTTTGATTCCTGAATGATTGACTTTTATAAACTGGTTCTTTTTAATGAATCAAAAACACACAACACAGACAGTGTAGTACAATTCCTGAACAAATAATTCACTTCTTCATCGTAAATCAAATGCAAAGTTTAAAACTAACTTTAAGACTTAAATTCCTCACTGAGTTGTTCATGTAACAGCATGTAAAGATACTTTGCTTTTATTGATTTTCGAACTAATGACTCTTCTGATCCAGATCTCTTTAGTGAATCAAAAACACAATGCAAACAGTACAGAATGTTACTTGAGTAATGACTCTTATGAGCCAGATCATTTTAGTGAATCAAAAATATACAATTCCGACAGTGTAGTAAGTAGTTTGATTCCCAAATGAATGACTCTTATGAGCTGTTTCTTTTATGTGAATCAAAAACTCATAACATAGACAAGTGCAGTTTGATTACTGAATGATTGACTCTTATGAAGTGGTTCTTTTTAATGAATCAAAAACACAACACAGACAGTGTAGTCTGATTCCTGAACTAATTATTTGCTTCTTTATCGTAAATCAAACACATGAAGTTTAAAACTTTGAAACTTAAATTCCTCACTGAGTTGTTCATATGACACATGTAAGGACACTTTGCTTTTAATGTTTCTCTAATTAATGACTCTTATGAGCCAGATCTTTTTAGTGAATCAAAAACATGCAATGCCGACGGTGTAGTTTGTTTCCCAAATGAATGACTCTTTTGAGCTACTTTTTTTATATGAATCAAAAACTCATAATGTAGACAGTGTAGTTTGATTCCTGAATGATTGACTCTTATGAACTGGATCTTTTTAGTGAATCAAAAACACACAACACTGACAGTGTAGGCGATTCCTGAACAAATGATTCATTTCTTTATCATTAATCAAATGCATGAAGTTTAAAACTAACTTTGAGATCGAAATGAATGACTCTTACGAGCTGTTTCTTTTATGTGAATCAAAAACATAGACAGGGCAGTTTGATTCCTGAATGATTAGCTCTTATGAACTGGTTCTTTTTAATTAATCCAAAAGAAATTGCTTTTATTGATTCTCTAATTAATGACTCTTATGAGCCAGAACTTTTTATTGAATAAAATTCCTCACTGAGTTGTTTATATGACAGCATGTAAGGACAAACGTGTTGCTTTTTATCTGTAATAAAACTAAATGAATGAAATATGTTAAAATATTGTTCGTTTTGCATTGTTGTTATTACAGAGATGAGGCAATTATTGTATTGCATCATACATTTTATGGAAAATCCAAAAAGTCTGTTTGAAAACCTTTTACAAGAATTGCTTTAATTTTTTTTAATTATTATTTTAATTGTCTCAAAATGTAACTTTGACATAATACTATTCCTTAATCATTACCAATAAGGATATTATCAGTGTACTGTGGCACAGTTTGTAAAGGCACACTGTACTTCTCTATCAATTTCAGTTTCGATTATTTTTTCACATGAAATTTCACAGCAATGCTAATAAACCAGGTTCTGTATATGTGCAGTATGTTTTTTACTATTGTTGTGGTTTCTGCAAGGCACAGCGGTGATGTTTCAACACTAATGGCATAATCACAAATAACCGCATGACATATAGCCATCTGAAAACCCTTCGGCAATGTGTGTATGTGTGCACATATGAGAGTACGTAACAAGCTCGGGCCGTGGTGTACGAAAAGCTTCTCAGCAGAAATGTAGCAACAGAGGTGATTTATCTTAGGCTAACCCCACAGAGTGGCACACAATACCACCACCATCTACATGCTGGGTTTAATAATATGGGTGAAATACAGCAATTCCCTATAGGCAGCCTGATTATACAACAAAAAACAATGTAAGCATGCAAATTTTTATATCTCTCAACCAGCGTGTTTAGAGAGATACAGACAATGCAATTTGAACATGTGCAATCATTATGCAAAGATTCCTCATTAGGCCTGGCAATAGTTTAACTGTGAGCAATTTGGTTGTTTAGTAACTTTCTACAACTTACTCTGGGTGTTTGCTGCTGCTGTAGGAGCTTTTCCATCACGGCCGTCTGTGTGACAGTCCCGCTTGCGTCAGGAGACTGTCGGCATCCCATATCTCAGACAGTTTTCTCATTAAAAAGGCTGAATGTGCGCGAAAGGGCTGAAGGAAGACAAAGCGCTAAACTCTGAGCGTTGTTTAAAGGCAGTTTAAGGTGCTCTTCCTCCACACTGTCTGTCAGAAACCTGGAGCATCTCAGTTTGACACCGACTGAGAAAGCATGACGGCTGTGCTATTGCACACGCTCGCACACGTCGTCTCCATCCTTCAGTCATTTATATTTTGCCTCTTTTTCCACATACATATATCCATATTTTTCACAAATCTCGTTTCAGCCTCCATTTAGTAGAGAGAGAGAGCTATTTATCCATTTTACACCTCTACGAATTTTCGCTCTGCGTCTCTCCTCTATAAAATAATAGTTCCAGCCCACACAAAACATCACTGAACCCTGTTTGCCTGCATTTATTACGCTCCCCTCACCTGCCTGTGAATGGAGCACCAGAAATGCAGCGAAACACACACAGGCTCTTGCAGCGAAGCTGAAAGTTTTATGCGGTGCACCCTTCTCGATCTGATTTCACAGGTTAATTAGATTGTTTTGTTGGTATGTTTTACGTTTATTCAGACAAACAAATACCGCTCATCATCTCTCCGATAATTAAATGGACCTCGACTAAACGAACACCCCCTCCCTTTCTAATAAAAAGGGCTCATCTCCACAACGTTCAAGTGTTCTTCACTTTGACAAGTGTCATTTAAAAACCGTTGTTGTTATGGCAACCGCAGACTCATTACAGTTAATTCACTAATTGCTAACTGGAGCTCTGATTGTTCAAAATTACCTCAGGGACGTGGTTAACCCTTCACTTGGTATGCAGATCAGGCGGCCCGTTAGTCGCTACTGCTCATAAAGGCCTCTAATTTAGCACAATGCTCTTTAAATTCACTTCCTCCCCCTCTTTTTTTCCCTCCCGTTCTCCGCTGGTCCCCTTGCATCCCAAAGCCCCATCAAGCAGTTTGTAATCAAGAGGCTGGTTGCCATGGTGATTAATCGTCGCCTTTTCTGTCAGCAGTTTTTAGAGAGATGGGGCTTGATGTTTGTTTGTTAATGGGCCAGTAAACAATGGGACTGGAGTCTTTTTTTTAATCGCCTTCATGGATTTTCCCGCAAAAGGCTCCATCGCTGAGGCTAAATCCTTATTGTATTTGAGCAAAAAGGGTGATGGACAAATTTGTTTTACAGACAAAAATGACCTAGCCAGTGTGGAGACTATTGTGTTTCCAGTCATTTTGGACGAACATCTACATCACTGTAAAAATTTACAAGAAAATACTTTTATATGTGAAATTTACTAGCAATATCTCAATGAAAAATGTAAATCCTACACCATTTCTTTCAGTGTTTCAATTTTAATTTGTTTTATGTATATAGGCAATCGAGATGATGAGAAAAGGAGGAACAGGGAAAGAAAACATCCAAATGTGATCTCACATAAACCCCATGAGCACCACAGGTAAGACCACATGCTTTTACCACTAGATCATGGCTCTTACATTAATATAAAGTATTGTTTAGATAATTAATACAGACATTAACATGGAATCTTTTAATTCATATTAATAATATTATTTAATTATATAACTATTTTAATTACTCAGTTTTACTTATTTTAGCATGGAAATTAATGTGAGTTGAGTGATCTGATCATTTGCAGTTTACACCAGATAAATGTAAAAATGATAACAAAATTTGATCAATTTGAATGGCTTTCGCTTGAAAAGTCAAAAACGTTCCATGTTATTGGTACTGATATTGGTGTTCAATACCAATTTTCATATGTTCATATATACAGTATATATGTGACCCTGGACCACAAAATCAGTCACACTTCATCTTCATCTTCAAATTCATGCTTGTTAGGATAGGGCAAGATACAACTTTTGAAAAATTTTAATCTGAGGGTGCAAAAAATCAAAATATTGAGGAAAATCACCTTTAAAGTTGTCCAAATGAAGTTCTAAGCAATGCATATTACTAATCAAAAATTACAGTTTGATATATTTACGGTAGGAAATTTACAAACATTTTTCATGGAACTTAAGGGCATATAGTCAGGCAAAAACTGTTTTTTCATGCACCTGTCAAGTTTGAGATTTTGGGATTTTTGGATTTTCATAAAGTGTTTTTTTTTAGACTAGTGGAAAGAAATAAAAAACACTGTTAATTGTTTCTTTTATAGTGCTTTATCTATTTGTGTCAACAAATTTCAATTACAATCCGTATTTTTAAAGGCTGTTTTCACAAAATGATTTTTAGAAATCTCCACTTCAGTAGCACTTACACACATCAAATTTTTCATTTTTATTCCTGCCTATATCCTGAAGGTTTTTACTGATGGATTTGTTTATATATAATTTGTTTGATTATTTACAACATTTTAAACCCTAAAAACTTTGAAAATATATTGGGGTTTTTTGTCTGTTCTATGTATTTTCTGAATTATGGAGTGACAAAAATTAGATATTCAAAATTCCCTCTGTAAAAATTTTTAAAAAAAAATTAAACAAAAATTTTGAAACTGATCCCGGGTTTAGATTTTTGTAATGTATGCAAATGAACACATATTCCAGTAAATAATGCCTCATTTGCATATTTAAACCTAACATTTTAGAAAACTTGTTATACAAAAAAATGTTTGCATATGTAATCAACTGGCTAAATAAGGGGATAACTATTAGTTGTTGTTTTTTTTTTGTTTTTTTTACCTTATTCACATGCGGTATCTCGCCTTAATATCCTAATGATTTTTGGCATAGAAGAAAAAAAATTATTTTGTAAATACAATGTATTTTTGGCTATTGCTACAAATATACCCATGCTACTTAAGACTGGTTTTGTGGTCCAGAGTCACATATATGACTTTCTTTCTTCAGTGTTCTTCATGAACACAAATTAAGATTTGTAACTATTTTTAACATGGAAATGAATGCATATGAGCAAAGTGATCTGATAAGTTGTAGTTTAGGCCAGTTTAATGTTAAAATATTAACAAAATTTGATCAATTTGAATGGCTATAAACCATTTTATCCCTTGAAAATTCTAAAACGTTCCATTTTTATATTTTTTACACTTGGTGTAGGATAAAAGAGGATTGAAGTGATATCACCCATCACTATCACAAACATCTGTGTTTACATATATGATTTTCTTACTTCAGTGTTCTTCATAAAGACAAATTAAGATTTTTAATTATTTAATTATGTTTAATATAATTATTTTAGCATGGAAATGAATGAATATGAGCTGAGTGATCTGATAATTTGCAGTTTAGGCCAGTTAAATGTTAAAAATATTAACACAGTTTGATCAATTTGAATGACTATAAACCATTTTATCCGCTGAGAAGTCAAAAACATGTTATTTATATTGGTGTTTTTTTTACATTGGTGGAAATATTTTATATTTGTGACCCTGGACCACAAAACCAGTCATAAGGGCAAATATTTTGAAATTGAGATTTATACAGCAACTAAAAGCTGAATAAATAAGCTTTCCATTGATGTATTGTTAGGATAGGACAGTATTTGGTTGAGATACAACTATTTGAAAATCTGAAATCTAAAGGTGCAAAAAATCCAAAATACTGAGGAAATCGCCTTTAAAATTGTTCAAATGAAGTTCTTAGCAATGCATATTACTAATCAAAAAATAAGTTTTTATATATTTACGGTAGGAAATTAAAATATATATATCTTCATGGAACATGATCTTTAATATATAATTTTAATATAATAAATAATTTTTTGGCATAAAAGACAAATCGATAATTTTGACCCATACAATGTATAAAACATTTTAACCCTTGAAAATTCAAAAATGTTCCATGCTATTGATATTGGTGTTTTTACATCAGTGATTTTATATTCTTACATTTTTACATCTGGTGTAGGATCGGAAAGTAAATAAGTGATATCACCCAATACCATCACAAACATCAGTATTCATGTACTTGCATAGAGGGGTCTTAGTGCAGCTACAAAAACAGACACATAGAAACTGATGTCTCAATCAGGCCACACCCCTTCCACCTTTAGCCACAAGTGACAGTGACCTGCCGACCCGAGCTTTCTTTCGGTTTGTACGTTCAGTGAACGCACAAACACTTATGTCCGGATGACATGCTGTCTCAGTGTGTGTATATGTGTGTGTGAGAGAGAGAGCCCTTTGAAGCACACACAGCTCAAAGGCCAGGAAGGCAATCTGAGAACTTCACAGGCACACAGGATAAAATTGCCTTGAACCCAGAGGTGCAGGGAAAGAGCAATTTGTGTTCCATCTGTTCGGGTACTACCTATTAAGGACATGGGCACTCCATGCCTGAGAGAGAGAGAGACTCCAAATCCAATTATTTTAGTATATTACCACGCTTTTCCTTTTGAGGGACGAAACGTCTATATTTTGTTTTGATGTCGTTGTTTTCTTTCTTAAAGACCAAGCCTCTGTCATGCTCTTGACAGGAAATCCTCTGACACTCAGGATTGTGGTGCACAGGCTATAAGGTATAGGTCAGGAATAAACTGTCTGCTTTGTCTGCATTTGCAAATCATGGAACTGGAATGGAAGGAGAACAGACGGGCTAGTCAGCTGTCTACCTAGACAGCATTTTAAGGCATGTTCCCAATGTTCCTGCATAATTATGCTACCTTCTAAAATACCATTAACCAAATTCTAAGGCGGCACCATGTGTAATTACAAATGCTTGTGATGTAAAAATCATTCAAAGTGGGCAAAGTTAGAGAAATGTTTCATTGCAAATATGACTTTTAGTAAGTGCGTTGTTCAGTAAAATATTTAAAAATCCTAAATCAAAATGAATAAATATCAAGACCAGGATTGCATTTTGAATACAAGAAGCGACACTGCATAAAATAATAAATCATTATCATTTACTTACCATCACCCACATGCCATCCCAGATGTATATGACTTTCTTTCTTCAGTGTTCTTCATGAACACAAATGAAGATTTTTAGAAAAGTAATTTGGGATCTTCAAAGTTGACGCTTCAAAAACCACACAATGACAGTAATCTATATAACCCCAGTTCATGAATCATTGTCTTTTGAAGGAAAACAGTAAGTGTGTGAGAAAAATATGAATATTTTAAACATTTGGACTATAAACCATAAACTTTATGTACACAACTAGTTTACATCTATGTTTTCAGTTTGTACTGCATGCAAGTATACTAAAAGCGAACTTATAGGTATACTGATAGTGTACTAATTAAATACATTTTTCTGCATTTTTAGTACACTTTGAAGTATAGTCTTAGTAAACTACTAGTTTAGTAGTTTTATACTGCAAGTATACTCGTAGGTTTTTTAAGTAAACTTTACATCATACTTTTAAGTATACTACTATGTCCCTATTTATGTATTAATTTGTATATATTTTGTTATATGAATACCTAAAAAATAAAAAAAACATCAAAAGAAAAATCTGCTTGTAAACAAAAAATCTAGCTTCATGCATTCTTTTTTTTATAAACACTTGAATGTGGCTATGTTTCATAAATAAAAATAAATAAATAAACAACATTTTGAACAAAAAGACTATTCATGACAATCAAAATGTAGATGGAGTTGATCAACACCCCAAAGCTTGACAGTCATTATTACCTCTTCATGGGTCAACATTTTATTCCATAACATTACGCAGTTTTACATTTGTATGGTTTTGATGTTGTTTTATGTTTGAGGATTGTGTTAGATTACATGTGGAAGCGTCTGTTGTTTCGGTTTCTTCTTCACTTGTGGTTTGATAATTCTGTACAGAAGATGCGTAATAGCGCCCCTAGCGTAAAACAATGAAAACACTGATTCTCAGACCACAAGTATAGCTCAAATATACTTAGACTTTAGTATATAAAACCACATTTCTGAGAAGTACATAAAAAGTAGACTGAAAGTATAGATCCATATTTTGTTACTTTAAAGAAGTATACTAACAGCACACTTGAATAAACTTTTTTGTAAGGGTGGAGAAAAATCCTAAAATGTTTTCCTCAAAAAACGTTATTTCTTTGCGACTAAAGAAGACATAAATATCTTAGATGACATTGGGATGAGTAAATTATCAGGAAAGTTTTATTCTGGAAGTGGAGTAATCCTTTAAACTGGAAAAAATAATTGCCTGTGTTAACCCGCTAATTTTGACAGCACTAATAGCTGTCTTAAAGGGGTCATCGGATGCCCATTTTCCACAAGTTCATATGAATCTTTAGGGTCTTAATGAAAAGTCTCTAATATACTTTGGTTAAAAATTCTCAATAGTAGTGTAAAAAAAACACCCTTTTTCCTTGTCAAAATCAGCTCTGCAAAATATCAGCTCATTTTATCACATGGGCCCTTTAAATGCAAATGAGCTCTGCTCGCCCCGCCCCTCTCTGCTGAGGGATTACCAGCTGTAATGTTTACTTTAGCCGCATTTAGCTGCATTTAGCCGCGTTTAGCTGTGTTTATCGGCGAAACTTGCCAACAAGCACGTTATTAAGAAAGGCTATTTGCAAAGATGCATAAAAAACCCTTATACTCACTTCTGCTGTGGGTGAAGCTGCATCACGAATGATTCACACGAACATATATGCATATGTAGATCGGCGCTTTCCTTTTAAAAACGAAAGTAACGTTGTCCTCTGCCTCTTAAGCATATCAGATGTCGGGAGTAAATGACTACTGCTATGTTCATTATTACATCCAACAACAGAACACCTCAATCGCTCAATTAGAGTCTTCCTCTGCACCTGAGTCACACAATGGCCATCGTATTCGGACTGTTTCAGCTCAGTGAGGGCGGGTCTAAGGTAAGACGCTAATGTCAATCAACTGTGTTTCGTCACAACGACGAGAAGCTGAGAATGACCTGATTTTAAAAAGGGGATATTACTTTTGAAGATTAAAAAAATACCACTGGGTGGATTTTTATCATTGTAGGGTGGTTGTGTACACAAACTACCAACACACATTAATGTTGAATCAACATGTAAAAGTTAGTTTTGCATCCAATGACCCCTTTAATTAATAATTATAAAAAAAAAATAATAATAACACACATATTTGAGTATTTCTAGAGCCTTATAGGGTTACAGTGTTACTTCATTAGATTAGCCATTACTGAAAAGTCAACATTTTCCATGCAGTTTATATGGAAGTACAGAGTAGGACTTTCCAGATCACTTCTGAGGTTACATTTGAGCAAGGATGCTGCCTTGGATGATATAAGATCCTCACACGGTTGTGGAACAGAGCTTTTGTGTTATTAAAGATTTCTCTCTGAGACATGAGTGATGTGAATGGATTGGTTCTCTTAACTTTTCACCCTCCGCTGAATTAACATAACACTAGCCAGGAGGGAAGTGTGTTGCCTGGGCAACGAATTGCCACCATTTGCAGAGGGATCAGAGTTGCAAACTGCGAAGGGTAAAACCTTTAGCATCGGGTAAAAGACAGGCCCAGACGGTCTTACGCCTGTCAGGGCCTCCAGAGAGAAGGGAAATAGAGTGGTGGAATTGCTTTGGCAGTTGATTACATGGCCTTAAAAAAAAACGGAGAGATTAAAATGCTGCATAAAGTCACCCAAAGGTAATCTCATTTTATCTGATGTGACTGCAGAGTTCTGGCTCTTTTCTCAGTAGGAAGTCTCAAAGGATCCGTGATGGAAACAGAAAAGACCTGAAATCCTGCGAGTCTTACATTCTTCTCGTCGTCAGAGCGAGCCGAGTCTCGGACTGCGAGAGATTCGCCGCTAATCAGCCGGGCCTGTTCTCGGCGGGGAACAGTCACTGATGAGAGCCACTGCAGATTAAAATGACGCATGATTGTGGATTGCGAGAATTTTAAAGTGTCTGACATTATAGAACGGCTGCATGATGATTCCCCCCACACCCAGCCGTTTAGAAGCAGCCAGGCAGGAAGTACCGTTTTTGGCTGCAGCTCCCATCCAATTGCAGTCACATGATGACAATGACATTCCTCACCTTCGTTCAGAGGTGTGTGTATGTGTGAGTTCTCAGCAAGAACCCAATTAAAGCATGTTGGGGGAAGGATTCCTTGACCCAGCCCAGCATTAGTGAATGACAATAGCTGCATTGAGAGAGACGCGTCTCCTGACAAACTGATTTCCAGGTGCTAAACAGTCTGCAACACCTAAACGCCTCCACGAGAAAAAAAGGAGGGGAGGGAAAGAGAGAGAGAGAGGGGGGTCTAACTCATGGTCTGAGATATTAAGAGAGGCAGAGGAAGTGCAGGGATGTGGGTGGACGGACGATTAGCAGCAGCGGTGCTTTGCGAGGAGGGGAGCTGGCCGCTCCTCGTGCCAGCTGTGAAACAAATGGTGTTTAAACGCAGTAATACAGTAAGGCTGGAGCAAAAAGATGGGGATTTGCACACAAAGACTGACTGACAGATGGAGAGGGAGGAGAGGCAGCCAACCTTTAAGAAAGCAGAGGGGAAAGAAAGACGGGTTAGATTAATAGATAGACAGAGCCAGGTTCAGGCGCAGAGTATCTTTCAGGAGGCATTATACCAGGAGATTTTCAGGGGTCAGAAAGGAGCAGGTGTTGCATTAGGGAGATTTTGTGAAATTGTGGGTGTCATGAACATGGATGAGGGTGGGCCAATCTTTTAAATATTTTCATTATTTTTCTCTAACTATTAAGTTTTGCATGTTGAAGATGTGATTGGAAACTTTTTCATTCAAACAAGCACAAGCAGTCTATGCAGTTGTTTTAATTTGCCTCTTAATTGAAAATATTTGATTTAGATTTTTCTTATAATTTTTTTAATGTTTTTTTATACGCCGCAAAAGATGCCCGTTATGCAGAAGCTCTAGTGGTGTATAGATAGTAAAGCATGTAGCAATTATTTTTTGTGATGCCTTCGACCCGAGTTAGAATCCACCAACTTGTTCTTTTCCTTTTTCACATCACATATTACATTGGAAAGGCATTTATTTTCAATAAAAATGAAGGAAAAAATAGAAAAGTGGAGAATAACGTGTCTCACGGGTGTTTATCGGTTAAGGTTAGTGGCATCCATTTAATCATTTAATTATTATTGTATACGGTTTTATAACGTACTAGAATACTGAGGTGCAGATATCTGCCACTATTTTCACTAAGTAGTATTAACAGCATGTTATTTCAAAGAAAATACTGCTATTTTTACATAGTATAAATACAATTTATTGCTATTTGTACTTGAATCTATCACTATTTGCATCTATCACTAAGAAAATATGCTTTTTCACTTAATGTAAATAGCATCTATTGCTATCACAAATAAACGCTGCCTTTATTATATTTTAAATATTAATTGTCATTTTTGTAATTTTTATTATTTTTTTATATTTCTATTAACATTTTTATCAGTTGAACTATTTTGTGGTAATATTATAGTATTTTTTTTTTTTTTTTTTTTAAGTCAAGTCACCTTGTTCATAGCACTTACACAATAGAGATTGTTTCAAAGCAGCTTCAGAGTATTAAACTTAACAGAATCAATAGGGATGCACCGATACCACTTTTTCCAGTACTCACCCGATACCGATACTTTTATTTTTGGTACTTGCCGATTCCAAGTACCTATACCGATATTTTTACATTTACTGGTAAATTAGTAAAATATTGGGTACAACTAAAATAATATGTATAATGGTCGTTTGTTAACTTCATTTTATCAAATAGACACAGTCAAACCAAAATTTATTCAGACACCTTGAAAATTTCTCACATTGTCACAGTTTATTCACTATAGTTTATAAAATGTGTCAGAACAAATTCATCTTGATAATGTCGGATAACTTTAATAGAAAGGTACGTAGTGCATTACAATCAACCAAAAATGATTTAGACAACTATTAGTATGACAATATTTACACAACTATCAACACTACTATCAACACTACTCTCCTGGACATGCCGTTAACCGGGTATATGCAAAACTGAATTTATAACAGCATTTAAATGTACAACTATGCAGATATGGTGAGTACGGATTACCAGGCTCCGCATTTAAATTAAATGTTGTTTAATAATATGAAACTTAATGTTTGTGCCGCTAACATTTGTTTATAATGTTGCAATTATAATTTTTCTCAGTTTCTGAAAAGAACGAGGCACTAGATCAGTCTCAAGAGTGTCCACCTAATATATATAATATTTTATATAAAATGAGCTTCAGCGGAAGTTTACGAGCTGGCTTGTCTTTATGCGGAAGTTCTAAAGAATGCTCCGTGCATAAGGTCAATTCAGTTCAGGTTTTGTTCTCTTTCAGTGTTCTTGCTGTCAAATCGATGATACTATAACTGAACATTAAGTGTAATTTAGACCGAAACTAAGCCACAGGTGACAGTGGCAAGTAACCAAACTCCATCAGTGACAGAAATTTTGAAAAAAACCCTTGGGAGAAACTCAGGCTCAGACTCAGTCTGTGAACTGTGTTTCCCTGGTCTAAATGAATGAACTTGGTGTGATATTATAAAAACAACTTCCACTCAAAGACAAAAGCTTGCTTCAAGACTAACAAGACATGATTTAATTTAATTCTCCCCATTTTTCAAAACAAATTGACCTTATGTAAGTGAACTATTTTGCATGACGTCAGTGTTTTGTACATTTAAAATGGCAAAATCTCTTTTTTTTATTTTCATTTTATTTCTTTTTATATCGACTCCCCACAGTACGTATGCAAATGGCCCAAGTTGCTATTCTAGTTATTGCACCGATGTGAATATTGAATAAAGAACTGCTCCGCAGCTGAGACAGAAAGAAAGAAGAGCGGTAAAATGGGTAAAACGTGTACACTGGAAGGAAATGAAAAGTAGGAGGTATGAGGGCAACCAGAGTGGCAGACATCAAAATTGCATTGAGAGGAATGGAATGCATGAGACAGGGAGCAAAAGAGAGAAGCAGGCATATTAACGGGCATAAGCGGTATGCAGAGACACCCCTCCAACAGCCAAGTGACACAGTGAACTGCAGGAAAGGGGGGCCAGCGGAAGAGCAAGCATGGAAATGAGCACCTGGAGCTTATTTATCTAAAAGCTTCTTTCAGCTTGCACTTTTTATGGCATAGCAGGAGCTGACTAGCAATAAAAACCACTTTGTGAATCAATTATGTCCCTGGAATGGTATATGGACTATTTAATTGTACAGCTCTCCATCCTGTAACTTTACTAATTGCACAGCACTTCCTTCAGCTGGGCTCCCCCTCGAGTGCTGATTGCATGTTCCTTCTTTCTCTCTTTCTGTTGTGTTTCTAGTCGTCTAATCCTGTTCTTCTTCATAAACCCCATTCCCAGAGGCAATATGGGGCAGGTAGTTAATAATGCACATATTTCAGACCAAGTGTTTCATGCTGGAAGTGGAGAGACTGTGACATTTCTTGTTTTATTCAGGTGCAAACCTATTCTGAGAAAAGCCTCCTAATAAAGCATAATTTTTGAGGTCACAAGGTCCCAGGTTCCCTTGAAACATGTGCCCCCCTTTTTTAAAGCTCTGCTGAAAGATGTTTCATGAATGGAGTTAATAAAAGTGCCCGTTTGACCCTAATCAGGCACACAATTGGTAATTTGAAAGCATGCAATGGCCATATGAATATCTCATTTTAGTCTCAAAGGCAAACTGTGAATTAGTTGAACTTTAAACTGCACAAAAGTTCAGAAATCCTGCTGCGCGATGCAGGGGTTTGATTATGGGAACCCGAATGAAATTTGTTCTTCTTGTGATCAGGTGCCTGCTGCAAATGGAGCAGAAGTGGATGCTAAAGGCAAAGCAAGAACAATCCTCATTTGGACTTGGCACCTTTGCTATTTTATCAGTCTCAGCCTGCACCTATCATCTTTTAAAGACTGGGAGATGGAAAGAGATGATGATGCTCTGAGAGAGAGGGAGAGGAAGAGAGCGGGAGAGGGCACTTAAAATCCCAGATGGCAAAGAGGACCTGTCAGAATTAATGGTGCTGTATCAGGTGAGAAAGGAGGTGTGAAATTGGTCAGAGCAGAATGTTCTCCAAAATCACACATGATCAGTCTTCCTTTATCTGACCTCAGCGAGGGACAATAATGATGAACTGCACTCCTAAAAACATCCGATCGTGGATCATAATGGCGAGTGCTCGATATTGCTCAAAATAGCCATGCGTGTACCTATATAGAGTTCTGCCAAAAAATGTATCAATTTACTTAAACCATGAAAATGTAGCTATTTTGTTACATTAGATAATAGAATCTAATGTAACAAAGTTGTTGTGAACCAACAACTTTGGAAAGATGCCCTAACAAAGTCATCACTTTAATGGACAAGTTCACTTCCAGAGCAAAAATGTACAGACAATTTACTCATCCTCGTCATCCAAGATTTTCATGTCTTTCTTTATTCAGTCATAAAGAAATTATGTTTTTTGAGGAAAACATTTCAGGATTTCTCTCCATATAGTGGACTTCTATGGTGCCCATGAGTTTTAACTTCCAAAATGCAGTTTAAATGCAGCTTCGAGGGCTCTAAACGATCCCAGCTGAGGAAGAAGGGTCTTATCTAGTTAACCAATTGGTTATTTAAAAAAAAAGATAATTTATATACTTTTAAACTCTTGTCTAGTTCTGTGTTAATTATTCTGTTCAAGACAGTTAGGGTAGCTCAAAAATTCCCATCTCATTTTTTCCTCCGAAATTCAAAATCATCGCTTCAGAAGTACCGACCCAGTGTTTACAGTGAACATGCTAATAAGATCAAACGGCCTTTACAAAAACAAAAAAAAAGTAAAACAGCGATGGATGTTATTGAAGTTGGAGAAGAAAATTAGATGAAGACGCAGAGCTAGACAAAACAAGCATTTGGGGTTAAATAGTACGTAAATTGTAAATTTTTTTTTTTTTTAGAAAATATTTTTTTCACTAGATCCTTCTTCCTTGTCTGGGATCATTTAGAGCCCTTTGAAGCTGCATTTTGGAAGTTCAAACTCAAGGACACCGTAGAAGTCCACTATATAGAGAGAAATCCTGAAATGTTTTCCTCAAAAAACAATTTCTTTACGACTGAAGAAAGAAAAACATAAACATCTTGGATGACAAGAGGGTGAGTACATTTTGTAAATTCATTAAATTTTTGTTCTGGAAGTGAACTTCTTTAATGGAATCGCTCACATTAAAATTAAAGTTTTGTCATCATTTACTCTCATGTCATTCCAAACCTGTATAAGTTTCTGTCTTATGTTGAACATAGAAGATATTTTGAAGAATGATGGTAATCAAACAGTTGATGGTCCCCAGTATTTCTTTCTATACTATGGTAGTCAATGGGGACCAACAACTGTTAGGTTCTTCAAAATATCTTCTTGTGTGTTAACAAAAGAAAGAATTGGAGAGTGAACTATTCCTTTGAATATGAAGATATTATGAAGAATATTACCAACAGTTTTGGTTCCCATTGACTTGATTGGTTTTTTGTCCATATAATAAAAGTCCATGGGAACCGAAACAAACCTGTATGACCTTTTTTCTCTGGAACACTAAAGAAGATTCTGAAGAATGTTGGTAACCAAACAATTTCAGTTCCCATTGACTTCCATTGAATTTTTTGCCCATACAGTGGAAGTCAATGGGAACCGATACAGTTCGTTTACCAACATTCTTCAAAATATCTTCTTTTACGTTCCACGGAAGAAAGAAAGACATACAGGTTTGGAGTGACATGAGGGTGAGTAAATGATGACAGAATTTTCATGTAAAATTTTATATGGCCAGTGACTATAAATTGCACATACAAAGCTCCTCATTAATGTTAGCCATTCCACCCTAACTACCTTACGACTGCTGTCAGACACAGAGATCTCTCATGTTGTCAGGCACACTAATGCTCCGTCCTCTCTTAAGAGTGCCTTTAAAAAGCCAAGCTTGATGCTGACACACGGCACAGTGGAAAAAAAGGCCTAAAAGGCCTGTTCCTGGCAGCTCTGTCCAAATCAGCTGTTGATTACAGAGAAAACTGGCAATTCACTGGTGGTTTCTGTCAAAACGCAGACACTTGGTGTCTGCAAGAGTCTTTTCTGTGGGAGGACACAGCACTCGGTGTCGTGATCTTTTGTTCAGTTCTCTGGCCGTGCGGTGCCTGTGACTTGGAGTTGTTTTGCATTTTAAAAGGAGAAACAGCAGAAACTGCTTTATTTTCATCCCTTCACATTCACAGGTCATCCAAGCTAAATTCACCTTTCCTCACAGGATGGTCTTATCTCATCAATAACTCTTTGTTATCTTACCTGGATCACACCTGTCCCTTTGTTCTGCAATGGAAAACCGGGGGAGTAATGACTTCTAACAGATTCTTCAGGTAAGCAGACCCGCCGGAGCCAGTGTGGGCCTTCACACCTAAAGGTTTAACACTCACACAAAGCCAAAATCCTCTGCAGTACAGCTCTTCGGTTAGACTATCTGGGAACACATTGTCATTGTCCCAATAAAACGCCCTATCTCCATTTTCCATCTCAAATGCAAACTTTACCGATTGTAAAATTTCACTCATACTTAACCAGAGCTCCGTATAACACAATCTCCCTCACTCATGAAAGGGTGTTATTAAGATAAAATAATACGTTAAAAGATTATAAAGTGACACTGCTATTATTTAAATAGTGGGAGATTAAGAGTACAATGGTGCCTCACACCGTGTCCTATCCAGGTGCAAAGTTTGCAGTGACACGTAATTTGTCTGTCCACACTGAAAGCTAAAATGCTACGTGGCACAATAATAGCCCATTAGAACATATTTGATATGCTTCTGGTAAATGTCTGGTTAGGACACAGTGTTAAAGTGATAGTTCACCCAAAAAAGAAAATTCTGTCATTAATTACTCACCCTCGTGTCATTCTAAATCTGTAAGACCTTTGTTCATCTTCTGAAGATTAAGATATTTTTGATGAAATCCAAGAGCTTTCTGACCCTGCATAGACAGCAATGCAACTGACATGTTCAAGACCCAGAAAGCTAGTAAGGACATTGTTAAAATAGTCCATGTGACATGTTTCAACCAAAATTTTTGAAGCTACAAGAATACTTTTTGTGCGCAAAGAAAACAAAAATCTATCTAATCTGTCTGTCTGTCTGTCTGTCTGTCTGTCTGTCTGTCTGTCAAAAAGGCCTATAAACCTTCAAACTTCAAGACTTTTTAATCTTTTTATACTGTTGCTAAATTAAACTTGAATTGAATTTAAAATAATTTTATTAATATGTACATCCATTTAAATTCAAACCGCGATTCTGCATCATGTTTGTATTGTAATTCAACACATGAACTGAAATGAAACATGATAGCGTGGATCGTTTTTATTAGTTTCTATTGACAACAACAACCTGTATACACTATCAATATAATTTGTAGTCACATTTTGGTCAAAATAAACGCTGCTCACAAAACACCACAATTAAGTGCACTTGAGCTGCTGACTTCTATAGAAAACATACGTCTCTCTTTGACCTTTAATGCTGTGCCTGAGGCCACACAGCAGCAGCAGCCACCTGCAGTGTGTGTGTGTGTGTGTGTGTGTGTGTGTGATACCTGTGACCCTAAACCCGACTCCCTATTTCTCAATCTCATCAGATCACATCAGCAGCTCTTTTTTTCAGCTTGATATCTATTTGCCCTTGCCCTCCTCCATGCTCTCCATCATCACATTGCCCTCGCGCTCTCAATCTCTCTTCCTCCCTCTCTCTCTCTCTCTTTCTCCCTCCCTCATTTTGTTTCTGTGTCCTCTGACCACCTGACACCTTTTCAGATCCTGTTGGCAGACAGCACACGTTTCACCTGGCAGCGGAATTCAGTGATCCAGCCCTATCGATGGCAGATAAATCAATGTTATCTCTTTTTCCCATGCCTCTGTTTCCATCGATTTCTCTCTGTTACCTTGCAGTTTGTGAAGACTCGAACCTCGCTCAATTAAACTGCCTTACTTCGCCAAAGGAACAAACTGAAACATAAGGCTGAGGACAAGATGAGGAGGGAAAGATCAAGGAAGAGGGTAAAAGAGGGTTGCTTCGGTTCAGGTGTAATTCTTCAATGCAACAGAAATGTCGAGTGATAGTTTTGTCAGAATGAGCAGTTTATCCAAAGCACAGATGGGACATTTTGCCATTGTGCATCTCCGAAGCTGGTGAGTCATATAAATGCTATTTACTGACACAACCTTCCTGTATAGCAAAATCTCATCAAGAAGAGAACAGAGATTTGTAGGTTTATTTCACCTTACACAAGCACTGATTTTGCCCTTAACCACAAATAATATAGAAGACACCATATTAATCTGCACTGAATATGAGTTTTTCTGTACAGTTAAGGTTGGAAAATAAAAAGACTGAACACATATTGACAAGTAATGAGGAATGTTGTCTCAGTGGAACCTGAGACAACAAATTTGCTAAAATTCATTCTTCCTCAGGCCATTTAAAGATTAGTGTCTTTCCTCATCTGAACAGATTTGGAGCAATTACATCAATTGCTCACCAATGGATCCTTTGCAATGAATGGGTGCCGTCAAAATGAAAGTCCAAACAGCTGATAAAAACATCACAATAATCAACAAGTAATCCATACAACTCCAGTCCAACAATTAATGTCTTCCAAAGTGAAAAACTGTGTTTGTAAAAAAAAAAAAAAAATCATAATTAAGGCGTTTTATCCATAATCCATAATAATGCTTCATCCAGTGAAAAAGTCATCTTCTGTTTTGGACTGTTTTTGCTTGTTCTCACTTGTTGATCTGTGCACATTTCTCTCCTGATTCAGACAAGATAACTTTTTTTTTTTACTGGAAAAAGCAATGTTATAGATACAGGACTCGTATTTTAAAGCATTTGTTAAGTATTTGTTAAAAACATTTTGATGATAGATTTGTTCATTACAAACTCACAGCTTTTCATCAGAAGAAATTAACTAGTGGATTGGAGTCATGTTGTAGATTATTGCAATGGTTTGAATCTTATTCTGACGGCACCCATTCACTTACATTGGATCCAATGGTGAGCAAGTGATGTAATGCTACATTTCTCCAAATCTGTTCTGATGAAACAAACTCATCTACATGTCGGATGGCCTAAGGGTTAATACATTTTCAGCAAAATAAAATTTCTTGTGTGAACTATTCCTTTAAACAGGTTTTTTTAAATTAAACTGAATCAGTAAAACAATCACTGATATGCATAACAACTCTCAAAACAACAAAGACAGAAATTTGTACAGTACAAAAATAGCAAACCAGGGTTACATATGAAACAACTTTCCTCAGTAATGAACTTTTGACAACTAGCCCAAATCTCCTCCAAAACTGCAAATCGTATGATTTGTCTAAAACAATAAGCTTTGTGTATATTCAGTGTATTCAAGCATTTTAACTAACAAAACAATCAGTTAAAATAAACCGTTTTTAAGTTGTCTTTAGTGAAGTTTTACTGAGAAAAACAAACCCTTTTTCTTTTAAGTTCTTGATAAGATCGTCCCTTTAAGCAACCCCATATTAATATATATTCACTGATTAAAAACTAAAAGATTTTCACACTGACCTGACACGGATGTCTGCTGGGCTGATTTGAGATGTGAAAGGCATGGAAAGGCACTAGTCAGAGCCGGAGTCGGCTGTCAGAATTCTTCCTTAGGCCGTTAGCTTCTCCCTATAAGATCATCCTATAGGATCTAGCCTTCTCTGATGTTTTCAATGTCAAACAGCCAGAATTACTGAAGCTTAAGGAAGAGGTTAAATTGCTTTGAAAGAGATGGAGGGCCAGGGGCCTACTGTTTCATAGAATAGAATAGAAAATTTAATAGAATATAGAATAGAATAGGTTCATTTAGATTTATAGTTATAGTTTTAAAACTAAAACAGTGTTTTCAAACAGTGTTGTCTTTCAATCCCACTCTCTCCTACCTGGTAACCATGCAATATCATCTTTCTGAGAACAATCCATCGGTAATCAATTGAGCTCCAGCTATGACATGCGTGTGGGAGAGCATTTTATCTGTTGATTCCATAAGCAGATGACTCGACTAACATTCCGCACGTGTTTGCTCAAGTTTGATTAGAGTGGACGCAATTTGCAATAAAGATTGAACGCGAGCAGTCTGGCTGCATGAGCGCGCATAAAACTAATGAATTATGTATGCGCCAGACAAAACAAATGTGTCAAATGTCATATTACACTGGATAATTTCCCACTGGCTGAAAAGCAGCATTTTAAACCAAGAAAAGGCCGTGAGCGTGCAAGTCACAGAGTTGCAGAAAAATGCATAAATCATATTCAAGTCTGCTAATGACTAAACTTGCAACCAATCACCATGTTATTATGTGATTGATGTGATTACTTTTTAAATAATTAGCCTAGTAGTAGCTTTACAATACTAAGGGTAGGTCGACCATATATAGCCTACTACAAATATCAAATAATACAGCCTTTATTATGGGGTGAAAATATACGAGTATAAGAATATTTACAAGGATATTGACCTGCTGTGTATGCCAATAAATAGTTCAACTTTTATTTGTTAGTTATTGGTTGCTGCGGGTGGCTGTAACCTTTATTAACGCCGTCCCCACAGTTTCACAAGATCAACGTCCAGTCCCTGAGCGTTTATAATTTCGCAAATAATAAACGTGCTTTCTGACATGACGCTTGGACGCTGACAGCGTCACCGTGGTAACAACCCTCAATTACCCCTGATTGGCCGACCCGTGGGAATATTTAAATTTCCCCTGTGCGCTGATTGGCTGGTGGGCGGTCGGTGGAGCTGTGAGAGTCTGCACCGTTCCGGGTTATTGTCAGTCTCGGCAGCCCGGCGCAGGGGTGAGGCGCAGTGCCTGTGAGTGTGTCACAGAGACGCGGAATACAGACCAATTCTTGATTGAAGTTGATGAATTCTTGCTTGATATTAACATGAACAAGAGCTGCAACCTTTGGAGTCCCTCAGAGGAATAATTAAACGGGCATCGGAGTTGAAATCGCGACGGAAGGTTTCCGTGCAAGGGGATGAAGAGAACCGCTGGAAGTGAACGGTGATTTCTCTTCTCCAGGATTAAACGGCGTATATTAAATTCCTGCACCTGCTCTCCTGTTAAAGGAATATCGCCTTAAACACAACCAGGGCTTTCCAGTATATGCCGAGGACCAAACATTCCTCTTGATTGTATACGCCAAAGTCTGTTCGCTGTTTGGATTTAAGGACATTTGCGAAGCGCAGTTTATTTAATTGGCAAAGCACTTATTTATTTATCGGATTCGTGTCAGCAGAATAAGCTGTCGTTTTTACTGGAGTTTGCAATTTCCTACTAAGCCTTACTCGGAGATTATTCCAGTAAGTAAACGGGTAAAAATCCTGACCGACGGAATACGGCAGTTCGAAACGCAGTTAACGGAGCGCAATTGACACACGGCATTTTTTTGGGAACAGCTCCTCACTTTGATCCCCTGTCTCCTATCTAACGAAAAACACAGATCGGATTCATTAAAAAAAGAAGAAGAAATCATAAAGAAAGGCAAGAAAACATTGATCAACGATCCTGCAGAAGAAGCTGTTTTTGGATGACTTTTTTTTTCTTTTTTACGCGCGTCAAGAACGCAGATAAAAGGAAATAAACTTTAATAAGTCAACTGAATATACCAGGGATTATACATTTTTCCATTTCATCTAAGGACAGAATGAGATTTTATTGATTTTTTCCCTCATCATTTTCCCCTCGTCTGTTCTTTCGGCCGCTTCACGTTCCCACAGTCCTGTCATCACAAACCTGCATGGAAATCTAGTCAGCACCACAGAGCGATTTATGGTAAATAGACTCTCCCCTATTCATTATTTCTGCCTAATTGATCTTTTAATGAAAATATGCATGCTTGTTTTTCCCGTAATTAAGCAGGTTTTAAGTATGCATCATAATTTTTACGCTTCTCGAGACGTAGCCTACACTTCAATCAGTAGTCGAAGTAGGCTGCAATACAGTAGTGCCCTTACAAAAAAATGTTATAAAATATTGTATTTTTTTAAAAACAGCTGCGGTTCATTCACCTCAGTTTTATCATTGTAACAACAACTTCAGTGACCACTGTGATTATCATAGTGAATTTTTGCTATGATGTACATCGTCGCGCTCACTTTGAGCGTTAAATTATGAAAGGGGTGTATAGTAAAATCCCAATTATGCAAAATGTGTGATAGCAACTTTGACTGCAAGGTAACAGAATCGCCTTTGACTGGATGGTGATTTTCAGCAATGATTAGCTTCATTTGAATAACGCTTTGCTTCTGTCGCCATAAAATCGTGTGAAGTGGTATCGGGTGGCGTCTTTTGGGTCCCTGACAGAACATACAACCTTTGTTTCACGGTTTTACCTGTAATAAATAAAGGAAGTGCAGTAAAATGGAGGTGTCGGGCGCTGAATGGCCCCAGGACGCGCTTTGATGTGCACTCTGGGTGTTTAAAGAGTGCGCTGACAGGATGAATGCTCTCAAAGCATAAAATCTGGTTACAACACGATGGCAGGCGAGAGAATCTGAATAAAAGGTGTGAAAGTCTTTGCCAGCACCTTTTCGTCTTAGTTTCAGCACATAGTGTGTGTCAATGATTTCCTTTATGACTTAATCTCTAACTACTGAATTTAAATAGCCGTGCGGTAGCTTTAATGGCTGGAGAGTTCTGGGCTGTTAAGGGTTCTAGGTTCAAGTTATCACAGTTGTGCCCTTGAGCAAGGCACTTAACCTCAGGTTGCCTCAGGAGGACTGACCCTCTGAAAAGTAAGATGTTTTGGGTAAAAGCTTCCGCAGAGTGCCTAAATAGTTTGAGGAGTGGCTCATGGCAAGATGTGAAAGGTTTGATTGATTAAATGCTTTGTGCGTTCAGGGCCGTTTGGACAGTGGGCTTGGTCGTCAGCAGGCTTTTCATGTAAAGCTATTATCCCAGCACTCGGATGTCAGCTGTTCCTTCTCCTTGCATCGTTTGCAGTTTCCAAGAACTGATGTTTTGCATATCCTATCTCTATGAAATCTAATCAGCGAATGCTTGGAAACTGGCTAAAGTGCAGTCTGGGTTTTATTTGGACGTTAAAGCAGGTCAGTTGGCCCAAACAAATGTTGTTGTTTTTATTTCCAGAGACTTTAACCTGCTATTCACAATCTTTCAGAGATTAACAAGGAGAGTTAAGGAGAGTTCCAAAAGGGGCTTTTTGTAAGGGTGTGACAGAATTAATTCCACTAGAAAGAACTTTTGTCCAGTGACGATTAAGGTTCTTCATGGCACAGTCGACGTTAATAAGAACCTTTACTTTTAAGAGTGTAACAAACTTTTTTTTCCCCCAGGGCCAGCTCCACAGGAGGCCCCTGGGTGGGTTTGACCTACCTAATAATGAGATTGGCCCACCTGGAGAGTCCCATGGCACACCTTAAAATCTTAAGAGTTGGAACCAAGCTGCTTTTCATCCTTGAGATATGTTGCTGTAAACTATACTATTGAACAATCAATATCTGATGCAAAACAGCCTCAACTTGGACGTTTTATTAATTCATTCTTAAAAGTAGTATGAGTATAAGTAGCTGATTTAAAAAAATGTTATTTAGACCGGCGTGAGCATGCATATTGATTGTCTGTCAGAAAAGAGAGTTTTATTCTCCCCCCATACATCACAATTTGAGTCTCACGAGGCCCCCCGTCATTTCTTCGCTGCTCTGACTAATGCGATTGGCCCCCTGCTCCACGGTGGACGTTCCACTCTGCAAGTCATCACTCTGGAGGCTTAGGGCTCTGGCTCTTAGCTCGGCTCCAGCATGTGGCCTTCCTCAGGGCCTGGCAGCCTCATTACCCCAGCAGAGTCCCTCACTCCGAGGGCTGCGACTCCCTCCACCCGTGGAGACGGCACCTGTCAAGGAGTATGCTCACCACTCTATTGAATAAAACATTCAGTGATGTACGAGTGGAAAGGTTCACCTCCGGGGGCCAGAGTTGCCTCATTTCCTACTCCTGCTGCACATCCGTGACCCGCTGAGCAAATTGGCCCGGTATTAGCTCTGTGGCTCGATCTCACCTAAACAAATAGAGCTTCCAGCATAATGCTAATCTCAACTGAGCCGAGCGTGCGTGGGGGAGAGGGGGAGATAGCTGGTGGTGATATGGTACGGTCTAATATTTAGGTCACTGAATGGCCTTACCATTGTTTCTCATTTTTCATAGCTTATTTAATTTTTCCTTGTGTCAGTTTCTCGTTTTTGTTGACTTTTTCCACAAATAACTCGATCACGTTGGTGCATTTGCACACTTTATTCGTTTTGAGAGTCAAACTTGTTTTTTTCCTTGTGTGCGCATGGGGTAATTACGAAGAGTTTGACAACAGAAAACCGATGTCAAGATGTTTTGGAAGGACTTCATTCCCTGAAAGCCATCCAAAAGGAAACTCAGTTTATTGAACCACCGTCAGCCGAAAGGTTGCTCTTGATGGAGAAATGCTGTTTGGGTGCAATTCAACCTCCGCCGACTGTATTGAACGGGAAAGATCTTAATGAGATTAAATCAAGAGCGAATTTCCAGAGGTATGAAGTTGAACTCAAACCTGTTTCACTGTTTCTGCCTCTGCCGCAGATGTTGATGGATAGTTTAATTTTGCTAGGATATTATTAAAGAAGCGTGCGCTGTTCATTTGAATATAGAGATAACTGTGTAGATTGATTGATTGATGGCCATGGGGTGAAATCACTCAACCGTTTTCTTATTAAAACCACGGAGAGCGAGGGCTCCGCTCATGAATATCGTTATATTAGTAAAACTTTAATTTCCTGCTTTATATATTAATCTGTTTTTAGGTATTGTCTCAGCTGGTACAGTCCTCTGGTCGTATAATCGAACCTTTCTTTCTGGAAATCGATAACAGGGAGTAGCTGTTCTCTAACTGTAAATAAGCTTTTAAAGAAACGCATCTATTCTTTTAACTCCTTTTTCCATTGTTTTTCTCCCTGCGGGCTTGTTGGTGGAGCAGTTATTTGTTTGGATGGGGCGTATCTCTTTGGAGCGTCCAAACAGTGGGTCATTAGGTACAAACATCTCACTATCTCTCAAGGCTCGGGGCACGGCCTTGTTCCCATGTTCTAGTTTGCCTTTTGATGGAACGATTAAAGTAAGTTCATGTATGAAGGAAACATGCACATGTCTAGTAGGTTGGTTTATCAGAATTGTTGTGTTGTTTAATTCCTGTTTTTAGATGTTTTCTGCGAATGATCAAGAGGTCATTGCCATCCATGTTTGTCTTCTTTTGAGGTTCAGTTGAATTTTAACACAAGTTAGGGGTGGGTGTGGGACGAGGCAGGACCTGATATGGACCTTGTCCCAGATTCAGCTGTCACCCATGGTATTGTTCAAAATAAAAGCCCTGATGTCCACAGTAGAACACAAAAAAAGTGTCTAAACTTAGTGGCCGCTTTTACCTTCACCAGCAGAATGGGTCTCCTTCATCTTGTGCATTTTTTGAAATCACTGGTACTTTGAAAAATGAATAGACCAATTTACCGTGGCTGCTGAGAAATATAGAATAGAAAAGAGTGTCAAAAGAAAATGTCTTTGTTAGTTGTGAAAGTGCGGTGAATGGATTGTGAATGCTCCTGTCTCGCTGCTCTCCTACAGAGCTCCTCCTGCGAGTATTGAGTGTTAAGGAGGTGCCATTGTTCCGGAAGAGCTATTATATCTGTGCCCCTGGTAATCCGCAATTCCTATCCTCGCTCCCCCACTCCGTTCCCCGAGCTGCCCGTACAATGCTAATGTTCCCAACATCTGTTAACGCGCAACACCTGCGGTGGAGGCTGTTTGATTTTCTCCTTTATGGCATTCCTTTCTCCCCTGTCGCTACATAAAAGGCTCAGCCCGTGTTGCTTTCGTAGGTGATATTGATTAAAAGTGTCGGGAAGAAAATCCAAGCATGGAAATGGTGTCAAGATGCAGCGCTCTAAATGGAATTTCAGGATAACGTGTGTTGTTGTTGTTTACTTGACCTTTGCTTTGCTGCGGTTTCAATTTCACCAGCTTTATCCTCATCTAGATGAGATGCCGGGCTGTGGCTTGCTGATTTAGCCGTTCTTTCCTTCTTTGGCATCTCCGCAGCTTCAAGGAGATGATGACTTCACAGCCTGTTGATGATCTTTGCTATCTCCATAGTTCCTAATACTTTGGAATTAGCAAATTCTATAGGAAACAAACTTATGTGTTGTTGAAGATAGAGCAACAGTGAAATGCTTGAAAGTTTAGTCAAACTCTCTGAACGAGATACCTGTGGACATTTGAGTGCAGAGGAAGAACGGAACGATTAAATGGTGTATGTTCAACTTCACATCCTCTCTGCTTCATATTTAATCGCACTAGCGAACTGGAATCATATTCAAAGAGCACCCCTTTGAAGGGCAAATTGTTCTTCCTAAAAAACAAACGGCTGTGTAATCGGCCTCCTGGGCAGATTGATTTTCTGCCGGTGACGGTGGGGGATGCTGGGAAAGTGGCCCTGCACGCTGCTCCTGAAGTTTGCCTGGGCATCAGTCATTGAGAATTATGGGAGTGTGTTTTTTAAAGAACTTTTTGGGAGAATTCGTAGTGCATCCTGTTCCTCCTCGTAAAGGGAGCAGTTCAATTTCCATGAGTTACGGCTTTGTGTTTTCAGTTAGTGACTTTGTACTCCCTTCACTATTGTTTCTCTGCCAGCATAATTCAACAAAATGCTTCCAGTGCAGCTCTGTTATATGCCGTTGTAGATATCTTTGTTCTTTACCCCATTTTTTGCGAAAGATTTGGGCAATATCCTGACTCCCATACCCTCTCATGGTTCATTTCATCATTGTGACATGCTGTAATAAAACCAGCGTCGCAATCCAAGGCTATGGTGTTTAGACTGTATTTTTCATCACCATTACTTAAAGGGATAGCCCCCTTCCCAAAAATCATAATTTACCGTTTCAAATATGTGTTATATTTTGTTTTCTTCTGAAGGGAAACAAAGGGATGTTTGTGTTTCTCTTTTACATGCAAGTAAGCATACATCTATGTGCTGTTCTCTCTACCCGTAAGGCCCATGAGCTTTACAAATTTAGTAATGAGGCTTTCTAAATATTTTTTTTTCTTTTAAAATCTTTCAAAAAGTGCTGTTGTCAATCCAGCATGTAAACGTTTTGACAAACTTTTTAAATTTGATTCAATTTTGCATCCTGCTTGCTACCTTAAAGGGATAGTTCACCCAAAAATGTAAATTCTGTTATTAATTACTCTCCCTCGTGTCTTTCCAAACCTGTAAGACCTTTGTTCATCTTTGTAACACAAATTAAGTTACTTTTGATGAAATCCAAGAGCTCTCTGACCCTGCATTGACCGCAATGCAACTGACACGTTCATGGAAGAGAAGAAGCAATGTTGAATAAAGTCTATTTTTTTTTTTTGTTTTCTTCATGCACAAAAAAAATATTCTCATAGCTTAATAAAATGAAGGTTGAACCACTGATGTCACATGGATTATTTTAACTATCTTTCTAAGCCATAAAACGTTGTTGGGTTGCTGTCTATGCAGGGTCAAAAAGCTCTCAGATTTCATCAGAAATATCTTAAAGGTCCCATATTGTACACATTTCTGGAGGTTTATTTTAGTTGATGTCCTTAAGAATATATATTTGCGGTATAAGTGCCAAAATCCATCTCAATATATTTTTACAGCTCCTTTTTTAGGAGCTCTGTCAAAAACAGGTCGATTTTGGCCCATCTAATTAATATTCATGAGCCTCTCTTCTGATTGGCCTGTTGTTTTCTGAGTGACGCACAGCCAGGCCAATCACAGGTAACTACGGTCATATATCGTTGTAACCGAACCCAGAGCCATAGAGAGAGCCTAGCCTGCTGATACTCAACAGGATATTTCAGAATGATCATTAATGTTTTTTCTTTTTCAAACACCGAATGCAGTAAGCTACATAACTGTTGCTTCAGTAAAGCCCCTTTCACAATGCGCGCTGATTCTGGAAAATTACGGGAACGAGCACTGTGTGAACAAAAGCCAGAACCATAAAGGCAGTGTTGTAGTGATGATGCACGTTGTTCTGAAGCCTGTGCAATGATGTAGTTTCGACATCTATAGACTGAACAGGGTTTTCTAGATTAGTTTCCGTGTTGTTGTTGCTTAGCAATGTTATGGACGCGATGTTGTCTGGGTTTGACAAAAGGAGGGTGGGACGTGATTGGTGCTCGGGGTGCTGACTGAAGGCGGTGACTGAGTATATCGGACGTCACATCGTTACAGAAGTCACAGTGGCTCGTGAAAATGATCAGCTACTTTAAGCAGGCTGTGTGCAGTTTACTGTGGATTGACTGTTTTGAAACTCATATGGTAGTTACATAGCCCCTAGACCTCAGTTATCATGAAAAAAGCCAGGAAAAGGATGATCAAAGGTCTTATGGGTTTGGAATAGGGCTGGGCCGATAAACGATATAATATCGAATCGCGATAAAATTTATGTTAATAACGATGATAAGCTATAGACATTTTTTGCTCGATATGGATTAATCTAAGAGCCAATCATACAGCAGAAATATGCGACAGCGGCCAATCAGCGTGCAGCGTGCGTGTGCACGTCAAAGTACAAAGTTCATTTTCTACAGCACTTTGCGAAGCAAACTTACACCAGGACGACAAAAAAAAGAGAGTGGAAGCAGCGACGAAAGAGAAACTAACCTCGAGTTATTATCCAAAGATGTTGAAGTTGTCGACAAAAAAGGTAGCACGAATTCCGTAAGTGGTTTGACTATCTGAAAAGTGACTCTCAGCTCAGCTGAGAGTTTGGCGCGATTGTTAAAACTGAAACCGAAAGCAAAAAACGCACGCGCATTCAAAAGCAATTTAAATCCCCCTTGTTTAGAGAGTGACTCCGCAATGCGCGCAAATTAGGCTACATGACATATCTAGGCTGTTATCTGCATGTAGACTATAATAGGTTGTGTATGTCTATAGCTCTGTATCATGCTTGAAATATTCCGTCTCTATTTGCACTTTGAATAATGAGAGAGTAGCCTACTTTGATTCTGGCTGAATTGTCTGCACTTAATACGATTAAGAAAGAGCTGTGTCGTAATTTTTTGATATTTATACCGTAGATTGTTTCAAAATGCAGTGGTTGCCTCTAATTTAAATAGCTCAACCTATAATAGAGAAAATAAACAATTGTGTTAATAATAATAAATAAATAAATAAATGTGTTACAAATAATGTTTTTACAATAATTTTATGTTCACATTTTGTACATTTACTCTCATTTACCATACTCTGTCACAATTTTAACAACTTTTTTCATTTATTTTAGTAAGTTATTTTAATTTTTAAGGCCAAATCTGTAATCTGATTTTTGTTAATAAACTATACTTAAAAATTTAATTTAATGAATCCTTTAATTTTTGTGGCTTTAGTCATTATTGGGATACTATTTTAAAGCTGGCAACATCAACAGCTTATATCGAAATATATATCGTCATCGTTCAATATGGGAAAAAATTATCGAGATTAGCTTTTTGCCATATCACCCAGCCCTAGTTTGGAACGACATGAGGGTGATAGATTAGAATTTTTTGGGTAAACTAACACTTTAATTCAAATTTAGTTTAAATTTAGAATTTTTAAAGATGCATTTTCAGTTCAGCTGACTTGAAATATAGTGCAATAGTTTTATAAACTATAAATTTAGTATACATTTTTAGTGCTTTTCTGCCTTTTTTGAAACACGACAGCCCCTGGTGACCATATTCTTTCAGTTTTTCTTCACATTCTTCAAAATATTTTATTTTGTATTCCAGGTAAAAAAAAAAAAAAAAAGTCATTTAGTTCTGAACAACACAAGGGCTGAATAAATGGCACCAGAATTTAAGCTTGAATCATTCTTTTAAGGTCTGTTTGTGTTTCCTGTGGCGTTTTTAATATTTGCAGCCTACCCTCGCACAAGTGTTACATCTCTCACGACTTGAAATCCATAGCTTATCTTGGATCATTGCAACGCTCCTGTTGACCCTTAAACTATGTCAATCCTGTTATTATAAAGAACGGTGTTATTGTTTGAACATATGGAGCTCACTGATAGGACATGACACATGCATGAGATATGGGCTTACTGCAGCACGAAACAGAGTGCCTGGTGTTCTCACGGAGTGGAAAGTTCTCCTAATCCCTCAGGAGGGTAAGACAGGCTGTGCTGGAAGTCAAAGCTCAATTATCCGTCTGTCAGTCGGTCGCCTTTCCAATGCTTTGCCTATATCCTCTGTATTTAGTGCTATTGAAAGAGACATATACACAGCAAATGGGCTGTGAAAAGTCAGCTGTTGAATTATTGCTAATTATTTCATGGAGGTACTGTGAATAGAGGAGATGTATTTTCGCTTATTTTCGCTTATATTTACTGGCAGAGGGGTGACTAATATCATACTCCGACTGTGCTTCTGAGTCTTTATTAACGTTGTCGTCGACAGCCTTTAAAGTGGGGGGAAAAATTGCGTGCTTGCGTTTCTGTTCCAACGTATTAAGGCTATTAAAACGTAGCGAGAGCCTTAGACTGTGACCTGTTTACAAATCCTGTTTCGTTTACTGCCAGGGAAAATGGGTTTTGTCATGCGGTGCGGTTGAAAGTTTAACACATTTAATTACGCTCTTAACCGTGACCACAAAGACAAAAGTTGACTCTGTTTACATTCAAAGCAGGTTGCCTAAATCAAGGTAGTGACAATGAACAAAAGTGACTTAGACGGCCCTGAATCTCTTCAAACGCACGCAATCTATACCGTACACGCCGTGCGTTTCATAAAGGCAGTTAGTCAACTTGTAGTGTTGTCGAGAGGTAATGAAATTTCCACCACTGCAGGAAACAATGCCTCCGGCCTTGGCCGAGTGCGATTAGCAATCCCACACCCCCGCTGCCGACTTCACGCTGTGTGCTGGGAATGCAATGCGTTTTACTAAAAACTCGGGAGATTTGTATCACGCATTGCCAGGCGTAGATGTTTAATTGTTGATGTCGTTAATGGGTCGGAATACAATATCTCACTCCTTTGATTGAAAAAGCCATTGCACAGGGCTTTTCCCTCATGTTAATGTTATTGTTCGGAGACAGTGGCGAACAGCAAAGCACGCACATGGCTCTAATGTAACGCCATTATTTCTGTACAGCGCTCCACCGCTGTAGGCTGGGGTTTCTGCCATTCTTGGCCAGTGTTATTGCTCTTGTCAAAAGGTTCTAAACCAACAGTGATATTAGGCCCTCGGGCGTCTACTTTTCTGCATGCCTTCCTCCGCTCGAGCACAGGAGCCCTGGATGAAGACTGGATGGACACACATGCACGCATACACACACATACACCCAAACCTCTGCTTTATTACCTCCTGCCTGCTGCTGGAATTGCTTTCTTCCCTCGAGTGAGCCGGGCATAGGCAGCTTTATTGTGTTAACCTATTTGTGTGTCAAGAGCGATTGCGCCACTTTTTATCACTGTTTGTATTTGGACGGGTGGGGGCAGGGGGGGGTTAGACGGATGGACGGGTCACCTCGCTCTCCTCGGGGGGGAGGGATAATGACTGGTTGCTAAGCAATTTTTAGCCGCCCTCCCCAGCCCTTTATCCGTAGTAATCACTTTTATCTCTCAAAGATGTCATGTATAATTATGAGTCCACTCTCATCCTTTGAAACCCGCCTAATGGCTCTTTCATCGGGCAGGCATATGAGAAGCCGGCCGTTCGTGGACTGCCCGTTTGCTCAGAGTCTAATCGAAATATTTCTGGAATTGCATCAATTCGGAATGGATGGTCTTTCGTGTGTGCTGTAGTTCTTATGCAGGTTTGATTTCGGCCTCCGTCGTGTCAAATGGGTTGGGTGATATACCGGTAGACACGATTAACTGGAAGAAATTTGTCAGGCGGTAGAGATTTTGGATTTTCTGTCGTCCCTATTGGGGTTACACACTCAAGTGACATTTCTGTGCTACGTAGTTGCGAAAACTTAGCATTTGCACTGGGGCCGCCCCCTAATAGACGACCAACCGTTAGTCAAAGAGAAGAGGCTTGGTCAACCAAAATTTTATTAGTCGCTTAGTCGCAGAAAAAAAAAATCCACAGGAAGTGGCAAAGTCACGTAGTCCGTGATGGACAGATCGTTAACTGATGGTCTATGTGGTAATATAGTACATCGGCAGGACATCCAAACGCTTACCTATCATTCATCGACCTCAAATATGTTTTTTCATCTGAAAGATGGCACATGGCTACTGAATCTAATGTTAACCTAGAAAAATGTGCGCTATTCAAGTGTCTGTGCAGACTGTGCAAGCTTACTGCAAGACAGATGAAGGCGCCAGTGTGGTCATTTAATCTTAAAATACTCAGTCATTTTTGGTCATACAAATAAGAGCAATACATCTTTAAAATCTGTAAAGTCTGTTTATTTGTGTGCAAACGAAACGTTGCGCTTTTATAAAATAATTAAAGGAAACAGGATGCGCTTTCTGCCGTCTCTGTCTCTGTGAACTTAAGCGTGAAACTGCCTTACAGACATGAGTTATATATCTATAGAAAGTGAAATGTCCACTTTTAAATGAACCAATTCAAATAGAAAACAAATACTGACAGGTTATGTAATCCGTATAAAACACGAATGCAGGCACACTCACTACTGCGGAGATGACGAGTCAGTGACGCCAACTTCATCTCTTAAGCAGAAAACAAAGAAAGCACTAGTTTACTAATAAATTATTAAAATGTTAATGCAGTCTCCTTGCTGTTTATCTGCCAAACTTTTTGTGTGTGTGCCTAAGCAATTAGGCTATGTATACGATTAAAGGCTCATTATTATGATTTATATGGTATATTAATAAATGTGCGACTAATAGTCGACTAATGCTTAAAATGAACGACTAGTAGTCAAACCATAAAAATCGTTAGTTGAGGGCAGCACTAGTTTGCATGCGTTTTTAAACATTGTGATTTAAAAAGAAGTGATTTTAAGCCTATGAAACGCAATTATAACCACTTTAATAGTGCCCCAAAATGATGGGAAAAGGCTGAGGCGTTTTAGCTGTTGATTCAGTAAAGATTCAAAATTTTCCTTTCGTTTTTCCTGTAGTCCATATTTATTTGAAGAAAAGCATTGGGGAATCATTTATTTAACATGTTGTGTCAGTTCATTTGATTGCTTCATTTCAAACAGGTTCAAAAACAAGTGATTCAGCTTGTTTGTTTAAGATGCTCACATGGTTATCTTTTGCATTATCTGTTATATTGATGAGTTAATGCTTAGTCTAAAAACCCCGGACGACGTCTTCCCAGGGAACTTTGGCCTTTGATATGACAGCTGCTGCAAGGTGATGTGGACATCGCCTCATTGGCTCATTTGTTGTGTTCTTTTTGTGGACTCTTAGTTTTATTAACATTTTGATTGAGCCTGTGGAACTGCTGACCCTCAACGGACTAATGAATTGCCTGCGCCGCTTAAGGGAGATGAGAGCTTTGGCAGATACGGTTGGCCCAAAGCCGAGTGTTTTAACTCCTGAGCTCGCTTGCTGAGAAGGTAGACAAGAGAGGCTTTCAAAAGAGTTTTTATTGTTTATAAAATCCCACATTTGCAACCTCCGCTGTATGCGCGATTGCGCACGCATGTGTGCTTTTCCAGCCTGACCCCAATTTACATGCTGCCTTTTTCTAGCGAAAGTCATTGATGTTCTTTTAGCTTGCGCCGAGTTTCAGGCGTAATTTGTGTGCGGCCAATTATCTCTCCAGCTTTGAAGACTTTCCTCTTGCTTCTCCAGGTTGGGCTGAAAATTAATTTGGAGCTTCCCGAGAGCCTCAAAGCCCAAATTAGACTCTGGTTTTAAAATCAAGGATCTCTTGCTTTTAATTTGACATTTCAGTTTTGATTTCTTTTAGGCTTGGAAACACCTTAATTGCAGTTTGAACCATCTCAAATAAGGAGGTTTTTCAGTGGTCTACTACTGGAAATGTTAATTTGTATATTTTATATACTTTTTCTGATTATTATATTTGCTTAGGCTCCTTCTGGGTTTAGCCTGTTCTAGCATTTGTCTTAGAAACACACTTGCAGAACTTTGAACTGGTAATAGTTTACTGTGTTGCATTGAGCACATTAACTGGTCTGTTATCTGTCTGGTGTTTACAAGGGTTTGAATGTACACAAGTTATTTGTTATACTGATAGATAATGGTTAGGGGATATGGCTTAATTATTGATAAGTGTCATTATGACCTCTTTGATGGTTCATAGTTCATTTCCGACGTGTCACATTTCTGTTACAGTAGCATCAAGAAACACATTTAGGTTTTAAAGTAAGCCATCATCTCATTTGATTTGTGTTTCACATTACAATCAGTATACGAATTTGCAGACGACGGTGTGATTTTTGGATGGTTTGGACGTGTTCTAGACTTCTGTCTCCTCATCCTGTCCCTCGCTCAAGCGGCTCCGCGCCGATTCCATGGGATCCGTCTGTGAGACCGGCTGTGACAGCTCTCCTGTTCATGGAGTCAGAATGCAGACATGCTGAAAACACAGCGCACACGTTCTAACCTCCCATGTGTGCCTCCTCTGGAACATCTGTCCAGCTGTCAGCTTGTCTCAGCCAATCAGATTTTGCTGTGGGCAGTAACTGTGGAAGTGTAGCTGGAGTAGTCTGTCTGCGCGTGTGTCTGTCTCTCTCGGAGGAATATGAGAGTGTGTCGGAGCATTACTCTGTGCTTTTATACCAAATATGCACACACACACACTCAAACACACACTCCCTCTGTGCCTGTTTACCAATAATGTGCAGAGATGTGAGCAGCAGATGGTTTCTAATTTTTCTTTTTTCTCTGTATGATTTTTCATGTTTAATCCCGATTTCCAAGTAGTGCTGTCAACTTATATCATTTTCAGACTGTTTTTAATAGAAAGTGGTTTGTACTTTTTAATGATTTTGTCAAACTGAAACTACGAAATGAGTAACATATTTAGGCTATGAATAACATAAGATTTTATAGACAATTAAAACTGACTTGAAAGCATTGTAAAAAAAATCAAACCATACTTTAACTTAAATAAAAATAACATTTGACTATCTTTAACTCATTTAAATTGCAGTCAACAAATCCAGTTTTAGAGTTTTTAGCTAAAATAAATAGTAAAAATTTGATACAATTTGGTAATTTTTCTCGCCATGAAAATAGAGGTTGGGATGGCATTAAAAGCAGGGGTCAAGGGTCAGTTTTTTAAATTGAGATTTATACATCATCTGAAAGCTAAATAGATAAATAAGCTTTCCACTGACGTATGGTTTGAGAAAGTATTGAGGAAATCGCCTTTAAAGTTGTCCAAATGAAGTTCTTAGCAATGCATATTACTAATCAAAAATTTAGTTTTGAAATATTTATGGTAAGAAATGTACAAAATTTCTTAATGTAACATGATCTTTACTTTATATCCTAATGATTTTTGGCATAAAAGAAAAATCTATAATTTTGACCCATTTCAATGTATTGTTGGCTATTGCTACAAATATACTTGCGCTTCTTATGACTGGTTAACCTGTTCACTAAAAAGAATGCTAAAATGACTTTTCAGTGCTGGTGTATTGTTCACAAAAACATGTAATCTGAGTGATAAATCAATAATGTTTAACCTTTTCAATTTAAAGAACCATTCAAATGAACAATTTCTCCATTTCTCAATTCAAGTTCCCCTAAGATGTTTTTTTTTAAACCGTTTTTGTTCATGGTGTCCACCTAAAGTTAGTCGCACTCTGAAAGTTTTCATGCAGGTCCTCTACCATTGACGCCAAGTTTGCCCTGTTTTGTGAATTTGTGAACCTCTTCCCCTCACGGTAAGATGAGCCCTGTGCGACCAGTTCTTAACTCGCGCTATCTCTTGGCTGTTAGATCATAGCGCCTTTTACTTGACTGCGTCTCTGAGAGACTCCACTCTGAAGTCCCATCCCTCATCAGCGGCACAGGATGGCGCTTCAGATAAAGAAGGAGAATTCTATTTATGTCCGCCTGTAAACAAAGTCCCAGTGAGGGAGAGCTAATGGCCTGGAACTGACGAGAGTCTGCAGGGATATCTCACTCTCCTTCTCCCTCCCTCTCTCGCTCATCTTGTCACCCTCTTTTCTCCTCGTCCTTCCAGTCATGGTGGTAGTAGACAGGAGAGTCAGGCTGAAAGGATCCATCAGTTTTCTGATGTAAGGCTTTCAGGTCCTCAACCCGAAAGGGATGCTAGAGAGGAGGAAGACCGAGAAGACTAGAGGAGAATTTCTCCGGGAAGGAGAGTGTAGTGAGAACAGCTGTTCAAAATGTACTTTCTCGCTTTCCCACTTTCTCTGGCCCCGTCTCTAGGTTCAAATCCACTGCACATCAAACATTTATCATACACTTTTACATCAATTCCTCTAGATGTTGGACCAGTGATGTTTTTGAAGAGCTTTTGATCTTCGAAGCCTCTAAGTTCTTGACGGAGCGAATTGAATTTCTCGTGACATATGGTTGCGAAAGTATATTTTTGATTGGTCCCGTGTGGATCTACTAACTCTCATAGAATTTATTCTTCTTCTCAGATTAATTACCGTCTTTATTTTTGAACGACATCTGATTGATGTTTCCTGTGAGGTGACAGCTGCTGGTTATTGGGGAACGCTTGATTGATCCGCGTTGATGGAGCAGAGACGAGCCATGAAACTCTCCCATTGAGTGTCACTTACGACGTGTCTTGAAGCGCCAGGCCCATTCTGTTCTCCCTCTCGCGTGCGAGTGACAGACTTGTGCTGGGTATTGAAACGGGGATTGTTAAGCAGACGCTCGGTGGTAAAGCTTTGTATTATGATTGAAGGGCAGAGACGGCATCTTCACGGCAAAACCTGAATTCTGCGCAAACTTCTCCCCTCCCCTCCTCTTCACGTCGACACGTTCGCTAACCCCGATGACAAGCGAAATGCTGCCGCTTGTGACTTTTCGTTTTATCATTCAAATGCGGCCCATTGATGTCGCCGGCTGTGATTGACAGGCAAACTTGAGAGAGTAGCGATAGCAATCAGTCCTCATCAGCTGCGTTTGTGACCGCGGACAATAGTTTCTCTCTTTCGGTTTTCACACTCTTCGTTTTTTTTTTTTTTTTTGCACGTCCCCCTCCCTGCTGTCACAGAAAACTCAGACGATTGCATTTCTGTCACGACAGAGGGCTATTAATCTTTTAAATCCGAGCCAGACCTGAGCAGCATTGTGTTCTGGAATCTGAGAGCGCTCTGTGGAGACCACTCTGAAAAAGAGCGAATGGGGGGAACATAACGGGCTCGTTCTCTTTGTGAAGGAGAAACCGAAGCTTTCTGAACGCACACAATATTAGAAATCCAATCTATCAGAGAGCGAGTGATAGACGAGCAACATGCAGATGGTGAGGTGATTGTGAAATCAGGCTGCCCGGTTTTACCTGATATCCCTCCGGCCCTCTGCTCATTCGCGCTCATCTAACCCGTTCTGTGTCACGGGGGTGTGTCGAAAAAAGTCCATGTGACTAGTTTTAACCTTTAGTTTAGTAGAGGAAGGTCACTGGGTGGTCTGTGTGCTTTCGAAAAGGTTGTTGCACTGAGGTCATGGGCTTAGGCCAGGAGATGCAGAATCGCTGTGTTCAGGCGCCCTTGGAGCGAATCATGTGAGTTCATTGCCTCGCTCAAGGGCAAAACAGCAGTGGAAAAAAACAGGCACATTAGAACAAACATGCCGCTTACAAAAGTTAACATCCTGTGTGTCCTTTGAGGCATAGGAATCAGTAACCCTCCTGTAATCTCTGTTATAGGTAGATTTTTATTTATTATTATTTTTACACCTTACACATTTGATAATGCATTTTGGATGGTTTTTGGGGTGTTTTGAGTGGTTGCACACCCCAAATCTCAAAAGTTTTGGCCCTTAGATATGGGTCCGGTGGAAATTTTTCCAACGGTTTAATCATTCATCAGGTGAAAATCGGTGTAAAAAAAGTGCGATCGTTTACAGAACTAACAACAGGTCCTTAAATCACATGATTTGTGGTTTAATTTAAGGGTGGGAATCTTTCAGTACCTTACAATTCAATTCAAATCGATTATTGTGGTCATAATTCAATTAAAAACCGGTTCACAGTATTTTTTTTTGTGTGCACACTGGATGTTAAACACACCAGTATTTTAATACTTAAACACACCAGTCTATAGTATGGGTAGTTCTGACTCAAGAAATCAGTGTTTCTTATTAACTATTAACCAAATAAATTAAAAATATTTTACAGTTTCCATTAGGGATGTGTCTGAATCCGTCATACATTGTTTAGAAAAGAAATTATGTACTCATAACCACTAAATACAAGATGTGAGGAAAAAATATATTTCAATGCTTTCTCTCACAATTATGTCATTGGGTAATTATACTGTATATAAATTGCAGTCATTAGGGAGTCGTTATTAATATGCAGGGCATTGGGTTTTTGAATGCGCACTTGCATTTTACTTTCACTTTCAAGATTTGCGATCACACGGAGTGGCAGTAGGCCTACTTGCCACATATTTTATATTTTATTCATTCACCATCATCCTATCAGTCATTTTTTTTTCTTTTCTGTTTATGTGCTAAGTGAAATAATCAATCAAATTATATTCCATTAAAAATGGATATAATATTTTTTCCAAACACTTACCCTTGCTGAAAACGGGGCAGGATGTATTTGTTTTCTCCCCTCCATTGCTGTTGCTATTTTGTTCCAACAACATCATGCTATTATTGTTATTACATTAACTAGAAAATCGATTTTTTAATCGATGCCAATTACTAGAAGACTGCATTTGCGATTCATATGGGAATTGATTGTCCCCCCCCCCCCCCCCCCCCCGACCCATAGTATAATTCATGGCCATAACACCTGGTTTGGTAGTGGTTTGAACAAACTCAAACCAATTGGCTTAGCAAACACTGCTAATTATGTAGACAATTTTTTTTTTTTTTTTCAGCAGACAGTTGAGAAATCAATGCTAACCTTTCATGTGAGCTTTTAAAGCAAGGCCACAGACTCATTTTATCACAAAACCAGCAGGCAGTTCTGCTGAAAAGACTCTCGCTGCTAATAAAGTGTCGCCTTGTTGGAGGCATTAAAAAGTATAAAACTACTGAGTTGAGGAAAACAGCACAGAGCCTCAGCGTTTTTATGGTGAAGCGAGGTTATTAATATTAGTTCAAACGTGCTTCTTTTAATTGCTTATTTGGCATTTAGCATATACTTTTAATTCAAAGTGACTCACGGTACACTAATTGCAAGTACAATCCCCTGGAGTAACAAGAGGTCAGGCGTAATAGCTTCTCAGGAACTTTTACCGTTTCACCCCTATATAGAATCACTCTATTTCATGCTGATGCCCTCTCATACCCTCAGCCCTCTTCTCCCAATTAGGATGAGGTGTTCGGGTCCCCACCTGGGGAAACTCGATCCAGCGGGCTGAGAGCTCCAGACGGGGTTGGCTGGGCGCAGTGGTGCACAGAATGGTGCTACTCGATAGGGGTTTCTCCCAAGGACCGCTCAGGGATGAAACTCCATTGAATTTCCTTTCCAGAAAAACATGTTTTTGCCTTGCAGGACTCCCAACCAAGAGAGATGGTGGAGCAGAACTTGCTACTCATGTGAAATGTCCATTGCGTACCCTAGATTCACTATACCGGTTGTCAGTCTATCTGTCTTTAATTTGAGAAAAGAAAAGTAGAAATCTAGATAAATCTTCCAGAATATCTTTTGCTAAGTGAGCTTTTTATATCGTTCAGAAAATGTGTAAGACAACATTACACAATATCAAAACTTATTTATTTCCTTAATGTAATGTATTACCTAGTCAAAATATATGAATATATTTGGGAAAGTTCCTATAGTAAATATATCAAAACTTATTTTTTTTTAATATTAACTGGTAATATGCATTGCTAAGAATTTCATTTGGACAACTTTAAAGGCGATTTTCCCAGTATTTAGATTTTATTTATTTTTTAACCCTCAGATTCCAGATTTTCAAATAGTTGCATCTCTGCCAAATATTGTCCTATCCTAACAAACCATACAATTTAAAGCTTATTTATTCAACTTTCAGATGATGTATAAATCTCAATTTCCAAAAATTGACCCTTATGACTGGTTTTGTGAAAATTACCAGCTATGAAAGTTTTATTTTATTTTTTAATAAAACTATTTTATTAATATTTCTGTGTTTTATCTGCAACATTTTTCCATTTTGGGAAACATTTCCTAATTTTTGCAAAAAAAAAAAAAAAAAAAATCTTTAAAACTTTCTTTAGTGAATCAAAAATACTTTCAGTTTAAAATTTGTACCCAGTAATTAGGAACAGCTGCAAAATAATAGAAATTCATTGTTGGAAACATTTCCTAATTTTTGCAAAAAAAAAAAAAAAAAAAAAATCTTTAAAACTTTCTTTAGTGAATCAAAAATACTTTCAGTTTAAAATTTGTACCCAGTAATTAGGAACAGCTGCAAAATAATAGAAATTCATTGTTGGAAACATTTCCTAATTTTTGCAAAAAAAAAAAAAAAAAAAAAAATCTTTAAAACTTTCTTTAGTGAATCAAAAATACTTTCAGTTTAAAATTTGTACCCAGTAATTAGGAACAGCTGCAAAATAATAGAAATTCATTGTTGTGGTAATCTCGTCATTGTTAATGTTAGATAGTTAAAAAAAAAAAAAAAATCTAATTTCTTTAGTGAAACGCAAAAAAGTTCTTAGTATGTTGGTAACCAAAACACTCTTAGTAACATAGCTTTCCATTGTATGGACAAAAAACACTAAGATATATGTTATGAAAGTCTGTTTTCGAACATCATGAGGGTTTGAAAGTGATGACAGAATTTTTTATTTTTGGTTGGACTGTCTCTTTAAAAGAGCTTAAAGGCTTTTCTTTTTGTCACGATATCATGTTCTTCCGTTTAGTTTAGCCAAACAATTTATCCGTCTAAATATTTGTGAAGTTTCCCAGCTTGCTGATAAAAAGAGCTGTTTGTTTTGATGATGCTCTGTCCGTCAGTAAGCGTATCATCTCCGCCGGCAGTGTTTACTGTCCATTATGTCCGAGCAAACACAGCCGCCGCTGATCTTGTGTGCTCTCCACACAACCTGTCTCCTCCGAGTCTGGATCATAAAAGTGCATTCAAAGCTTTGAAATGCCTCCGCTCTCCCAAGCCCCAGACACTTGCTGCATAACTCAGCTGTGTGGAAGCATTTCGGCCCCCCTCCGCCCGCCCTTGCGGCTGCCCCGGCCCTGCTCCCCGTATTCAGGCGTCTCTCTTGACTTCTCCAGCCCTTTGTTTCCTCAGGGGATGGATGCAGCGGGCGGGGAGGGTGCGAGCTGTTCGATCAATAGCCGCTCCATCTGTCGGGCCTGTGGCTGGGGCTCAGGGCGGAGGGTGGAATTCGGCACCGTCTGTGGGGTGTATGCAGGGGGCTTGTCACCGGATTCTGCCTGAATGGGGGCTCGAGGGCTGTGGCGCTGGGGTGGGGCGGTGCAGGGCGGTGTCCCCCCACCAGCCTCTGCTTTTGTGCCGTCTCCTTCCTTGGCACAGTGATAGCTGGCTGGTGTGTGTGGATATATGTGTGTGTGCGCCGTAGAGATGAGAGGCGTCTATTGTGTCATTTCACAGGCTCCCGGGAGACAGGGTCACCTTGTCCCCCGCACAAACGGTGCCCTCTCTGGATATTTTGGCTGTGTTTTATATACGAGGGCCAGACACCCAGGCTCTGAGCACATCTATCTCTCATCTCACCCCTTTTCAGATTCCCCCTATTGAGAGAGAAAGTCTGGAACAGGGCTTTCAAAGGAGACATCTGAGATAGTTGCACAGTTGACATCATTCTTCCTGCGAGACACTGGAGAAGCTCTGGATCTGTCTGTGCAGCTGAAATCTCCATAAACTGTCCTTTTAGGACACTGAAGTCTGTATTTGTGTGTGGATTGTGAAAAACTTTGCTGACCGTTCAAGGCACAATAGTTCTGTTAACATGAAATCAAACTTGGGTTCTTTATTTAGTCTCCTGACAAATGCCTTTTATGCTGTGTTTGCTTTTATAATCTTTTTGCCAAAATATAATTCTTTCCTTCTTTGAAGCTATTTTTAAGTTATATAAGGCCATAAATAATATCATAGTCTAACGTTTCACTTTACACAATCAAGTCAAATCAGATTGGATAAAAGTGATTTTATTCCTGCTTTCTATTCAATTTAATTCAGTGCTGCATCACATTTCATATGTTTGTTGGAGGTTAAGATTTAAAAACAAAAAAAAAAATGAATACTCCAAACTGACAGTAAAGATGTTTAACATTGTTACAAACAAACATATAAAATATTCATTGACACTTTTTTTTTTCCATGACTAAAATAAGACCATGATGAGATGGCAATAAGGTCAATAAATGATAACTGTTACTATATGAAAATGCAATATCGTTGACGATAAAAGACGAGAATAAAATGTCACCCTTGACCACAAAACCACTCTTAAGTAGCACAAGAATATTTGTAGCAATAGCCAAAAATACCTTGTATGGGTCAAAATGATCAATTTTTCTTTTATGCCAAAAATCATTAGGATATTAAGTAAATATCATGTTCCATGAAGATATTTTGATATAAATAGATATAAATATATTAAAACTTGATTTCTGATTAGTAATATGCATTGCTAAGAACTTCATTTGAACAACTTTACATTTAGAAGATTTTCTTAATATTTTTGTTATCTTCTAATATTATCTTCTTACAGACCCTAAGCTTTTGAGTTGTATGTATTTTGGTACTGGTATTCCTAAAGAGGTTTTTGTTATTTAAGACCTGCATGTATCTGTGCGATTGTGTGTGCCAAAACTTTGGCTGTTTGCCTTGATCGGCGTACTATGACGAGGACTGTGGTCCTTGGGGAGTCTTCTCTCTGCTGTTATTTAGTGGCATTGGCTTCACATGAAGGACATATACAGTGGCCCCAACCTCTCTGGCTCAGGCTCTCTCATGGCCACTGATGCATTTTTTTTTTTTTTTTTTTTTTTATCAGGGCTGAAAGACCCATGAAAACAGTGCTCAAATCTAAGCCTGTTTTTCTCCCTGAAGTTACAATTGACAAGAAAATATAAAAATACTAAGCCAAGCGTGTGCCAGTGGGCTTATCTTTTGCTCTCTCATCTGCTTGGTCATTTCTTTGATCCCGAATAGCTCACAGTTTAGGCTGACCGTTCTCCAAGGCTGTTAGCTGCTGCAGCATCTTGTCACGTAAATCTCAATTAACTCCGGTTCAGCCGTCAGAGACCACACCGCTCCTAAACGAGCCCTTTATTGCCTCATATCTAATTGTGTGGCTCATTAAAGCCGCTAATCAAAGAGACTCACATATCCAGCAGCAAGGTTATGCGGTGCTAAACTCGGAGATGCTGAAATCTTTCAAACGAGTAGCACTGCAACTGCAAACTTCTTCGTCCTTGTAGTGTCTTGAAGGAACGTATTCCAGAAGGACATTAACACGTCTTTGCCTTTATTTTCAACTAGGTTCTAATCTATGGGAGTAAACATACCCAGGTCACATTTCACTTTGTACTTTTTTCCTTTCCTAAAAAGCCTTTTCATGTTGCCTGAGTTGAGTATTTCAGCTATTACGTATTTTATTTTATTTTATTTTATTTTAGTTTAGTTTATAAGGTTTGTTTGTAGGACAAAGGTACTGTGTTACAGTAAAACAAGCTAAAAGCGTTTTTGCTTTTGTTTTGACTTCAAGGCAATGTTTTACACATGCACTAGGTTTAACCTGCAAAATCCTCAGTGTTAGGTAACTGCAGTTCTGCTTTGCCAGCACAGGCCTTGCTTTTTTGCTGGTGTTCCCAGAAGAGCCCTGGGTACCTTTGAGCCTCTGTGAGACTGGTGTAGAGAGGGTTGTGGTGGTCACAGAGGGCTTCGTTTGCTCTTAATGGAAGCACTCACTGGCTATCTCCTCAAGCCAGCCCAGAGCTAATTTGAGACAAGGCGGATGCGTTTTTGCTGTCTCTATGTGCTCTTCCCACCTCGCATGCTTTTATCACACTGTTTTAGTAGCTGAGGTTTGGAGGGGAGCGAGAGAGAGAGAGAGAGAGAGAGAGAGTGGAAAAGGGACATCTGCCTTTTGTGTTTCCTGGGTTCTTCTCCTTTACTCTCAATTAAGAAGATTTAAACAGACAGTGTTTGTCTTTGTCCACACTAAAGAGGGAGCCTCAGCAGGTGTGTGTGTGTGTGTCTGTGTGTCTGTGTCCAAATAGACACGGCTCAAAGCCTCTCTCCATCAGGCGGGGTTGGTTTGAGAGTATGGCGGCTTTCAGTGCGGGGGAGAAAACTGCAGTGACAGCACAATGAATAAATTGAAAAAGGCTTGTGTAGTAAATTGTCTATCGCTGGTGACAAACGATCTGATAGGAGCGTGCGGAGGCTGCAGACGCCGCCGTCCCAGCAGAGCTGTGAATAACTGGCCTATCTGCGCGCTGCTTAGCACACCGGCCTCGCGCTCGCTTAATAATTTATACGCTGTGAAATATCCCCCCCCCCTCCCCCGTGCAGATACGCCTGAGCGTTGGCAGGCGGTGGGGATGAGCTCTGGGAATGTCCCTTCAGTCTAATTTGGGGGACGGTGACATCCCTCTTTTTTTTCCTCTCTCTTTTTTGTTAGGAAATGCCCTTGATAAAAATGTGCTCATGTAGGTTTCACCAAGGCCTATATGAATTAGAATGACAGGAATTTACTGATTTGGAATTTTAAAGATATTCCAACATTTTCTGTCTGTATTTTCCTCTATCATTCTCTCTCTCTTTCTCATTCTTTATCGCTCTGTCTCTTTTGCGCTATTGTTCTATAACTTTTTGTCTATCGCTATCTGTTTGTCTGTCAGTTGCTCTATCGTTCTGTCTTTATCGTTCCATTTATATTTCTTCATTGCTATATATCTATCTGCTGTTCTATTATTGTCACTCTATTCTCTATCGTTCCATGACTATTTGTCTGTCTATCGCTGTATCTGTCTGTCTTTCAATTGCTCTATTGTTCTGTCACACTATTTCTCTATCGCTCTATCGTCAATCTGTCGCTCTGTCTTTTGCTCGTTCTGTCAGTCTGTCTATCGCTCAATCTGTCTGTCTCTTCCTCTATCGTTCCAATCAATATTTCTCCATTACTATCTCTGTCTGCTGCTCTATCATTCTGTCACTCTATTTCTCTATCGTTCTATCTATCGCTCTGTCTTGTGCGCTATCGTTCTGTCGCTCTATCCAGTCCCTCCAGAAAAACGCGGCGTTTTTTTGTGATTGTTGCGGGCAAAAATCCTTGATTATGCGGCACGTTTTCTTAAAAAATGCGATTGAATATGCGGGATATTTATGCAATTTTATGCGATGAAATTGCGTGAACTTGCAAAAAACTGCGGGAACTTGCAAAAACTGCGGTTTGGTGAAAAAGAGAGAAAAAAGTGATTCCCCCAACACACTTATTGCCAGATGTAGCACCGTAAGGGGTGAATTTCGTTATTCTGGACTCAATTATAATTATAACATCGACTACTCCTCCCTGGGAATCTCTCCCAGGGAAATAATGGTCAAAGACACCCAGGTCCGTTCCCACAAGAATAGAGCAGAGATGTGAATATAGAAAAAAAGATACAATATTTTATTATTATTGGGATAAAAGCTAAACACACAGACACAATTTAGGACACAAGGGGTTAACATGGCTTTCAAATCAAAACAAAAATATAAACAAATTAGACAAATCAAAAGTAATACATCAGATGGCAAGGAGAAATAACCAACCTACCCCAATTCCACTTCACTACGCACTTCAAACGTACACTAATGTACTCATTTCACCACAAACACACGTGTATTCAGATGACACGTGTAAAAATCAGAAGAACAAAATCACTCAGTGAACAAGGGTACCCATTAACATGGACCTAGAGTGGTCAGCACTCCTTAGCCCGTCCAACAAAATTAACAAAATCAACATCAAATTGACACAAATCAATAAACACACACACACACACACACACACACACACACACACACACACACACACACACAAAAGAATACAATCAAATAGTCATAAGTCAAAATCAACTAAACACGAAAAAAAAACAAAAAAATCAAATGACCATAAATCAAATCAAATCAATAAACACAAATAAAAATAAATTGATCAACAAAATCACACATGCAATCACATTACACCTGGTCCATCAACAATATACACACAACAAAATTTACTCCATAAAATCACGCAAACTCACAACCCTTAGTACCGATTTCTCACGCTCACACACTCGTACATATACACACTCGCACACGCTTCCAACAATAAACAAACAGACCACACTCAAACCACTCACATCAATTTATAATTTCATCCACACAACAATCTAATGGTACCATACGAACCCCACAAACACAGTCCTCCAGTTGAAACAGTGCGGGGATGGCCAAACGGCCACACGGATTAATATTCGGGTCTCACAATCTCTCGATGTCCAATACACTTGATGTGGACTGGTCAGGCAGGCGAAAATGAAATGAGGCAAGACAGAACGTCGCGGCAACGCGCGACCACAATAGTACTCGAAAGAACGAAGACAAAGACCCATACGGAAATGGGACTATGAAATCATGCAAGCCCGCATATTTTGCGCGCGGAAATCTGCAATTTATGCGGCGAAAGTGCGGCGTATTTGAAAAAATGCGTCCCCCGCATAAATATGCGGACTTTGGCTGATTATGCATGGAATCATGCGATCGCATAATCGCGTTTTTCTGGAGGGACTGTCTATCATTCCATAACTGTTTGTCTATCTATCGCTATATCTATCTATCAATTGCACTATCATCTATCACTGTATCCGTCTTTTGCTCTGTCGTTCTATCACTCTGTCTCTCTATCGCTCAATCTGTCTGTCTTTTGCTCTATCGTTCCATCAATATTTGTCCATTGCTATATCTGTCTGTCTGTCTGCCTATTGCTTTATCGTTCTGTCACCTTTTCTCTATCGCTCTATCGTTCTATCTATTTCTCTGTCTTATGCTCTATCGTTCTATAACTATTTGTCTATCGCTATATCTGTCTGTCAATTGCTCTGTTGTCATGTCACTCTATTTCTCTATCGGTCTTTCTGTTGCTCTATCGTTCCATCACTCTATTTCTCTATTGCTCTATCGTTCTATCTATTGCTCTGTCTTTTTCACCTGAGATTCAGAGCCAGTTTACAGGGTGGTAAAAATGACTTTAGAAAGAAAGCAATATCATTATATTATTTTTACACAGAGATTGGTAGGTCTGTTAGTAAAATTAGTTGACTTCAGCAATCTTTGTTGCATTATACGCCAATGGTGACCATTTAAACCTTAAAAAAAAGCACTTTTCAAGTTTTTTTTTCTCTGAAGTTTGCATTTGTGTAAATTGTCATTTTGGTGAATAATGGTGAATTCAGCAAATACACATCTGTGACTTAATATTTTGACTTTTATTGACAAAATCAAAAATTTGAGCTAGGGACCACTGGTTGAGTTGATAAGCCAAACCTACTGCCATTAGAAGATGTTCATTCCTTCATGGCTCATTTGCATAGAGTGGAATTTTTCTCAACTTTCTCACAGTGGCCACCTTCGCTGTCACTCAAGTCGCCTCAAAACACCAACTCTCATTGAAAACGAATGAGTTTCGGTGGCTTTGTCCCAGCAAATCGCTGTCAGTGTGAAATGAAAAGCTCCTTTTATGCTGCTGCGGACATGATGAAACGTCATGCTTACAGGCTTTTATAATTTCTTAGGCTAAATTTCTCACTTGTCATCTTTATCTCAGTTCAGACTGAAGGCTGTCAGAAATCTAGTCCATCCTCTATGGAGGTGTCCTCTCGCTGCGAGGGGTCCCTTGAGCCCTGGAAACCAATTAAAATATCTCTTCCTGTTGGGTCAGGCCAGTTTAATGTGGCTTAACTTTTTATTTGTTTGTTAGTTTTGTATCTACACACATACATTTTCTGTGTGTACCCTTATGCAGACTTCTGAAGGTCTTCGAGTTGCTTTTGCGTGTCTTGGCCTGTTTTCGTTTTATTTTCTTAATAAACTAGGGTTTTTAAGGTCCCGTTTGGGCCTTGCAACCAATTATGCAAACTATAAAAAATTTAAGAGGGACAGTCTTTTATAATTTAATCCTAAAGTAATAGATTCTGTTAAATATGCATGAGCTTGGCTTTATAGATGAAACTGGAATTAATGTCTATCAGAGAGACCCGACCAGGAAGGCACAGAGGAAGGGAAAGAAAAGGAGACGGGGATATCTTATCATTATTCTAATAGGGTATGATTGCCGTGGACAGAGGCAGACTGTCTATGGCTAGACGGGACGGCCGGTTTAATCGCTGCGAGTATTGAGCACATTCACCCAGGCTGGGCAAGCTGAGATGCTGAAAACCGATCCAGCCGTCCACTGGTTCGATTGTCTCTCCTTTTTTTTAGGAGGAAGGTTGTGTGGTTGAATAGGAGGGAGATATGTTTTGAGCTCTGGTTTGTTTTTGGCAGGCTGTGTGACAGCTTAATGAGGAAGTTAAGGAGCGTGCATCAGAAGGTCAGGGACTGCCGATCAGAGAAGGAGTCGTATATCTCCACACAAAGTCTCCTCACCCGTATCCTGTACACTCAATCTGTCAATCTCTCGTCAGCTCCGCTTACCCCACCGGCGGGACACACGCTGTGCTTGCCATACAAACAGATCCTTTCTTTTGGTCTATTTATGGTAAATTCAAAGGCGCAACCAAGGAACAGCCCTTTTCAAGGTCTGTTCTAGACACGTGTGAATCGCCCTTTTGCCCTGTTATTTCCTATGTAAACTGTAAACCGAGACGCTCTGTTGTGGGCTTCCACGGTACAGTGGATGAAGCTAATTGCGCATTGAGTTCTGGGCTGAAGAGAAGGTCAGTTGCCGGTCCTTAACTTCCACCTTGACACCGCCATTAATCCCACAGCGACTCAGACTCCGCTCTGCACTGCTTGCAGGGCAAATGTTTCATCTCAAGGAAGTCTGAGAGGAGAAATAAAGGAGCTTAGGAAATATTAGATTATTGGCCGGCTGAAGTTTTGCCTTGGAGGTGGAAGTGCTGCTTCTCGTCCCTAATGTATTTGGTGGCTTGTGGCATGAGACCAAAATGAATGGATGGTTCCGGCTGAGAAGTTAAGTCTAGAGTGCTAGGCTGTAAGATCTCTGTAATGGCTAAGCAACAAGATTTGCCAAAATGCCTGTCTGCAATCAGAAGTCAACGATTTAAGTATGAATGCAAATGAACATCTAGGTGTATTATCTACAGTCAAACCAAAAATTCTGTCTATCTAATTTTTTGTTTGTTTGTTTTTTTACTAGTGGGTGCAGGACACTATAGTTAATTTATGTAAGTGAGGATAGGCAAAAAAAATAAACTTTGACACTGTATACCCAAAAATTATCATTTATAACATTTTTCATTTATTCTGTCTAATCTTCTTATATTTTATTTTAGTATTTTTTTTTCTAAATAGCTTTTTATTTATTATTTTTACTTTTTAACCAATTTTTAATTTTATTTTCATGCCATACTGACAAATTTTATTTTATTTTATTTTATTGTAATATATTTTAATGCGCAGTTTATCTGAACCCATTATTTTATTTATTTATTTTTTTTATCCAAATTTTTAATAAATGTTTCTACATAGTTTCTATGAACATCCCCTTGTGACTAATCCACTTATGAAAAGAGCTGATCTTGGTTATGCTCTCTGTATTGATTTGTAAAGCTACTGTATGTCAATAAATATGCATGTCTCATTTGTGACTCTGGACCACAAAACCAGTCATAAGGGTACATTTTTTTTTTTTAATTGAGATTTATATATCATCTGAAAGCTGAATAAGCAAGATTTCCATTGATGTAAAATATGTAACCAAGATGCAGCTATTTGAAAATCTGGAATCTGAGGGTGCAAAAAATCGAAATATTGAGAAAATAAATGCATATGCAAATGCAAAAATTAAGTTTTTGATATATTTACGGTAAGAAAATTTACAAAATATCTTCATAAAACATGATCTTTACTTAATATCTTAAAGGTCCCATATTGTACACATTTCTGGAGGTTTATTTTAGTTGTTGATGCCCTTAAGAATATATATTTGCGGTATAAGTGGCAAAATCCATCTCACATCCAAACATGCACTTAACGGGTTGTGTGTAAAGCATGCCCAGATTCCGGAAAACAACTGTGGAAAAACCAAATTACACAATTCCGGAACAAATCATGGGACACATTATCCGTGTATTTTCCGGAATGGCTGTGTGAAAGAGCCTAAAGCTGATGTGCCAATGGTCTCTTATATTAACGTTGTTCGGAAGCCTGTGCAATGATGTAGTTTCCTGATATCCATCGACTGAACAGCGTTTTCTCGATTTGTTTTCGTGTTGTTGTTGCTCAACAATGGCATGGACGCAATGTTGTCTGGGGGTTTGACAAAAGGAGGGTGGGACGGTGGTTGGCGCTCGGGGTGGTGACTGAGTAGATCGGACGTCACATTTTTACGGAAGTCACAGCGGCTCGTGAAAAGGAACAGCTACTTTATGCAGGCTGGGTGCATTTTACTGTGGATTGACTGTTTTGAAACTTATATGGTAGTTACATAGCCCCTAGACCTTACTTATCATGAAAAAAGCCAGGAAATTTCAATTTTGACAATATGGGACCTTTAATGATTTTTGACATAAATTGATCATTTTGACCTATGCAATGTATTTTTGGCTATTGCTACAAATATACCCGTGCTACCTAAGTCTGGTTTTTGTGGTCCAGGGTCACATTTGTGTTTTGAGAGAAACTTCTGAGACAAATGAAAATCAATTACTCATTTGTAGAATTCAAAAGAAGACATTTTCAAGAATTTGTAGTCCCAAAAGTGACAAAAGGGCTTAAATCTCATTTGCAGTTCTGCATATTTAGACATGGTGTGTCTCAATATACATGACTTCGTTATCACTCACATCAAACTTGCTGCAACTATCTTGATGCTCCAAGTCTGAAATATGCGCATGCGCAAATGAGATTTGCGAGCTCCGCTGGAGGGCATGATTTTCATTTTTGGATGAACTGTTTCTTTGAACAAAACAACTGAGAACATTAAGTCTCCTGAGCTTTAAAAGAGCAACCCCTGAGCAATACTTTTCTCCCTCTGGGTAAATGTGTGTTTGAAGTGTGAATCCGGCAAGCAGAGAAGCTAAAATGTGACACCCGGGATTAAAGGAGGGCAGTAGGGCCTACAGGCATGATTTTGGGATATCTAACCCCTTTAATACACCGTGCCATATCTCGAAACCACGTTTAACCGCCGACCCAATCCCCTCCCTGGTTTTCAGCACAAATGCATATTAATAGATTAGCGAGACGAGGGGTTTGTGGATACGCTCGGCAGTTAAAACGGAGGTCGAGCTTTAGTCTCCCGCTGGTCTATTTTATTTAATTTTTTAAGTCAATGGCCACATCCTCTTCTCAGTGTAATTTAATCGGAGACTCTGTGGCTGTGGGCAGCATCTGCGCTCGGAGCAAAGATAGAGCTGCTGCCTTTTTATTTTTTTATTTTTTAACTAATCCTCCGATTTCTCCGCTCACCAAGCTACAGATCACTCCGCTGGGTGAAGACAATTACCAGCCTGCTTTTTCATGCTAATGCAATCTCTAACTAGATCTCTTCCTAAAAATGTGGGGGAGAGAAAGCGAGAGATAGGAAGAAGGAAAGGTTTTTTTTTAGATTAACATTTAATTATGAACAGTTCCCCGTCAGCGAAGCGGAGGGGTCAGGAGAGGAGGGCAACACACAGAGGGAAAGGGCAGGCAGTAATTTAAGATGCTGAACTCTGCTTAGGGACGTGTGTGTGTGTGTGTGTGTGTGTGTGTGTGTGTGTGTGTGTGTGTCTGTGTGTGTGTGTGTCTGTGTGTGTGTGTGTGTGTGTGTGTGTGTGTGTGTGTGTGTGTGTGTGTCTGTGTGTGTCTGTGTGTGTCTGTGTGTGTCTGTGTGTGTCTGTGTGTGTGGCATGCGGGGAGAGAGAGAAGGTCAGAGGGCACGTCTCATCATAAGCAGGGTTTTACATGACTGCACCTATTCTCGAGTGCCTGCATAAGAGGTTTCAGGCCTGGTGTTTGTTTTGTGCTCGGATTTTATGACATCATCCTCAGGATAAACATTGTTCTTGAATAAGCGGAGTTCCTCAGCCTCATCGGATCAGAAACTCGGTCTCGGGTGAATCTCCCAAGCCTCACTTGACCCCTTGATCGCCAAGCACTAGCAAAGGAGACTTCACAAAACCCTCCCGAAGTATATGGCATTGGTTTGGGAGTCACATGCGGCTGTGCGATTACACAAGCGTGTCAGGTAGAGGTAGGAAGCGATCTGCTTTGTATGTCATTTTTGCAAAGCAGCTTTGTCTCGGCAGCTCTGAATGAGATACCTTTCCTTGAAGGCTCCTGTACGCATATCTGAGACTTGCCGTTTCACACACATTTCCTTTCTTAGCGGCCACCTTCACGCGCATGTGAATTACACACATACCTCACCTTCACTAGCTCATGTCTCTCGGAAGGGGGAACGATAACGCGGGTCTTTATCAGGACGGCTGTGTGATATGGAAGGTGCCGGATATTTCCTGCCACTGGGGCAGGACAGGGCCGTTATTCGCTCTCTCTTACTTTTTTCTCTGATTATTGGATAGAGAATTGATAATCTCAGAGGAAACAATGTCTGATAAAGCATGTATATTTCAGTGTGCACATCCCTGCGCATAAATATGTGTTTATGCTTTGAAGGACCAGTAGGAGTGAATGAAAATGTGGTTGGGTCATAACATTGTGTTTTGGCAAAAGAAATGAATTATTTTATTGTAAATGACTTTTTCTGAAGAAAATGGAATATACAGTTCAGGTCAAAAGTTTACATGCACCTTGCAGAATCTGCAAAATGTTAATTATTTTAACAAAATAGCAGGGATCATACAAAATGCATGTTATTTTTCTGACCTGAATAAGATATTTCACATAAAAGACATTTACTTAATAATTAAATTTATAAAAATGACCCTGTTCAAAACTTTACATACACTTGATTCTAAATATTGTGTTGTTACCTGAATTATTTTTTTTTATTTTTTTTAGTGATAGTTGTTTGTGAGTCCCTTATTTGCCCGCTGTTCTTCAGAAAAATCCTTCAGGTCGGACAAATTCTTTGGTTTTTCAGCGTTTTTGTGTATTTGAACCCTTTCCAACAATGACTTTATGATTTTGAGAACTGAGAGACTCGTATGCAACTATTACAGAAGGTTCAAACGCTCACTGATGCAGCAGAAGGAAAAACGATGCATTAATAGCCGGGGGGTGAAAACTTTTGAACAGAATGTGTGTACATTTTTCTTATTTTGCCTAAATATCGTGTTTTTTCATTAGTACTGCCCTTCAGAAGCTACAGGAGATAATTACATTTCCCAGAAGACAAAATGAGAAATTTACCATGAGCTTAAAATTCAAAAAGTTTTCACCCCCCTGCTCTTGATGCATTGTGTTACTTCTGTAATAGTTGCATATAAATCTGATTGTTGGAAAGGGTTCAAATACACAAAAATGCTGAAAAACCAAAGAAATTGTGGGACCTGAAAGATTTTTTTGAAAAACAGCAGGCAGTTTAACTGTTCAGGACAAACCAAAAACTTATGAACAACTATCACAAAACAAAAAAACACACACACAGCTGTGGATCATTCAGGTAACAATACAGTATTTAGAATCAAGTGTATGTGAACTTTTGAAAGAGGTCATTTTAATAGCTATACATGTTGTATTTTGTTATACTTGCGTTGTTTTATTTTTGCACTACAGATTTTTTTTGTCATCCAATATTTTGAGGAGACACTGCCTCCTTTGCCTCCTCGGACAGTCTGTTGTTGGGTTATCATTTCCAGTACAACTGTATACTTTTTGTGCTTGGAAAATATATTTTTCCCAGCAATTGATTGTTCCTCACTCAGTGGTAATGGGAATTGAGGTCAGCATACATACTGCCTGCAAGTGCATTCTGGGATACTGGCGAGTGTCCTCAGAGAGAACACTGATACAATACATAGGGTTTCAAAGTTTTTAGCTTCAGTTATTTTCTATTGATTTGATCTATTGATGGTACATTAGGTTTTTATCTATCATAACCGAATGTCAGTGTGTATGATTTACTTTTTTGTCTTTTTCTCACTCCCTCATCCGACAACGGCTCATCTTCCAGACTTCATCCCTCAGGCTGTGATCAAACAGCACAAACAATGAACAAAATACAGCAAGAGAAGACACTTGAATATTCACACTAACAAATGAATGCCTTCAGGGGGTGGGGGTGTTGTGCATATAATAGGCCATTGTTTTCATTTTGTGTTAATCCTAAACAGGGGCCTTGTGTTATGTGAATGAGTTCAGATGTGTGATGGCCAGCACTGTGTGTTTTTTTTTTTTTTTAGTTTAGCTGCTCTTTTCTGTGGGTTGTTACAGTTTAATGGACAACCAGTTGCTCTGATGTGTCTTTATTTAGATGTGTGACCTCTCTAAACTTTGGCTATAAGCCCTGCACTGCGATAGATAGATAGATAGATAGATAGATAGATAGATAGATAGATAGATAGATAGATAGATAGATAGATAGATAGATAGATAGATAGATAGATAGATAGATAGATAGATAGATATTCATTTAATTGTAATTTTTTAGCATTATTTATTTTATTTATTTTTCTTTTTGATTAATCTTTTTTTTTTTTTGCCCTGCACTGCGATAGATAGATAGATAGATAGATAGATAGATAGATAGATAGATAGATAGATAGATAGATAGATAGATAGATAGATATTCATTTAATTGTAATTTTTTAGCATTATTTATTTTATTTATTTTTCTTTTTGATTAATCTTTTTTTTTTTTTGCTCGCTATTAACTTTCTGTGATTTTTGCATTTATATTTCTTTGGACGTCTCTTAATCCTCACTTAAATGTAATCTTTAGTAAAAGTAATCATTTAATAGCACTTTTAAAATGAATCTTTATTAAATATCAAAGTGAATATCCATTTTTTAAACTGTAAATTAGAATATTAGTGAGACTTCAATTATAGCATTGAAGATGGTTGATTTTTCAAATTAAATTAATTTAGTTTTAACTTATTTTGGCAAAGTAGCATATCATTTTAATATCAGTCTTTATTATTTGGCTATTGCATAATTTTTATTTTATTTTATTACAAAGACATTTGTTTGTACTTTGATGCCAAACAAAAATGTGACCCTGGACCACAAAACCAGTCATAAGTAGCACATTTTTCTTTTATGCCGAAAATCATTAGGATATTAAGTAAAGATCATGTTCCATGAAAATATTTTGTAAATTTCCTACCATAAATATATCAGAACGTAATTTTTGATTAGTAATATGCATTGCTAAGAAATTCATTTGGACAACTTAAAAGGGCGACTTTCTCTATATATATATAGAGTGTGCAAAAAATCTGAATGTGCAAAAAAAAAAAAAATAATAAAAGAAAAAAAAAATACGATATATATATCTTTTTTTTTTTTTTCTTTTATTATTATTATTTTTTTGCACACTCAGATTCCAGATTTTCAACTAGCTGTATCTCAGACAAATACTATCCTATCCTAACAAACCATACACCAATGGAACTTATTTATCAAGCTTCCAGATGTATAAATCAATTTAAAATGACACTTATGACTAGTTTTGTGTTCCAGGGTCAACCCAAAAATGTGAACGCAATCACAAGAATATAAACAAACAAAGTCTAACATTGTTTTATAAGTAACTTTGTTGCCATATTGCGCTTTTAGGATAATGTGTAAATGTCCGTATGTCATTTTGATGGTTTGAAAGTATCTCTAGGCGTATTTTGTGCGTGCATCAGCACTAACTGCCCTTTCACTGCTTTAGACAGGAAGTTCCTCCATGTGATCTCACACGCACAACATATTCATTCAGCATTTCGTCTCGGCGGTCAATTAGCTGGTGCTTCAGCCACAGACGTGACAGCATTAATGTTGGCTACTGTAGCGTGATTCAAGATAACGGGCGTGCGGTTTCGCATGCTGTGACAGAGATAGACTTCATCCTATTATCATCCGACTCTCGCTTACAAGCCGCGCTTGCGAGCAAAAATTCACCGCTGCAATATGTTTATGTTCATTCTTCGTGCTGCAAAATAAACCATCTTCCATCTGCTTATGCTTGCAACAATGACTGACCTGCGTCTGACCCTGGAATGGAGGCGGCCCTTCAGCAGATGTGGATATTGTGTGCGAATATTGCTAGCTATTGAATGAAACTGTATGTATAGTGGAAACGCGTGCGTATATTGTTTGTTTGTTGTCAGCAGGACTGTTTGTGCTCCATGGGTTTTACATCCTCTCCTGCATTCATGTGTTGTTAGGAAGCGCCGGCTCTCCTGTGCGTGTGTGTCTTGTTAACAATCGTTGGATTTATGTCCCAGAGTGTGTGGCTGTCCTCTCTGAAGGATTGTTTGTTTGTTTGTGTGTGTTTTGCATCCCCGTTTGTCCTTGTCCTGTTGCATTATGTGTGTGTGTAACTTGATGTGTTATTCTGATTTTGTTTCTAATGTCGCCTGCTCAGCATGTTCGTGTGTGTGTGTGTGTGTGTGTGTGTGTGTGTGTGTGTGTGTGTGGTTTTATATAATAGTGTTGAGTGTCTAAGATTGTGTGTGTGCGCTGTGTAGTGAAGTTAAGGGGTCGGGGACTCTGTCTGTCCCTCTAATGGGCTCTTTCATTGCTTTCCATTCAGCGGTGCGGTGTGTGTGAGGGATTATGGGGGACTGTAGTGGCTGCTTGTTAAAGCCGTAGAAAAGGGTCTGGGTGTGTCGATTGGATTAACTTGTTTGGGCTTATTAAGAGGGGAGACGCACAGGCCTTTTAAAAGCACTGCATGGGGCTCTCTGTCTCACACACACACACTCACAACGTTCTGGCAGGTCACCATTCAATTAGGAAGAGAAGCCCCCCTCCTCTCCGTCCCCTTGCCTTTCTCATATATCGCAGACAAACGCAAACCCTCTTTCCATTCTCTCTCCTTAACATCAATGTGCATAGATTCCCTACAGGCTGAGTCTATATTGGTCATAATGGAGGATTTTATAGACAGGAAATCAACTTTTAGCCATCATGCTTTTTGTCTTAGGTTCTTTTATCCTCACTAACACCTCTTTTCGTTCTCACCTTCCCCTCACTTTCCAGCCTATCGATCTTTTCGGCTCTCCCGCAGAAGTGCACTTCAGAGAATTCAGGGGGCTCAGGCCAGCGTGAGGTTAATTCGCCCGCCAGAGATCTCGGCATGCATCAGACAAATAAGTGCGTGTCTACCTGAAACTGTATATTGTTACAGGTTCAAAAGCACTTTCATTATGGACGCTGATGTATGCACGGGCTACGTTGACTTAAGCTATAGTCTCTGTTGGAGATTTCGGAGTGGTTTTGTCCTGAAAAGTTGTTCGTCGGTTGACAGGGGAAAGTAAAAATGCCATATGGTGGCACACAATCATAGTTGGTCAGAACACTGCAGACTTGTGGTTGTGAAATGCAAGATGTCATCCTAACAAGAAAAAGTGGCAAGTGCATTGTGATTTTTTTTTTTTTTTTTTTTTTTTGTATACTACCAGTCAAACGTTTTCAGACAATATGATTTTTAAAGAAGTCTCTTCTGCTCAAAAAACTGCCTTTATTTGATCCAAAATATAGCAAAAGCAGTAATATTGTGAAATATTTTCACTACCTGGAGTAACTGGTTTCAAGAAGAAATTAATAAATTAATACTTTTATTTAGCAAGGATGCTTTAAATTGATCAAAAGTGATGATAAAGACATATATAATGTTACAAATGATTTCTATTTCAGATAAATGCTGTTCTTCTTAACTTTTAATTCATCAAAGAAACCTGAAAAAATTCTACTCCACTGTTTTTAACAACAACAATAATAATAATAATAATAATAATAATAATAATAATAATAATGTTTTTTGTTTTTTTTTGAGCAGTAAATCTGAATATTCAAATGATTTCTAAAGCATCATGTGACTGGAGTAAAGATGCTAAAAATTCAGCTTTGAAATCACAGGAATAAGTTACATTTTTAAAGATATTCAAAGAGAAAAGTTATTTCAAATAGTAAAATTATTTCAAAATGTTGTTTTTGCTGTATCTTCAACTTTAAAGTAAAAAAAAACAACTTACTGTTCAAAAACTTTTGACTTGGTTTTAACAAGATACTTTTGCTTATTTATTTAATTTTTACATTTACATTACCTTTGGCGTCAGCCATAAAATATTAAGGTCAGAGGGTAAATCTTAAATTTAATAGCTATTTTACATTCCGTATATGCCTAAAATAGCTTAGAATTTAAAATAATTAGTAACTAATAACTAGCTTTTAGGATTTTCATTTTAACATTTTGGTAACACTTTACAATAAGGTTCATAAGTTAACAGTAGTTACATGACACTACATTGCAAAGTGTTAATAATGAATGAAAAAACACTGTTATCTTTACATTAAAAGTCATCTTTAAATTACTCAAAATTAAACTGTTGACTGAGGATTGTTGAATTTTAATAAATAGGCCATTTAACGGTCAGAGTTGAAATATATGTCCATCTCTGCATGCGATTTTGGTGCTAAATAAAACTCTGTGTGAGTTTTCTCTATGAACCACTTTACAATGAGAGAGATGCATTTAGTTTTATAATCATGTTGCACTATCCTCTTATGCTCTGTGTTAGTAGGCCTGAATTCTCTGAACACATATTTTGCAACCTGAGCTTTCGTCCTAACCAAGGGACTTAAGTCCAGGATGTTCAGGAGGGATGTCTATAAAGTCGGTGTGGCTATAAGGCTTAAGATGGAAATCATATGCTAAATAACGTAAAACTAAATCCATGCTGTCTTGGTTTTAGCCAGACAAGAACACCTTGTGTTTCTTGTGGGGACACTGCAGTATGCATGAGGTTTATTCCCTATAAGTGGCTTATAAAGCCTCTAGTTTATGAAATAATAACAGTGATCTGAGCATTTACAAATATGTAATGTGACTCATATCTCAGGAAGCACACACAAGTGCAACTGAAATCATCCAATATGTACTGTTCATCATGCTGAGCTGAAGAGAGGCCGATAAGGATTTCATCTATAGTGCTGGAGATTTTATTGGTGTTGCTGTTGATTCTTTCAAATACATTGATAAGCACGTGTTAGCTGACATGGCGACACAATTTCAAATAAATAAATATTGACAGGCAGACAGACAGACCTGAGTCGCTTGTCGATCTCGCTCTCTTTCTCTGCTCAGTTCCTCATCATCTGCTTGCATTCAGATGCAGATTTTTGGAAACCGAGTCTCAGGAAGGGCTAATCCATTTCCCCGCTGTGACAGAAAGCCATTGAGGAGAGAGAGAGCGAGAGAGATGTTTACCGATGAGCTGCGATCTTTAAATAACACAGATTTCACATGTCAATAAAACAGAGCCATTCAGCACACTCTTGGATTGCATGTTTTCGGTTGTTGTTTGCAGTTTGAGGATTTGTTCCCTCTGAAAGTCTGACTGGCGAGATGGGTGGTAAAGGGTTGTCAGACGATCGTACTGAGCTTCAAGATGTTTCTGCTTCAGTTTAATCACGTCGCCACCTAAAGAGCTGTAATTTACACAGTTGCCCTCTGGCACGACAGATTTAGCCAAGTAGTACATGCTTCTGTATCTTTTGTTTGTGCTGGATAACAGAGATTTAAATTATAGACATAACCCTAACCAATCAGGGGGATGATAGCTGTAAGCCTAATCCTTAAAGCTGATTGGTTGATGCAAAATGCTGTTCCAGACCAACAGGGATATTGATCCAGGAGCATGTCCGTTGTGTTTCACCAAGGTTATTATGGTTTTGAAATGTTTATTTCCATGTTATTGGTCTTTTTGTTTTACTTTCGTTTGGTAGTTTTCACTCGATCACAATTGGTTGTAGTGTTTAAGGACTTTTATTTTGAACATTTTTGCTATCTAACCTCTGTAAAGTTTTCAGGTTTTGTGTTTTAGAAAAACTAAACTTAAAATTTTGGCTTATTTTATTCAATTATTTTTTGAGAAATAAATCCATTTTTTATTTAGTTTCATTTTTACCCATTGTTTTTTTTTTTGTTGTTGTTGTTGTTCCTGTTTTTGTTTAGTTTCTGTGTAGTTCTCTTGACGGCAACACTCCACATGATAACTATTTCATTTTTTATTTTATTTTGTTACTTTATTTAATTTAATTTGATTTATTTAATTTAATTTTACTTTACTTGAATTTTTATGGGTTTTAGTTTAGTTTTCTTTTTTATAGTTTCCTAGATTTGGTTTATTTAGTTAAAATTGATCTAACCTTGTGTTTTGTGTTTTAGAAAAACAACCAAAAATTGTGGATATTTTTACTTATTTTCGCTTTTACCCTTTTAAGTTATTTTATTTTATTTATTTATTTTACGTTGTTTAATTTTATTTTACTTTACTTGAGTTTTTGTGGGTTTAAGTTTAGGTTTTAGTTTTGGAATTTTAGGGCTTTCATTTTTAAAAATGTTTTCAAGTTTTATTTTAGTTTAGTTTAAGTTTTAGTTTAGTTTCTGTGTAATTCGCTTGACCTAACACTCCACATGATTACTTTATTTTTATGATACTTTAGTTTTATTTTATTTGAGTTTTTGTGGGTTTTAGTTTAGTTTATTTAGTTTTTATTTTAGTTTTAGACTTTTAGGGCTTTCATTTTTTAAAAAATGGGTTTCAGTTCATATCAAACCTCTAATGTTTTTAAGTTTTGTGTTTTAGAAAAACAGCCTACATTTTTTTTTTTTAGTTAATATTTTAATTTAATTTAATTTAATTTAATTTTTTTTATTAAGTTTTTGTTTGTTTTCACTTAACCACAGTTGGTTGTAGTTTAATTTTAGTTGTTTTTTATACAATAAGGTGTCATTTAAAGAGAGATTATTTATTTTTTATTTTGGTTTTAGAATTTTAGGGCTGCCGAAGTTGCTTCACTACAGTTGTTTTTTAAGTGTTTCAATTTAATTTTTTGCTATCTAACCTCTTCTAAGTTTTCAATTTTTGTAATATACCATGTTTTCGAAAAACTAAACCTAAAATTGTGGTTATTTTTGTTTTAAAAATTAAACTATTAAAAATTAAATTTTGTTTCACTTTTACTCATTTATTTTTTTAGTAATTTTTTTTTTGTTTAGTTTCTTTATAGTTCAGTTGATGACAAGACATGGTTACTATTTTTTTTTTTTTTTTTTTTTTTTTTTCTGGGTCACAGTAAGTCATTTAGGAATAAACACACCCCAAACCATAAGCCGTAATATTCCATATCATAAACTGAGGTTAAAATTAACCTTGATGTCTATATTAAGTTCATGACATGATCGTAAATGCTTAACGATTGGCCATCAGATGTGTTGTCAATGCAGAACAAAGTACGATATGTTTGCACATTTGTGCTGAAATCAAAGTCCTGATCTAGTTAACTTTGTGGTTCCGTCTGGGCTTGTACCCATAAGGTTGCCAATTCAAACCCTCCATTGTTCACCTGAATTTACTCCGGCAGGATTGTTCCTTCAACTTGCCATTAGACTGTCTTTGCTAGTCTGAGAGTCATCTGGTGGGCGGCAGTGCTGCCTAAAACGTAGTCAGATGGTCCTATAACGCATTCTCCAAGAGAGCTGCTGTTTCCTGTGTCGACAGTCTGGCAGCGCGCCCCGTTTTCTCTTCTTCCTCTGGAGCGAAAGAGCTGAAGATGGAGGGAGGCAGAGCAGGAATGCAGCCAGAGATTTATGGCCCGGGGGGAGATTGATTACGCCCGTCACTGGCCCTGATGTGCGCTTGGCATTTGCCCCCCACCCAACTCATCAGCATGTTACACACACCCACACACAATATGGACATTTACACTCCAAGCAGAAACTCCTGGAAACCGCCGCGAGACCTTTTTGGACAAAACACCATCCCCGGTCGCCATCTGAGCTGCAGACAGACTCTCTTTCTGTCTTTTGACATCGCCATCATTTAAAAAAAAAAAAAACACCTCGGAAGTGTTTCAGCAGGTCAGCGCAGGGTTTTGTTCTTACCGTGTGTGTTGTGAGCGGTGATGGGTGCTCTATTCCTCCTGTGACTGAAGGAAGTGATAGGCTGTTGATGGATGGGTGCTGTGAGATGGCCAGGAAGGACGGGGCTGCTAGAGTCCCATGTGATGCAGCAGGTGTGTGTTTGTAATTCAGCCCACAGAACCGAGAGGCAGCTGGAGCAGCATTAAACCTCCACCTCACATAGGTCTCTGTGTGTGTCCTCCTTCTGTGCTTCACAGGTGTGAGTTGAAGAAATGAATTAAAAATACATATACGTACACACTGGAGCCATGGCATAGTGGTTAGGACTTGTGCTCTGACACATGCAAGTTTGAATCTGCTTTTTGTATTTTTATTTTTTATTTTATTTATTTTAGTTGATACTTTAATTTCTTTCTTTTTGATTTATACTTTGAAAAATGATTTTTGTATTAATACTTTTATTTATGCTTTTATTGTTTACAAACATAGCAATACAGACAGATAAATGAGGAATACTTTTATTATTTAAACTTTTATTTAATACTTTTTGTATAATTTTATTAATACTTTTATTTACACATTTTATTTATCATTTAAAAATATGAATATTTATATTTTAATTAATATTTTTATTATTTACGCTTTTATTTTATGATTTTGTTTTTACTTTAAAAAAATATAAATATTAAAATAAAATATATAAATATTTTATTTACTGTAACCTAGTTCCCAAATGACTTATAACACTGTTATATAAATGTATAGTATTATTGATACTTTTATTTATTTATCAAACAAAGCAATAAAGACAGATAAATCAACTTTTATATATTTTTATTATTTAAGCTTTTATTTAATTTGTTATACTTTTTTATACAAAATTTAGATTTATTATTGTATTAATACATTTATTTACATTTTTTTTATCAATTTAAAAATATAAATACTTATAATTTTATTAATACTTTTACTATTTGTGTTTTTATTTTTATGCTTTTTTAAAAAATTTTAAATATAAATATTAAATTCAAATAATATAAAAATATTTATTTACTATAACCTCCAGTTCCCAAATGATTTTATAATATTATGTAAATGTATAATATTATTTGACACTTTCAATATTTTATTTATTTATTCATCAAGCAGCGCCATACAGATAAATAAACTTGTAAATCTTTATTATTTAAAAAAAAATTGTATTACACTTTTAAAAAATAAATATTTATAATTTTAATAATACTTTTATTTAAATTTATTTTATTTATCATTTTAAAAATATAAAGATTTATAATTTTATTAATACTTTTATTATTTACACTTTAGTTTTTTATGATTTTTAGTTATTTTTATTTGTCCATAAAAATATAAATATTAGAATAAAATATATAGTAAATACAGTTTTATTTACTATAATCTCCAGTTCCCAAATGGCTTTTTATAATACAATTTTTCCATCTAATTCAACATAATTCCTGCACGTCTTGCTTAATTGGGCTACATGACTAACAATGATATTTTTCTTCATTTTGCAGGTCGGCCTCGGCAAACCGGTGTCTTTAGAATCGTACCTGCGTCTGCGCAGTCATGCTGGCCTGTCTGCAGAGGAGGCAGAACCCTGCACCCCAGCACGCCACGGCCGTCTGCAGCAGCAGCAAGAGTCTTGAGCCAACGCAACACATCAACCGCAAATGTGAGCAGAGTTTAGATGTCTTGTTTTGATTTCTGGTTTTAGATTAATTTTATCATAAATGGCAAATACAAATGGTTGACAGCAAACTGCTTTGCCTTGCTGATTGCTGGCATAGTATATTAGATTTCCTTCCTACTGATGGGACCCGAACTCTCCGATTGAATAATTAAATGTGACTGTGTAGTTAGGCACTGACGACATTGAGGATGAGTTAAATGAACTTTGACAATAGACTTTTCTTTCACACTGTTCTATTAACAGAGCTTTTTTATGTCAGCGTGATGAAGCACATTCATGACCCCTGAAATGTTCACATCACATTCATTTCATGCCCCAAGAAGCTTCACTCCACTCACAGTGGCATTGTTTAGACATGAATAGTTAACATCTTGTTTTTCACAGCCTTGATTCGAGTGCTGCTGGCTTTTGTCCTTGTGCTCAAGTCTCTTCTTCTCTCCTATAGTATTTTATACTCCACTCTGCTGTAGTGTGCTCTACTGCAGGGGTTTTGACGCCAAGGATACAGAAATACAATCATCCCTTTGAGTAATTCAATAATTGAAGAAACTGCTTTTATATTCTCATTGTACAAAAGCAAATTGTTAAAATATTATCTGAAAAATATTTGCTTTGATTAATATTTACTATGCCTGCTTTTGCTTTCAATGGGATATAATATAATAATTATCTTATTTTTTTTTAGAAAACTGAAACTCTTTAGAAAACTGAAATAATAATCTTGTCAGATTAGAATTTTTTAAAATAATAAAAAATAAATGATTAATATCTTAACTGCACTTGTTAACTTTGAAAGATCTAACGCGTATTACAAACAAGAATAAATAAAATCTGAATTAAAAAAGATTTACAGACCTCCTAGTCCCCTCTTATGTATGGAAACCCGTTTTCCGCCACTGAATAAAAAATAAAAAAACCTAATTTACTTTTTATCTCTCAATTCGAGTTTGCATCATGCAATTCTGAGAAAAATATCAGAATTCTGAGTTTGTATCACTCAGTTCTGAGAGAAATGTCAGAATTCTGAGTTTATGTCTCACAATTTTGAGAAAAATGTCAGAATTCCGAGTTTGTATCATGCAATTCTGAGAAAAAAAGTCGGTATTCCGAGTTTGCATCACGTGATTCTAAAACAGAAGTCAGAATTTTGAGTTTGTATAACACAATTCTGAGACAAAATGTCAGAATTCAGAGTTTGTATCGGGCAATTCTGAGAAGAAAGTGTGAATTACGAGTTTTTATCACGCAATTCTGAGAAAAAAATTTGTGAGATGTAAAATTGCAGTTGCAAGAAAAAAATCTGAATTGTGAACTATTCCAAGAATTGAGAGAATTGTGAGAAAAGTTGCAATTACCTTTTTTATTCTTTATTCTGTGGTGGAAATGTGCTTCCATACTTATGTCTAGAAAAGCTAGACATAAGTATGTAGAAGTAAGTAAAGCTACTGCACTTTAACCTAATCTGGTCTACTTTATTCTAATCCATTATACTCTACTCAGCCTCTACCTGTCTATGTGCAAATCTGCTTGGAATGTTAAAGAAGGTCTTGTTGACCATATATGGAACATTTGTAGTGTGTTTGTCTTCATTGTTCAATAACCATTGAATCAGCAACAATTAAAGAGGTTCGCTACCACGGCTTGAAGGCTTGTAGCTCAACCCTGGCCTTCAGGTTAGCTAAACATTTGCAGTGGTGTGTGTCCTTACAAACCTACCCGTATGCAAATAAACATACGCTGAAACAAATCTGCTCATTTTCCATAAGTCGGTTTCACACATAAGCACGAGTAACCCATGTAGAACAGGTCCTCTGGTTGCCACACTGTATATTTGTGTACATTTTCATGTGTATGTCTGTGTTTGTTCAGGGTTTGTAGAAATTTTACAGACTGACAAATCTCGTTCTGGCAGGCTCTGAGATTAAATAAAGTAAAGCACAGCCTACTGTTTTTTTTCCGACCGAAGATCCCAGGGCTCTGCTTAAAGCTTCAGATTAGACTTAAACTGAGGGAGCTCTTCCTGTAATGAGAAGGAGAGAAGAAAGGAAAGAATAGAGAGGAAGAGGGGGGTTGTCCTTCTTTTAGAACTTCCATATGCCTTCGGTCCTGTTTTGTTGGCGTGGCAGTATTCCACATGCACAAGCTGATTATGGCGAGGACAGGCAGACGAGCAGAGGAATATCAACTTCTAACCACTATCCCTTAGGTTCAGCTCTAAGCTCAGAGCAGCTTAAAGGTAATAGGATGGCCTCGTCCTCCTGCTGCTCTCTGATCAGCGTGGTATCGGTCTGCTTTCTCCTTTTTGGCAAACAGGAAAAGGTTAAAGGGACAGCTTTTTTGGGAAAGGACATCCATGGGCACCTGCTGCCGTTGTCTGAGATGTTTTTGTTGTGGGGTTTTAAAAATGCATGCGTGTATGTTTTGTGAGAGAGTGAAGTTTAGGAACAGGAAATGGAAGAACTTAGATAAATAAAGGATGGATGGATGACTAAGCTCATGGATAAAGAAGCAGATGTGTGTATGGGATGGATGGATGTAGAAAATAGATGGGTAAATGAATAGTATGAATGAATGAATGGATGGATGGATGGATGAAAAAACAAAGATGACTGATAGGATGGAGCAAAATGGATTTATGTATAGGAATAATGGATGAAGAAAATAGATGGATGAATGAATAGATAAAGCACCAGATTGACTGATGAATGAATAGATGGATGGAAAAAATAGAAAGATGAATGAATGGATGAAGGAGCAGTATAGATGGATGCATGGGTAAAGAAGCAGATGGATGGATGGATGATGGGTGAATGGAGCATATTGTTGGATGATGGATGGTTGATCGATAGAATGAACAATAGAATGAATGGATGAAGGAGCAGGATTGATGGATGGATCAATGGATGGATGGATGGATGAAAACTAAGCTGATGTATAAAGGAGTGGATGCATGTATGGGATGGATGGATGAATGAGTGAATAAGTGAATGAATCAGCGGATGCATGGATGAAAAATAGAAAGATGAATAAATGGATGAAGGAGCAGTATGGATGGATGATAGGTGAATGAACGAGCAGATTGGTGGATGGAAGGATGGATGGATGAAAAAGAAAGATGAATAAATGGATGAAGGAGCTGGATGGATGGATGGATGGATGAATAAAGGAGCAGATGGATGGATGGATGGATGATAAAAGTATGAGCGGATGGATGGATGAAAAAATAGAAGGATGAATAAATGGATGGATGGATGAAGGAGCAGATTGGTGGATGGATGGATGGATGGATGGATGGAAGGACGAATGAAAAATAAAAAGCTGAATGAATCGATGAAGGAGCAGGGTGGATGGATGGATGAATTAATGAGCGGACTTATAGATAAATAGAAATATTAATGAATGGATGAAGGAGCAGGATGGATGATAGATAAAGAAGCAGATGAATGGATGGATGATTGAGGAATGAAGGAGCAGATTGGTAGATGATGGATTGTTAAATGGATAGAATTAAAAATAGAATGAATGGATGAAGGGGCAGGATTGATGGATGGATGGATGATGAATAACTAAGGTGATGGATAAAGGAGTGGATGCATGTATGGGATGGATGAAGAAATAGATAGATGGATGAATGAATAAATTAATGATCATATTGATGGATGGATGATGGATGGATGAATGAGTGAATGAATAAGTGGAGGAATGGATGGATGAAAAAATAGATGAATAAATGGAGGAAGGAGCAGGGTGGATGGATGATAGGTGAATGAAGGAGCAGATTGGTGCATGGATGGATGGATGGATGAAAAAATAGAAAGATGAATAAATGGATAAAGAAGCAGAATGGATACATAGATGGATAGATGAAGAAGCAGATGAATAGATGAATGGATGATGGGTGAATGAAGGAGCAAATGGATGAATGAAGGATAAAGAAATGGATGCATATGTGGGATGGATGGATAAAGAAAATGAATGAATGATGGATGAATGAATAGAAGATGGATGGATGGATGGATGGATGGAAAACAAAATACAAAAATGAATAGATGAGAGGATAAATGAGTGGATGATTGAATAAAGCTGCAAATGGATGGATGAAGGAATAAATGGATGGATGGACAGCCAAAGAAACATATTAATGAATGAGTGACTAGACAAATGAGTAAATGGATTAATGTACAGACGGATAAATAGACAATCCAAGTGAAGGTATAAATGTTGTATGGATAAAGAAGTTTCAAAGATCAATGATTTTGCATAGAAAAGTAAAGAAAAAAAGCTTGTTTGAGAGAAAAGAAAAAGAAGAATGAAAGAGCAGAAGAGAAAAGAGATGGAGACTGCCATGCTTGATTCAAATTGATTCCCTCCCTCCAATTTCAGCAGGATTTAGCCACTTCCTTTCTAGACTTCTTATTGAGAAGCAGTCAGTAGGGGTCTGAGGCTGAAATCAATAGCAAAAGAACAGTTTCTTTCTCTTTCTGTCTCACACACACAGTCACTCTGCCTGGTGTCCGTTCGCTTTTGATTGAGAGGTCGCTGCAGTAGAGTGCAAGCTCATAACAATAAGTAAAAGACCTTTGTGTGTGTCATTGATTAGAATATCTGTGCCTGCGCTGGGGTTTCAGTATATATGGACCGCACCGTCTGGTCTGGAGCTGCAGACAGGTGTCAGGCTTTGGACGCAGAGAGAGTGAGACATTCTGTCTGAAAGCCTCTGTGTCTAGAGATGAGGAAGGTGGACGGGTTCCGGCTTTGCTGTCCTTCACATATCCGGCACAAGTAAGGAAAGGATTTGAGAGGGTATTCAAATAACTATAAAGTGCAAGCCCCCTTCTGCATGCAGATGCCGAGCGCCTGCACAGTTCATTGATGCGACTCCCATTAAAAATGCCTCGTACCCTCAATAAAAAAGGGACTTAACTGGCTCCAGCATCAGCTGCGAGTGCTCAGATCGGCCCGCCAGACAATCAATTTCCCCAGAGTGCATGGAGCTTAGCGGGTGAGAGAGAGAGGTGGGAGATAGGAAAGGAGGTTGTTTTCATTATCACACCTCTTTCCCTGTCTGAGCAGAAAGAGAACTCGAAAAAAACGAGAGAGAAAGTCAGGCGAGTTGCAAAGTGGAGGTAGCGAGAGACCAGAGAGAAAGAGAGAGAGAGCGAGCGACGTGCTTTTTAAAAAGCCGTTGACCGCCTGCCCTTAAAAATATCGTATTAGATTAGCTTCAGTGAAGGAGGCCTTTTGAGTTTTCCCCCTTCTAGCCAAGAAATGAAAAAGAAACGCTAGGCATTAGTTAAATTATAAATCACAGCCGCTCGCTTTCAGCATGCCTAAATTCTCGGAGTATGTGGCGGCACTCTCACGCGTCAGGGCTTGTCATTCCTAATTAAATCTCCCTGTTTGGGTGACATTTGTAGCTGTCGTCCAGCCCCCCGCCAGTGTCTGTCTGCCAGTAGCTTAGATGGCGACATGAAAGTCTGAGCGGAGGGCAGATCCCCCTTCATCACTGAGCACCCTGGGGACAGGAGCACCGGGGCCGGACACATCACAGCCACTCCGACGCTGACCTCTGCAATGCATTCTGGGTGCTTTTTTGCCTTTCTTGCTTTCTTAGCTCCTTCTTTCCCTCACATTTTTCCTTGGCTCTTTTACTCAGTTTTTCACATTCTTTTAAATATTCCCTGCTCTTGAATTAGGACTTTTTTCATTTCTTTATGTCCTTTCTTTGACTCTTTTACATGATCTTTTTTCTATCTTTTTTTTTTTCTTTCATTTTTTTGCACTATTCTCTATTCTAAATAAAGAGCAGTTAAAGAGAGTGTGAAAAAGTGAAAGAAAGAAAGAAAGAAAGAAAAGGGTGAACTAATTAAAGTTTTCTTTCTTTCTTTTACTTTTTCACTTACTTTTACTTATTCACACCATTCCCTGCTCTAATTAAAGCACAGAGAATAGTGCAAAAAAAATTTAAGGGAAAAAGAGTGAACTAATTAAAGTTTTCTTTCTTTCTTTCTTTCTTTCTTTCTTTCTTTCTTTCTTTCTTTCTTTCTTTCACTTTTCCTCATTATTCCCTGCTTTTTTCTCAATTTTCATACTATTCCATTTTCTTTCTTTCTTTCTTTCTTTCTTTCTTTCTTTCTTTCTTTCTTTCTTTCTTTCTTACTTTCTTACTTTTTCACATTATTCCCTGCTCTTTAATTAGTTCTTTCATTTTTCTTTCCCTTTCTTTCTTTCTTTCTTTCTTTCTTTCTTTCTTTCTTTCTTTCTTTCTTTCTTTCTTTCTTTCTTTCTTTCTTTCTTTCTTTCTTTTCCACTTTTCTGCACTATTCCCTGCTTTCTTTCTTTCTCTTTTCACACTATTCGCCTTTCTTTCTTTCTTTCTTTCTTTCTTTCTTTTTTCTTTCTTTCTCACTTTTTCACAATATTCCTTGCTCTTTAATTAGTTACTTTTCTTTTTTCTATCACTCTCTATCCTTCATTCTTTCACTTATTTTCTTTTTCTTTATTCCTTTTCATTCTCTTCTCTCATTCAGCATTTCATTTTCTTTGTTTTGTTTCTCCACTCTTTCTCTTTCTTTCTTTCTTTCACTTTTCCACATTATTCCCTGCTCTTTAATTAGTTATTTTTCTTTCTTTCTTTCTTTCTTTCTTTCTTTCTTTCTTTCTTTCTTTCTTTCTTTCTTTCTTTCTCACTTTTTCACATTATTCCCTGCTCTTTAATTAGTTATTTTTCTTTCTTTCATTTATTCTTTAATTTTTCCTTCCCTTTCTTTCCTTTTTCTTTCTTTCTTTCTTTCTTTCTTTCTTTCTTTCTTTCTTTCTTTCTTTCTCACTTTTTCACAATATTCCTTGCTCTTTAATTAGTTACATTTCTTTTTTCTATCACTCTCTATCCTTCATTCTTTCACTTTTCTTTTTCTTTATTCCTTTTCATTCTCTTCTCTCATTCAGCATTTTCTTTTTGTTTCTCCACTCTTTCTCTTTTCTTTTCCTTTCCTTTGTTTACTTTTTCTTACACTTTTTGTTCACTTTAGCTTTCTTTTGCTCAGTTTTACATTTTTATCTCTTGCTTTCTCTTTAATCTTTCTACTCTTGCAAATTTTTACTCTTTTGCTTTATTTTATTTTCTTGCTTTTTATTTTTTCTTCTTTTCTTTATTGTCTCCATATCATAATATTATAGATTGCATTCTTATGCTACACATGATCCATTACATGCACTCACCTGTGTAAGGTGTCTGTGCGTGAGTGGTTTAGGTCCAATCACAACATCCTTCTCCCTCTACCCTGAGCCACAGCAGGCATTGGCAGCCAATCAGATGCACATATGGCACTGTGACATCATTTGCAGGGTCACAACATCCAATCCGGTAGGGAGAGATTATCACCTCTGAAGGCCTGATGGGAAAGATTTGAACCATATGAGAAACAGAAGTCAGTCTCATACTGACAAGACGTCAGAATTGGACTGAGCCTTCAGTTCTCACATTAAGGGCTAAGGGTTGTGGAAGGGTCATGAGATGATGCCTGCCAGAATGTCTTCGGTTCAGCAGTGCAACGCTCCTCCAGTCCAGCAGGAGTCCCCACACAGGAAACAAATCACACTTTCTGCAAGATATTTAAACAAAAGCAACTAAAAGGTCACATTTATTCTTAGTTTCAACTCTTTCCTTTTCACCTTTTTACATTGTCTGAATTTTTCATGATTCTGAGGTGTTTTGCTTTATTTTAGTTGGCGCCCTTTAGGACTTTACCCATGATGCTTAATTAGCATTTATATTAATATCAATAAGTGACTAGGCAGTGACAACCAAAGGTTTTTAGTATTATTTGTATCCCATTCTGCAGTCGTCTATGCCTCCCAGGGTTGCAATTGGATGATTGCCCTGCCAGCAACCTGCAGACACACCCAGAGGCTCATTTCCGGGCACTGCTGGGAACCCACCAGCCTTTCCACTCATTCTGTGCCCATCCTGGGGCTCTGGGTGCCATTGGCATGGAGGGCAGAGCAGGGTGGGGAAGGGGGCCTGGTATGCTAGCGGCTGTTGCCGTGGCTTTGGCAGACATAAGCGAGATGCCCTTTAAGCTGGCGCATGGGCCTCCCAGGTGTATGTACGGGTTGGAAGGAGAGAGGGAGGGAGGGCAGGAGAGGAGGTGGAAGAGGTGGAGGGGATCCAAGGCTCCTAGAGCAGCTGAGGAAATGAGATCACACTCGGAGACTGACCTTCCGTTGGAGGCTGGGAGACAGGTTAGAAGATGTAGAACATGAGCACACACACTGTGTATATCCGCCTGTCTCGCTCGTATTTATTAATCCATCTATTTGAACACTCTCTTTCTGTTTGTATCTTAATCTCTGTCTTTCTTTCTATCTGTCTGTCTGTCTTTATCTGTCTATATTTGTCTATCATTCTGTACATCTCTATATGTTTGTCTATCTTACCGTCTGTCTATACATGTCTGTCTGTCTCTCTGTCTGTCTATCTGTCTTGATCTGTCTATCTGTCTGCCTGTCTGTCTGTCTATCTATCCATATGTCTGTCTATCTTTATATCTATATCTATCAGTCTATCTATATTTCTGTCTGTCTATACATGTCTATCTGATTCTCTGTCTATATCTGTCTGTCTTGATCTGTCTATCTGTCTGTCTATGTGTCTGTCTTTCTGTCTATCCACATGTCTGTCTATCTTTATATCTGTCTTTATCTCTCATTCAGTCTATGTTTCTGTCTGTCTATACATGTCTGTCTTTCTGTCTGTCTATCTGTATCTCTGTTTATATTTGTATCTTGTTTTCTGTATCTGTAGGTCTATCTATCTATCTGTAATATCTGTCTCTCTGTCTCTCTGTCTGTCTGTCTATGTGTCAGTCTGTCTATCCATATCGATCTTTATATGCATTTATATCTATCATATATTTCTGTCCATCTATACATGTCTGTCTGTCTGTCTGTCTGTCTGTCTATCTATCTGTCTGTCTATCCATATCTATCTTTATATCCATTTATATCTATCTGTCAGTCTATATTTCTGTCCATCTATACATGTCTGTCTGTCTGTCTGTCTGTCTGTCTATCTATCTATCTGTCTGTCTATCCATATCTATCTTTATATCCATTTATATCTATCTGTCAGTCTATATTTCTGTCCATCTGTCTCTGTCTGTCCATAATGTACCTGTCTTTTCTATATCTGTCTGTCTGTCCATATCTATCTTTATATCCATTTTTATCTATCTGTCTGTCTATATTTCTGTCCATCTATACATGTCTGTCTGTCTTTCTGTCCATCTGTCTCTGTCTGTCTATAACTGTCTCTATCTGTCTGTCTGTCTGTCTGTCTGTCCATAATGTACCTGCCTTTTCTATATGTATTTCCCTCTGTCTGTCTGTCTGTCTGTCTGTCTGTCTGTCTGTCTGTCTGTCTATCCATATCTATCTTTATATCCATTTATATCTATCCGTTTGTCTATATTTCTGTCCATCTATACATGTCTGTCTGTCTGTGTATATTTCTGTCCATCTGTCTCTGTCTGTCCATAATGTACCTGTCTTTTCTATATCTGTCTATCTGTCTGTCTGTCCATATCTATCTTTGTATTCATTTTTATCTATTTGTCTGTCTATATTTCTGTCCATCTATACATGTCTGTCTGTCTTTCTGTCCATCTGTCTCTGTCTGTTTATAACTGTCTCTATCTGTCTGTCTGTCCATAATGTACCTGTTTTTTCTTTATGTATTTCCTTCTGTCTATCGACCTATCTCTCTCTACCTTTATGTATTTTTCTCTCAGTTGTCTATAAATCTGTCTTCTATCTTTAATATAAATACTTCTCACCATGTATATCTCTATCAGCCTTCATGTCTTTTGAAATTCACGTCTTTTCTATATATATTTGTCATTGTCTAACTCCCCGCATCTTGTCCATTTCTTTGTCTGTCTCTCTATCCATTAATCTATCTTAGTTATTGAAAAGCAGCCATGTAAAGTGTTATGAAAGAGGAGATTAGTGGAAAGACGGACAGATCATATTCACATGGTTCGCGTGTGTGTGTGAGAGAGAGAAAAGACAGACAGTACATGATGTGCTAAACTAACATTGTTGCTCCTTTGGGACCTTTAACATCAATTAGAATAGCCTGCCTGACACACTCACTCTCCTCTGGGTAAAGAGAGTGTGTGCGCTAACAGTCTCTCTTGCAAATTAGTATCAGAAGCATTAGTATGAAAGACTCGGCGTGCTTGATTGGGTTTCTTGTTTCCTGTCCTTACACGTCTCTGTGGTCTAATATTCTCAGACACATTGTCAAAAAGCAAACAAAGACGTGTTTAGATATAAATAAACAAGTGTTCGAGATGAAAATAGACCTTGTTTGTGCAAATCCAATCCCTTCAGCGATTTGCCCGTCTAGTGAAATTTTTACTAGCATGCTGACTTACAGCTTAATGGTCAATGGCTTAATGTGGTTTTGCCAGCGCTTGTGTGTGTATAGGTTGTTTAATATTCATTTTGAAGCAGTGGAGACCTTGTTTCCTAAATGAGAGAGCAGAAGGGTTGAGACTTGCTCCAGGCTAGCTGCAGGCAGCCCTCTTTTTCTATTTACCTGCAGACTCGCACTGTGAGATCTCCCTCGGCCTGTCAGGACACACACACATACATACTGTACACCCTTAGTTCTGCCTTTCTGTTATCTGTTCCTCAGAGATCTTGTTCGTCTACCTAATCTCAGTCTAATTCTCTGATTTTTCTCTCTATCGCACATTGTGCATATATGTGTGTAGTGTGTGTGTGTGTGTGTGTGTGTGTGTGTGTGTGTGTGTGTGTGTGTGTGAGAAAGTGTGTGTGTGTGAGAGAACGATTGTTTCTGAAAGTTTTCCTGATATGAATCTTGCAGTCGAAAAGAGGTCATCTTATCAGAGACAAGCGAAATTGAACCTTTTTTTTTCTTCATTTCCTCACTCACATTATGAGTTATCTCTTCATTATCTTTAGCTCTATCAAGCAGCTTGTGATGTTCTCCAAGATTTTACTTGACGGAGGAGCGTTTGTTCATCGGTTCTTTTAGGTCTTTTTAATTGCCACCCAAAGAACATTTTATCGGCACACAAAAAGAAAAGAACATTTTAAAGGACTATTGTGGGTTACATACAAGTTATACACCAGTTGCTCCTTAGACTTCCATTGCAAGTGTATTACTTGTGTACATGTTTTTTATTTGGTTTGTTTTTACTAAAATAAGGGACACGTACATTTTCTGTGGAAATGCATGGATATCCCTTTAAAAGTCATTAATCTGAAAGAGCTGGATTTTATTCCGTTACAACTTGCTGTGACTCTCCTTTCGTTCTCGTTCTCCCAAAAAGATGTTTAGATAGAGCAGTGGCTTGTCCTCACTGTCGACTTTGTGACCCCAGAAATTCTAACGCACATGAGGGATTTATTCAAGTCGGACGAGTCTGTTGTATAAAAGTGAAATGGGCCGCTTCATGTTTTGTTTCTTCGTGGGTGGTTATCGGACCACAGTGTAGAGAAACACCTACAAAACGGCATTTGAAGAGCCCGAGAGGACTGGGGCGTGTTGTTAGTTGGCGGGCAGGATAAGAACCAAGGACACGAGGAAAGGGAGGACTATGGGATAAAAGGAACTTCATAAGATCTTTGATATACGAGGAATTTGTCTTGAGGCAGGTGTCAACACACACGCATACACACACAAAAATAGACAAAACATGTTAACACGAAGACCTGCAAAACAAATGGAATCAAGAATAGATCAGCAACCATTGGTTCCAGGTTTTTTCCGTAAACATTTTTATGAAAGCCCATTTCCGCCACTGAATAAAAAAGGTAATTGCGACTTTTTGTCTCACAATTGCGAGTTTACATCTCGCAATTCTGACTTTATTTCTCAGAATTGCATGGTACAAACTCACAATTATGACTTTTTTTCTCAAAATTGTGAGATAAAACAATAATTATTATAACAAGAAGTCAGAATTGTAAGTTCATATCTCAATTCTGACTTATCTAACAACTGCGTGTTATAAAGTCAGAATTGTGAGATATAAATTCGCAATTCTGAGAGAAAAGTCAGCATTGTGAATTTGTATCTTGCAATTCTGCCTTCATTTCTCAGAATTTATTTCTTTATAACTTGCAGTTGAGTTAATATCATGCAATACTGGAGTAAAAAAGTCAAAATTACAAGATATAAACTTCAAATTCATAGAAAAAATTCTGAATTGAGTTTATATCTCACAATTATAACTCAACTATTTCTCAGAATCAACTTTTTCTTTATAACTCACATTTGCGAGTATATTATTCAATTCTGAGAAAGTCACATTTGCGAGATGATATAAACTAACAATTCTGAGAAAAACAGTTTATATCTTGTAATTTTGACTTTATTTTTTCAGAATTTACTTTATTTATAAATCACAATTAAATTTGTATCACGCAATTCTGAGAAAAATGTCACAATAACGAGATATAAACTTGCAATTCCGAGAAAAAAAGTCACAATTGTGAGTTCATATCTCACAATTCTGACTTTTTCTCTGAATTGACTATTTCTTTATAACTCAAAATTGCGAGTTTATAACGCGCAATAATCTCACAAATATATAATAATTGTGAGATAAACTTGCAATTCTGAGAAAAGTCACATTTCATACGTTCACATTCACATTTCATATCTCGTAATTTCAGATTAAATTTAAAAATGTTCAGTTTAAAGCAAAAGTTGTGTGTGAAAATGGTAAAGTATGAGCTGGTTTTTGCAATGCTTTGTGGGAACCATAATGCTACAGTTCCAGTTTGCATGATAACTATGACTCCTCTAATTGTTGTTTTTTGTGGAGTATTTTTCTTTGGACTTATAGATCTGAGGAGTAATTTTTAAACTCTGAATGTTCCTATGGTTAGATATATACAGTAAATCTAAAACATTCTGCGTTCATTTTGCAGGGAGAAAATTCTAAAGTATAAGCGCTTTTCAGATTGTCGGGTTTTTCCTTTCTAAAACAGTTTGAATAATAATTTCTTTGGTTTTGACAAACACCAGAACAATGCGAAAGTGCAGTACAAGCTTTTCCGTTGCAGTTTGCTCTGTTTCTGTTTGTGCTTTGTTTTCGTTCACCAGCGAGCCGTGTGGCATGAAGTGTGAGAGAAAACAAAGTCGCCCAGTTCTCATCCCACAATGCCCCTGACATGTCTGCTGACGGTTAGCATTCCACACAGGCACGGAGAGGACAGCGCTCGCTGCCTGCTGTCGCCGTTGTTGCGGATGATGAAGAGGGGCTCTCGAAGGCGTTAGGAGCAGAGCGAGTGGATGGGGTCTGTGGGGTTCTCCTCTGGGAGAGGAGCGGTTGTTATCTTCCCCTTCGCTGCTACAAGCTCAGAGAATTTCTTATTCATCTTTCTTTATAATCTCTCGTACCTCGTGCTCTCCGAGCGCGGTATGGAGGGCAGAGAAAAGCTGTTCTGTGCTGAATAACAAAAAACAGCAACACAAAAAGCACCAGTACATTTAATAAAAGATTCACATTTAGATACTGCATCCACGCTGTAGTATTATTACTTTTATTATTAGTATTATTTTATTACATTAATGCAGACAGATACTACATAAGCAGGAAGAAGAATCAGTGTTGTCTGTTTTCCCACGCTGTGTGTGTGTGTGTGTGTGTGTGTGTGTGTGTGTGTACAGGCAGCCTGGTCCTGCTGGCCCGATGCAGGCAGAGAGCAGACAAATGCAAAGTGACACTTGTGTGTGTAGAATGGTATTTGTAGTGACGCTTTGACCGCAGATAATAAAGTGTTCGCCCTGAGGTGATTCCAGTCGGCAAGCACCCCCAATGAAACTCGCTTACTCAAAGAGAGATGGAGAGATAGATGAGAGTGCAGAAGCCAGAGGAGAGGAAGGACGATCGAAAAGTAAGGCAGAGTGAGAGTATATAGCAGTGAGTGAGTAAAAAGATTTCCAGACATTTAAAATGACACGGATTGTGGGTGTGTGTGCGAAGGGAGAGAAGCCAAACAGAGAGAGCATCTCCAATGTGTGTCGTTTCATTGAATTAAAATATCGGAATTGGCTTTTAAATGGTGTCACGCTGAAGAGTAATGCAAATTAAAACTTCACGCGCTGTCTTCGGGTGGATATTGCCTAAAATGTTATTTCCTCTGAGAAGGTCTCAAGTATCACGCGTATTATTCGTGTGCATTTTAATTTGACTTGGAGCCCCTGCGCTTATTAGCTCTGAGATTCACCTTTGATTGGGTACTTGCTGGTATCTGTGGGGAATTAGCTAAGTAACCCGAATATGTTTTGCCAGTTCACCCTGAGCGGAGCAGGAAATGAATCGATTAAGCTCAGAGCCAAGTGTGGCCTTAACTAAATATTAGATTAAATTTTGGACGGCTTTTCCATTTCAGCCTGCTCAACACTTGCCTTTCTTGTTTTTAATTGTTTATTTCCCTAATGTCAACAGACCAGATTTTTTCATAGTCATATTTCTGTCATTCCTGAAATGTAATTACACTTATAAGGTTCTTTATTGGCATCTGTGTTTCCATGAAAAACCTATAAAGGATTTCCTGATAATTTACTCACCCCCATGTCATCCACGATATTTATGACCATCTTCAGTCGCAAAGAAATTAAGGTTTTTGAGGAAAACATTCCAGGATTGTTCTCCATTTAGTGGACTTCAATGGGAGCCAACGGGTTAAAGGTCCAAATTGCAGCTTCAAAGGGCTCTTCACGATCCCAGCTGAGGAATAAGGGTCTTATCTAGCGAAACGATTGGTAATTTTCTAAAAACAATTAAAAATTGATGTACTTTTAACCACAAAAGCTTGTCATGCACTCGCTTGACTTCATGCATTGCGTAGTCATCTTGGAAAGGTCACACGTGATGTAAATGGAAGTACAGACCCAGTGTTTACAAAGCGAATATGCACAGAAAGTCAGACGCCCCTAACAAAAAAGGTAAAATGATGTCGGACGATTTTGAAGTTGGAAGAGAAAATGAGATTGAGTTTTTCACCCTACTCTTACCTTTTTCAGTACACAGATGAAGAACCGAATCACACGAGACCTTTCCAACATAACTACATAATCCGTGAAGTCTTCAGTCGCAAAGAAATTAAGGTTTTTAAGGAAAACATTCCAGGATTTTTCTCCATATTCTGGACTTCAATCGGGGCCGACGGGTTAAAGGTCCAAACTGCAGGTTCAATGCAGCTTTAAAGTGCTCTACATGTTTCCAGCCGAGAAATTAGGGTCCTATCTAGCGAAACGATTGGTAATTGTAAAGAAAAAAAAAATATATATAATTTATATACTTTTCAACCACAAATGCACTAGCTTGACTTCATGTTGGAAAGGTTACATGTGATGTAGGTGGAAGTACAGACCCAGTGTTTACAAAGCAAACATGCACGGAAAGTCAGACGCCCTTAACAAAAAAGGTAAAACAACGATGTCGGACAATTTTGAAGTTGAAGGAGAAAATTAGTTTTTCACCCTACCTTACCTTTTTGAACTGAAGTACACAGACTAAGAACTAACCATATGTGAACTTTCCAACGTAACTATGTAAAAAGTACATCAATCAAAAATTTTTTTTTAGAAAATGATGAATCATTTCGCTAGATAAGATCCTTATTCCTCGCCTGGGATCATGTAGATCCCTTTGAAGCTGCATTGAAACTGCACTTTGGACCTTCAATCTGCGGATCCCCATTGAAGTCTGCTATATGGAGAGAAATCCTGAAATGTTTTCCTCAAAAACCTTTTTTTTTTTTAACTGAAGACAGACATGAACATCTTTAGGGAACTAAAAATAGTTTTTCTATGACATCACATGACTGTGATGATACTGCAAAACCTATTTTTATCAGTCTATGCATATTCACATGTCTCTCTCTAGGACTCTTGGTCTGGACAGACAGGTCCTGCTCTATTATTGTCATTAGTGTGTGTGTTTGAGAGGGGCAGAGATCTGAACCCGAGCCTGCGGTGCAGGAGGTCTGGGGGAGGACAGCCGCGTTCTTTCAGCTCTCCACTCAATTAGAGCCGGAGAGGCACACAGAGGCATGCTGGGTTAATTGTAGAGCTTCAAACAGCTGCCACATTCAGGGTTCCATTGTGCCAGCAACGGTTGTTACGGCGACTGGGGGCCTGGGTTAGTAATCGCTGAGTAATCAGTGTGAGAGAAGAGCAGATGACACGTCCATTAGCAACAGGCAGGTATTGTTTAGAATACAACGACACCAGAAGCCCCTCATGCTCGCTCTCTCTTTTTCTCTTTCTCTCTCTCCCGTCCCACTTTTATGCTGCGAGGGAGACGGAGAGAGAGACATAAAACCCTGTTTGTGTTGGGGAGTGCATGCGTATTTTGTGTATGTGTAACCAGGCCAAATCTGAATCCCGTTTGCATACTTATCTGTCCTACGTGGTATGCAATATTTGGATTAGTGCATTACACTTCCCTGAAAATCCATTAGTGCCTTTGATTGACTAGTTTCGATGCATCCCCATGTGTACGGTAACGTTGACCACAATCCTTTGCAATATGCAAATATGCAAAATATGCACTCACCCTCATATTATTCCAAACAAGTGAGACCTTCGTTCATTTACGAAACACAAATTAAGATATTTTTGATGAGATCCAAGAGCTTTCTGACTCTGCATAGACAGCAATGCAACTGACATGTTTAAGGCCCGGAAATGTAGTAAGGACAGCGTTAAAATAGTCCATTAGTCCATCAGTGGTTTAACCGTAATGTTACGAAGCTACAAGAATACTTTTTGTGCACAAAGAAAGCAAAAATAATTACTTTATTCAACAATTGACCTGGGAACGTTTCAGTTACATTGCTGTCTATGCAGGGTCAGAAAGCACTCGAAATTCATCAAAAATATATCAATTTGTGTTCTGAAGATTAACGAAGGTCCTACAGGTTTGAAACGACATGAGGGTGAGTAATTGATGACAGAATTTAATTTTTGGGTGAGCTATCCCTTTAAGTTTGTGATGGTTTTCTGACTTAATTCATTAAGACACTGTCACTTTAGCAAAACGTCTGCTAAATTTTCCAGGGAAAGTAGATTGAGTGCTTTCTAAGAGGTCACTTCCAAATCAGCTAGCCTTGTGTGTCACTAAAACTATTTTTGGATTGAAAAGCAGAATAAATGAGCTTTGATATATGGTTTGTTAGGATAGGACAATAGTTGGCTGAGATAAAACTATTTGAAAGTCTGGAATCTGAGGTTGCAAAAAAGGTAAAATATTGAGAAAATCGCCTTTAAAGTTTTCCAAATGAAGTTCTTAGCAATGCATATAATAGGAAATTTACTAAGTATCTTTGTGGATCATGATCTTTAGTTAATATCCTGATGAAAATCGATAATTTGAACCATACAATGTATTTTTGGCTATTGCTACAAATATACCTATGCTACTTAAAACTGGTTTTGTGGTCCAGAGTTGCATATTATGAAAATCTGTCCTAGTATTGACATACCTTCTTACTACATACTGAACCACATACATATTTTTCACACTCATAAGTATGCGAATTGGAATTCAGCCCATCTGTTGCTCAATTGTGCGGTTTATGTAAAATCACAATGAGAAGCCCAGGCACCTCCAATGGAAAAGAAACTGGACTTGGCCCAAAATTGCCAGGGCCACATATCTCACACACACACACACACACGCAGGCACATAAAGATGATGGCTGTTCCTGTCTAAGCGTTTGTGCTGACCGCTCGTACGCTCTAACAAGTCAGGCTCTGAGAGGAGGGGGGGGGGGGGACGCTGTGTGAACCTGCTGGATGTTGCATTGCATCTGACAGAGTATGTGTGTGTTTTTCTCAGAATCAGTTCCTGTTTATCTGTGCCTTGCCACAACCCATATTTGTTGAGCCAAGGCTGATGTGGTTTTGTGTGTTCATTGTTCTGTTGAAACTCAGCGGCTGTTAAACCCCTTCTCTCCCGCTTCTGCAGGCGCGATTGACGCTGCTGGACATTTCAGAGTTTTTTTATAGTTATAGTTTCACCTCTCAACCATCGCAGATGATGCACGTATTTATAGGGCTGAAGTGTACAAGTGCTTCTGTAGAGCGCTGCTCTTCATGGGAAGTTGATATTTTGCAAGGATTAATTGTAAATGCGACGCTGAAAATATTCAGTTATTTTGTGTCACAAGTTCTCTTTCATCTCTGCATCATTTCCTGCAGACGCCTCCCTGAGGATGCTTGCACACATCTGGCTCCTCGCTCTCTGTTTCTCGTTCTTTACCTTGATGCATTGCTTTAAAGAACGAACAAACATCCTACACAGATAATTCCTGTTTTTTTTAGCATCTCCAATTACAATTTTCTTCCCACTCACATTCACTCGTATCCCTCTGAAGCCCCCCTTAAGCGCACACGCACACTCTTGCTGCTAATTAGAGTAGTGTTAATTGAGTATTTAGGATTATGCCTCCTCCACACTGCCTGCTCGCTCAAGGGCGGTCCAGACAGCGTGAAGGACGCACGCTCTCCGTAAGGCTTCCGTTGCACCCTCTGCCCAGGCTGACCCAGGACTTTCGTAGCCCCTACCCACCTACTCCAGCCTGCGGGTGTCCGTTTGCCATTTGAGACTGCGGTGGGATGGCAGGGAGATTGCGGAGATCAGGTCCTGTTGTCTTTTTGTGTGTTTGTGTGTGCGCCGGGCCTCTCTGGTCGGTGTGCGTCGGCGGTAATGAGAGATGGCATTTAGAGAACTGCCGCTCTGACACACGGGCACTCAGTGCCAGCCGCGAGTGATTAAGGACAGAGGTCATTCCGCTAATTATCCCCCTGCCATCCCGCTTCCCGCAATCTTCCCCTCCCGTCCTCCCCGAGCGCTTTGTGCCTGGCAGGATGGGATCATTTGTCCTTATGCCAGAAGAGGAAAAAGGCACAATGCATGACTGAATGCGCTCGCTGAGGACAGCGCTGATATTAGATTGCTGGTAAACGTGCGGCATCAAAACCGCCAGCAAACGCGATGGATCATTTCTGTAAAGCGAAGAGGAATAATCGGCAATAAATGGACAGGACAGGGCCGGTGTAATTCGTTTTTCTCGCTCTGTGTTTGTAGGATTGAGTGCATGTACACTCACACACACACACACACACACACACACACTCAGTAGCTCCCGTCTTGTGAGCGAGCGAGGAAAGGAGGAAAGGATTGCTGCCTTCCTCAAGGGAAATAATTAATCCGTACAAGGCTGTCGCATGTCGAGATGAAGCAAGTGTGAAGCATTTTGCCCAGGAGGCATTGCAGACTGTCGCCCATGCAGACACCTGTTAGAACTCCTGCCCCACATTAGCATAGACAACACACACATACATATTGCAAAGAGGAGCAACCACAACACGCTTCACTCCACTGAGCCGGTGTGTGTGATAGTGTATGTGGTTTCATGTCTGCCTATTTACTGGAGTATGTTTTGTTTGCGTTTGTGGCGTGTTCGCGCTGCGAACGTGTCTCTTGTGTGGATCTGTTATTGAGTTTATCGTGTGGGTGCGTGTGTTTAGGTGTGAGTGTCTGTGTTTATCGCAGGACGCCATCTGCGCTGTGCTCGCAAGCGTGATCAGAGACATTGAGCACCAATAAGTCACGCAGGTCTGAGCTGATGAAAGATCTCACACTCGCTCTCACTCGGGGGATGGCCTACGTGACAGTTAATGTTAGTGTAATATCTGGGCAGGGGGAAGTGTGAGGAAACAAGTCAAACAAGTCATGTTTGTAAGTTCAGCGTTTACCCATCTGGTGCTTTCTTATATGGCTGTGTCATCATGATAAAAAAACATTAAGTTAATAACTGAATTACCCACGCTACTTTATGTCAGTGAGGGCCACACTACATTTAGCAATGTTAAATCAATTAAAATACAGTTAAAACA
>NC_133365.1:43215986-43272249 GCF_049309525.1 Garra rufa | reverse complement strand
AGAAGTACTTAGTTACACAAGTTTGTATAGGTAATTATGTTGTAAATGCAATTGTCAAGCAGTTTGTGATGCATTTTTGAAAAAAGGAGATGAGCGCCTGGTCTAATGCGCCACCTGGCCCGTTCTCGAAGACTTACTTTTAGTCATTATTTGGGTAGCACACATATTCTGAATGCCTTCAGCAGAATTCAAATTAGCCATTTTAATCTAGATTAATCTAGATTAATTCCAAGATTTAATCTAGATTAATCTAGATTCCAAAAATTAATCTATGCCCACCCCTAATATATATATATATATATATATATATATATATATTCTCAGAATAACTGATTTTTTTTTTTTTTATAATTTGTTATTTTATTTTTTATTTATTTTTTTATTTTTTTCTGAATTTTCTGGTAAATTGTATTTTCTGGTAAATAAATTATGGTAAAAAAAAATTTCTGATAAATATTCCTTAAAAACAATTGTCTAATTATAAAATGTACACAATTTAACAGAAATGTATCAATAAATTAACAAAAATTTAATTTTTAAGGCTCTATGAAATACTTTTTTTTTTCTCAAATTCATGTTAATTCATTTCATATTTATTTTGAGCAAATTATTATGTCTTTTTATGTCTTAAATAATGTTTTAATAATAATTTAATAACTAGCATTAGGCCTACAATAAGTAATATATTTCTGTCACAATTTCTTCAAGTTAAACCAAACTTTTTTTTGTCGCAGACGGGTTGCTGTGAAGACCTTTAAGTTTCTATTTGTATATGATATGACAATAGCTTTTCTCAAAAGAGAGTAAAATTCTCATGAAATGACAGTTTTAGAAATTATGTTCATGTGTTCATATAGTGAGGCTTCATTCGTTTACAGAGACATGCAGAACATGCAGGATTCATATTTAAATAGCATTTTTGCGGTTTAATATTCACAGACAATAGTCCATATCACATTTTGATTTAAGTATACTGACCTACTTTGGCCTACAAAATTTGGCAAAGTCCGTGACATTCCACGTTTTACAGTAAATTCCATTTTTATCAGTGGATTCCAAAATTCAGTCATATATATGTTAAATATAAAATTAGTGTACTAGACACTTATTGGTAGTTGAAAGTGTAATTAATAGCCTAAAATATTTACTAAACAAACACAAAAGTAGTAAGACAAGTGTATAACTTCTGTAAATGACTGATGTTTCCTTTCTGTGGGTGCAGGTTCCGTGTAGGCCTGTTTATAACCTTGACATGGTCTTAATTATAATTTAGAAATGTTTAGTAAAGAATAATCAGAGAAAATCACTGATGGCTACCTCAAACTTGTTTGTCCGCCTCTCTTTCTCTCTCCACCGTTGTGCTCATAGCTGCTGTAATAGCCAGAGGCCTTTGTGGGTTGGAACGGCTCTCTATGGGTCTGAAAGGCCTCTAATCCCCGTGGCCTGTGAAGTGTGAAACCCTTTGATGGCAGGTCGGGTGCTGGAGGCTTTTGCCTGTTGACAAACAAGAGCAGGCCACAGAGAGAAAGACAGCAACAGCAGCTTTACCCATTGTACGAAAGGATTCAACAGAGCAGTTTAGGAATGGAAAATATGGACCTGTCACGCAAAAACACATGGCAGCAACAGCATTAGCTGTGCTTTATTGATAATTAGCACGTTTTGGCCCCCATCGCGAAGCGAGATGGAGTGAAGTGAGGAGAGAGATAGAAGGCTAAGGGAGAGTGACATGGCAAAGCATAGCTCCTTAATTAAACCATGTGATGATCAAAGATAGTCACCCGATCCGACCCCCACTCCCCTTACGTAAAGGAGATCAGAAAATTGGCTCGTCTATTTGCATACGGACCAGTGACGCCTCTTTGAAATCCACTGCTTTTTTTTTTTTCTCTTTGGATCCAATGAAGTGAGGAAACTGTCAGTCTAGTTGTATCACATACACACACACACTCGCACACACAAACCCTCCCCACCCACCCTTCTGTGCTGGCTGTCGGAGAAACATCAAAGCGCCGTGGCGCTGCTGTCACCGAGGGGGTTGAAAGTGTCGGCCCCTGCGCTGGCCCTGCATGGGCTGGACAGATGCTCGACAGCCCCCATTTCATCTGACCCATTTAGAACACCTCCAATTAGACTGTGACAGCGTGGAGACGAGCATCCTTTCATCCGCTGCCCAAGAAGATGCCAGCTAACATACGCGCTTTAAACACTCTACAGACCTCTGTAGCCTCAGGAATGCTTTAAAAAGACTTATTAGACATAAAAGAGCTAGTCTGAGATGGCAAAGGTTCAGGGTTTGTTTAGATTTCTGCACAAATGTGGCCTAAAATTCTACATACAGTGGACTACCAGTAAAACTGACAAAAATTTGGGTCCGAAAATTATTCAGACACTTTGACCTGACCATGTTTGGTTAAGTGTTGTTTCTTTAATTGCTAATGCAAACTTTTTTCACCACAGACTGAACAAAATTAAGCATTGCTTGGTAATTAGACAACAAAGTACTGATTATTATATTGTCAATCCAATATTGTAATCCGTTACATACCTTTCTATCAAAGTTATCTGACATTATCAAGATGAATTTGTTCTGACACAGTTTAAATTTAAGTTCTTGTCATATTTTATTACCATTTTCTAAACTATAGCAAATTAACTGTGATGATGTGAGAAATGTTGAAGGTGTCTGAATACATTTTGGTTTGACTAAATAATAATGGTTTTAAAAAAAATCATACATGCAATGCTCTTTTAAAATCAGTATCCATAAAAAAGTGGTTATAAATTAAATAAAACAAGTGCCAATCTGTTTAGTCAAATAAAAGCATATTTATGGAGGTCTTGTCTGATCTAAAACCCAAAAGAAGTGGGGTCACGCCACATGACAGTGATCCCAAACAGAGGTGTATATCAACAACAACAGCAGCAGCAGCACAATCGGATGCAATTTTGTATTTGTTGGCCTTCTCTAGAGTCCTGGTTCCAATTCCATTTGAAATGCTGTGGTCTGAGGCAGGCCACTCAAGCAAGACATCCTATAAATATACATGAAATGAAACTGTTTTGGGTAGAGGAATGGGTCAGATATGTCTTGTCCACTGGCAAAGTTGTGCAGCAGCTAAAGAAAGTGTTTATTTGACATTCTGTTTTTCATTTCTTTTGAGATCCGTAAGCGTTTTCCTTAAGCTTAATAGCTTGAAGTGTTCAATCAAGACAAGGTGCTATAACATTGTTTATCTTTGAAAGTAATTTATTATAATAACAATATTTTATAGTGCCTCATCTTAATCAAATGGAAGAACCTTAGCTGCTTCTACAGATTTGACAGTATATGTTGTGTCTTTCGTTTGTCTTTTCTGGACTCTGCATAGATATGCAACCTCATTACTTTATTTTTTACCACAATTTTTTTTTTCTACCGTGTGCTATTAGATTTTAAGGGCTTAGAGCACATGGATGATGTAGATTTAGCTGCTTGAGTGATTGACCTGTGTCAGCTTAATGGAAGCTAGAGAGGAAAGGATGTGTGACAATCAGAAATGTGACAACTTCCTCACAGCTGGCTCCCTGGAGCTCTGGAAAACCACTCTGACATTTGCTGACGCTGTCATTTGTGGCAGTTTAATTTTAGTCTGAATGATAAAAACAACCAGAAAATATGCACACTTTCCTTAAAATATAATTTTTGAGAGGGTTGGTAGTCATTTGTGGCAGTTGATTTATCACTTGTAAATTGAGTGCTTTGCCCGCTCCCCCTCTGCCTTTTTGTAGCACTGAACTAAGTAGCCATGAAATTGCCTGAATAATGTCGTTTAAATCCAATCTCACCACGGCCCTTCACCTCCGCTCATCCTCCGTGCTGCCTCTTGCAGCTCCTTGTTTCCCCAACTCGTTTTTCTCTGAATCCCAAAAGCCCCGGGTTTCTCTGAAAACGCCTGATTCAAAACCCTGATCAAGCCAAAAGCGAGTACAACTACAAGGACACTTTGTCTTGCTGTCTGAGTACTATTAGACATTAAGGCTTATTGGGTTTTTTATCATTTCCTGCCCTGCCCAACATGTGGGTCTTTTGCGTTTTTAATAGGAGTGAGTCAGTTTTGCAGCGCAGCTTTTAATGGATGTCTCAATCATGTTTTATGACAAAGCTCTTGCAGTACATTTCGTCTCACAGTTTCTCTGTATAGGCTGAAAAAACCCGGTTACGAATTCCCACCAGGCGAACTTTTCAGGGGTTCATGGGAGGGGTAATGTAGGTCTGTCTCTTCATTTGGAGATGGTCTGATTGAATAATTGAGAAATTGGCCTGGCCAAGGCTAAGACCTACTGGTGCTACTTATAAATCTCAAATGTGTCAGTGCAATTAAACAAGTCTTTTATCCTCCTTACTTCCTGCTCGCTCTCCTTTCCGTCTCCAAGGGTAACCCAATTTTGAACAATAGAGAGGCCAAATTAATTTCACAAAGCGCTGGTTTAATAATGCCTTAGGTGCCTGAATTCGAGTTAAAAAAGAGCTATTTATCCAGGGATAAACCTCCACTGGAATATAGAGTGAGTGAGAGAGGGGACTAGGTGAGGAATAAAATATAGTTTCTATAGACAGGGTGAATTTGAAACTTTCATTATTCACATAAGTTGTGAATTATGCATCTATGGTTTGTACCATTCAATTTTTATTCTTAGCAGACATTTTCTTTTGCAATAAAGAAAGTACATGCATGCGGTCAATGCCAAATACTAGATAGGTAGCTGAGAGAACACAATGCATGTATTTAAAGTTGAGGAAGGGTCTTATTTTCTTTCTTGTGGAAAGGGCAGAGCTGTTGGTGTAACGTAATTCACCAAGAAGAGTAGGGCATCTAGGTTGATGCCAAAAGTTGTTACACACCTGAAGGTGAAAATGACTATGTGACCTTCAACCAGGGATGGAGGTCTTTGATAGAAGCTTGGCACACTTGACTCTACTAAAATGGATTGGGATGTGCATACAAGTACGGTATATAAAAGGTGGTGTTGTCAAAAATACCGTCTGCACTACCATTCGGTGCTGTAATTTTAAAAAACATCCATTTCCTGCTAACATTTGAGTGCTGTTAAGCGAGTTCTTAAAGAGAGCGTGAAGTGATTATCATTGTAGCTAATATCTGTTGAGCATGTTAACACTATGGCCAATCAGCTGTGTTTGAGAACCCAACAGCACTTAAATGGACATTTTTCTGACAACACTAATAGCAGGGGTCTCCAAACTCGGTCCTGGAGGGGTTAGCTCCAGCTTGACTGCATGAAAGTTTCTAGCATGCCTAGTAAGACCTTGATTAGCTGGATCAGGTGTGTTTGATTAGGGTTGGAGCTAAACTCCGCAGGACACTGGCCCTCGAGGACCGAGTTTGGAGAACCCTGGTATATAGAAGAATGTGCAGGCTGCTGCATTGACAATAGTGACCAGTAGCTGTCAAGCTCCAAAATGACAAATAGGTGCCATATTTGTGGGCCATATTTCAAGTCTGACTCATGGTTTTCTATTTTTCTGTCTTGCAGGTGAGCTGACTGTCCCCATGCCTTCCCCGCGCTACCCCAGCGCAGCAGAGCTGGATGCCTACGCGCAGAAGACGGCCAACACCCCTTTGTCCATCAAGATCTTCCCCACCAACATCAGGGTCCCCCAACACAAGCACCTTAACCGGACTGTGAACGGATATGACACCACCGGACAACGCTACAGCCCCTACCCCCACCTCCACACAGGGGGCTACCAGGGTCTGTTGGCGATCGTCAAAGTCTCATCCTCATCCTCATCATCCTCATCTTTTGTACCCTCCACAAAGGGCGTCCTCAAAAACTCAGAGGGCAGGAGGACTAAGTTGTCTCCGGCGCAGATAGCAGTGGCTCCTTATCCGCCTCCCAACAGCAGCACTTTAGGTCATTGCCACGGACAGATTGTGTACCACACAGGGCCTCCCAAACCACCAGAGGCCACCACTCTATCGGTCCCCCCTAACGTCACTGTGGCCGGCTCCGTGATCCCTGTCGCAGGGGGCCGAGGACTGAACCTCCCTCCTCAGTCGAATCTTCCCTCCATCCAGAGCATCATTTACCAGATCAACCAGCACTGCCAGGCCCAGGCTCTGCAGCAGGTGTGTCAGAATGGGGCGTCGACGGGACCTCCGAACCCTAGCCCATCCAAACAGGTCACCGCTAACTCCTCAGGGGGGGCTTACGTCACTAGTGTGGCTCCGCAGGGAAACATGGCCTATTCAGGGACGGTGCTACCGGGGCAGAACGGGGAGGTGATGAAGGCCGGAGTGTATCCCGAAGGTATGGACTACCTGCTCTGGCAGAAACAACAGCAACAGCAGCAGGCGGTTTTGAGGATGTACAGCGGCGGGAGCGGAGGCGGAGGTGCCATCAGCAAGTCGCCCGAAACCTGCGTTCCGGGAGGGTCCATCATGCTTGGAGGAGCGCAGGTGTCCTCCTCCAGAGGTTATCCCATGACGGCCAGTACGAGTGGAGGGGGTGGACTGGACAAGGTCAGCTCCTCCCCTTTGAACTGTGTGGGGATGCATGGGAACTTTTCTGTCGGCCAGTACTTTGCGCCTCCATGGAACAGTGTTCTGGTGACGCCAGACAGCGACTGCTACAACCCACAAGAGCTGCCGGGAGCTACAACCACAGCGGGACCGGTGACGGGACACAGGGAGCTGGGATTCCCCCACCATCACCAACACCCTCATCATCACCACCACCATCATCACCATCACCATCACCCCCCCATAGACAGCACGGGTGGTCTGTGCTGCAGTTTGCCCAGTAAGAGTCTATGTAATACGTCAGTGTTGAGCAGCAGTCTGCAGTCACTGGAATACCTGATCAATGACATCCATCCTCCCTGCATCAAGGAGCAGATGTTGGGGAAGGGATACGAGACCGTGTCTGTGCCAAGACTATTGGACCACCAGCATGCACACATCCGCCTCCCTGTTTACAGATAAGAAGAGACGGGGCTGACCAATATAAAGAGCGACTGGAAAATCTTTAATCACAAACTGCAGTTGTTGCCATTGCCTAGATTTGCAGTGGAGTTTCGTGATCCTGCTTAAAGCAGACTGGGGGGAGATCTGGATCAAAACATGGTTGGGCGAATGCTGGAAAGCCAATCGGTGCCTCTCGGCTCAGAGCTGGGAGAGAATTGCTGGCTGGGAATTGGAATGTTCCTAAACGTGGATTCTGTGATTCTTCTTTTCTCTCTTTTTGCCAAGAGGGATTTTTTTGTTGTTGTTTTCCAATTGTTTATCTTTTTTCCTTTTGAATTATTTTATCAGACTACATTTTCTTTTGGTGAGAGTCAATGGTTTAAATGAAGTAAAAATAGCCTCCTCTCATCCCCACATTGCAAGTAACCGTTTGGATTAACATGATGAAGATGATGGTCTTAAAGCACCACGGTTGTCTATAAAAGCTACGGTTGAACCTGTGCTCACAAAACACTGTAAGAGGTAACAGTATGCGCACATTACAACATTTCAAAGACCAAAAAGGCAACTAGATCAGTGCTTTTAGGTGGCTAAAATGAAAAAACCTTAGCATTAATTGTTTTTTCATTCATAGAAATTGCACTGCTTGGGGTGTAAAAATGTGTGAAAGTCTTGGGAGGTCGGAAATTAGACGTTTGAATATAATGTATTTAAAGAACTTGAAGACTTGAACCTATTTTTGTTGTTTTATATATATTTGTAGTATATAATATGCATTGGCTGCTAAGGGAGTAAGAGTGTAAAATGCTTAGGTTTTTTTTGTTTCATTAAGGGTCTTTTGATTTTAATTTTATTCTCCTTTGGCTGCAGTATAAGTTTCTGCTGTTCTCACGGTGTAATCACCACCGAGAGCTAAACAACAGAACGCTCATTTATTTACCTACACTGGAATCAAATCTCCAAATAAGCAGAATGAAAGGAACTGGTTGTTGGAAAGCTCTGAAATGAGACCGCCCTCATTAACAAGATTAGGCCGATCAGGTCTGTTTCAAAAGAAACGTCATATAAACACACGCCGAAATGAGTCTGATTTGGAATTCTAAAACAAAATGAGCTGTCTGTTGTTAAAAATCTTGTTCTTGATTGGTTAGGGATCAAATAACTCTTCCCTCACGGCTTCAAAAGCTTTCGAAGTATACGTGACTCCGTTAAATGAGGACCTGAGGTGAGTTAAACTATCAGAGGTGTCGCTTGACCATTCCTCTTTTTGAAACGATAAAAACAATCATTGCCTCTCTCAAACAGAGGTGGAAGGAGAGGGGACGAGCGTTTTTTCTCAGCTCTGTGCTAGCGATTTCGAGCCGGGTTGAGGCCGTTCGTAAGCTTTGTCTCAACACTGAAATATTTATTCCGACTGTGACTTTCCTGTGAATGTACTGCACTTAGATTACTGAGAAGACTAATGCCTTGTGGGACAGAGAGGGGGGAAAATAAAGAAAAATTGGATGGGCACAGCGGTCCCTGGCGTTAAATTAGCATTTCTTTTGTCAGTCAAATTTCACCGGTAAATTGAATTTAGAAACTCGAGAGTGTCGACGGGGGGTTTCTGGCGGAGGCAAAAAGCTGGCTACAGTCTAGATTTATGAAGTGCAATTATTATGACTGTATTAACAATTTTGTTTTCTCTGAGCTTACACCAAAAAAAATGTAAAAGTACAGCTGTGTCTACATTCCCAATGTACCACATACTCATTCCCTTCTTGTTTTGAGGTGCAAAATAAAATGATTTCAAGAATTTATTGAGAAGCCCATGTCTTTGCTTTGACCTTGTCTGCATTACAAAAGGCAAAATTGTCATGCACACACTCAAGCGGTTTGGAAGATGGAAGATGAGTATATACTAAGTGCTAAATAGGCGCTACAGAGTTTCTCACACATAAAAATGGTTAACCCAAAGTCATTTTCGACTTAATCCTAGTAAACTTAATTCTAGAGTACTTACACTTCACCCTGGGTAAGTAGTCTCGAGTAGTCAGGTTTTAAGACTTCCCACTGCAAACCTTGGGTTAAAATGGTTATTTACATATTTATGAGGTTAACAGCATTGATTTGACAAGTACAGCATGCAACATGTTTTAATAACCGCTTGTCAATCACTCCAAGTTTGCTGTCACTGTTCAATATTTTTTTGACACTAAAAGGAAACGCAGCATGTGAGGGTTTTGTTCACGAATATTTAAAATAAGCCACATGGATTATCATTGGTTGTTTGTTGCTAAACCCCAGCAGTGTGGGGTTAGTGCCTCAAAAGTAGAGCAAAGCTTCATAATAATAATAATAACACACAGCTAAAAGTGGTCCCAACCACAAGTGTGAAACTTGAAATAAGTTTACTCACCCTTGTGCAATTTCAAACTCATGACTTATTTTTGACCCCAGCGTTCCTGAAAATATTTTTTATTATTATTTTTTTGTTCCACAGAAGAAAGTAAGGGTAGGAGGGTAAGTAAATGACAAGTTTTGTCACATGCTTAAGTGTTGCTATGTAGGGCGATTGTTTTCTACATTGTTTTTGGGAGTGTTTACAATGCTGTATTGAAATTTTTCACTAATTTAATGGTAAAAATCCTACTCTATATAATAAATCTAATAGTGTTTTCTTGAAGCATCATCAATCGGCCATATTGGCCACGCTGAATGTAAACAATGACGCTGAACAGTACAAAACTTGTATATTTTGCTGATGATTGCAGCTAAAAATGATTAATTATTGTCATGTTTTGGCCTATACTAATTAGTAAAAATATAGATGGCCAAAAGTTATAACAAATCAAGGAGAATAGTGCAAAAAAGCTGTATGAGGAACAAAACCCATTTGTGGTTGGGCAAACTGAACCAGGATTTCCAGGGCAAGAATCTTGACAACATTTGTGTTTGTTCTTATCATTTCCAGTCATGTAGGTGAAATATTAGGTTAGTATCTTTATTAATACTACTCGTACATATCTTTACCACCTATTAATATTGTGCCCTTTCCTGCTTACTAAGTCCTTCTCTGTATGATTTAGCAGCTTCCACACTTTTTTTCTGTGGTTTAGACAGCATAAATTAGCAGCAGGCCTACTACATTAACCGTGCTGTTGTTTACATGCTGTTGAGTACCACCAATATGGCAGCACATCCAGGTAACTGACTAAATCATGACGTAATTTCATTTTAAAATTCTGATTAATGTACAGCTTTTGAAAGTTAAAAGAACAAGTGATAATTTAGTGAAAAACTTATTGACATTTCTGTGACGGCTCACATTTCACTTATTTTTTTTATCTAACCACAATATAGTTTTGTTTTACATATTTTATGTTGTGAAATGAATGTTCATTGCATGTTGACCTTGTCTCAGTGTCTCATCTGACTGTAATAGCATTCCAAAACAGTCCTCAAAAACCATTTTGACTGATTCGTCAAATATGTGGCTTCCCATGTTTATCAGTTTGAGACACTGAAGCGAAAACATCATGATGTCGCGGAGCAGCTGAAATACTTTGCTACACTGTTTCTCTCAGAAAACAGCAAAACAGCTACAGTGCATGTCCACAGAGATCCATTGTGTCTCTGCAGAGAAGCCATGTAAGAAGTGATTGTGTTAGTCAGGCTGAGCATGCTTGGAGTGTGCCGTATTGATCTGCTGTAGATTAGCTCATAATAGCGCACCGCTGGCTTTGAAGACAAACAAGGGGACCTGCAGGGAATACAGGCAGTACACCTGAAGTCAGCCATGCCTACATTCTGCTTTCACAACGCTAGTCTTCAAGAAGATTTTCTTTTACTTTTTCAGTCCATCAGTGCCGTGTTTGTGCTAGATAAGGGGTGATATCCTAGATAAAATGCGCTCTGAAGTATGTGAGCTCGTGTTGGTTTAGAGAAACCGGAGTTGTAACAGTCTATAAACATCTCAGAGTGCACGCTGTCTTTTTTCCGTGTGTAGTTTTTGTCATTTTGAAAGATGTGCGTCTGATCACATCCCTGGGGGCTTTCCTCTCTGCCTCCCTGCTGCTGTCATCCTTTATGTTCTATCTCTGCTGTGTTAATGGATTTGAGGAGTCCGCTGCAGCAAAGGACTCTCGTTCAATCTCTTTCTTTTTCTCGTGTTCTGCCCTCTACAATTGAGAGCGCAGCCTTTAGTTTAATTTAGAAATAGAGTCGACTTAATCAGTTGGGTGCTGATGGTGCTATCATACTGTATTATGTGGCACTACTAAGTCATTCTCTCTTTACATAATTTTGTTTGTTAAAAAAAAACATGAAACATCATATATTGCCAAATCCATAAAACCCTAGACAGTTTTTCCAAAACTATTTTATCACGCCACGCTCTAAAATACTTGATTCTGATTGGTCGATCAACTTTTTTCCTGAACGCAGAAGTCTGGCCAGACTCACAGGAACGATTATTTACATTTTCGGTCTCTGATGTCTCTAGTCAAGTTGTTTTCCAAGACGACAATATAACGTTAAACCTATTAAAATGTTTTAAAAATCACTTGATAGTGTCGCAATGACGTCTTTTTTTGCAGTTACTCATCAGTCATATAGTTTAATGAATGGGAAGATGACATGAAGGATGCTAGACGTCCATGCTAGGTTGGCTGCATTAAAAACCTGAACGGGGCGAAGTTCGCGGGATTTTGTCCACAAAATGATAAGCGCACATATTATTTTAACACATTATTTTATTATTTCACACAGTATTTTAACTTCAGCGCTTTAAGCTATGCTCGTTTTCTTTTGTCATTGTTTATGCAAGGCATACAACGCTGGACACGGACAGATTTGCTGGTAAAAGAAGCAACTTTTTACATCCTTAAAAAAATCCTTTAAGGGAACCTTGGGTATTAATACTTGTCTGGCTGTCTCTTACTAAAACATGTAGTAGAAAACCTTTACGCAGTAGAAAAGATTTACGTTAATTCAAAAATCCACATGGTTTTTTATATATATATATATATATATATATATATATATATATATATATATATATTGGATTAGACGTTTTTCCTGAACACGGAAGTAAGTCCGACTTAACTGAAAGAATGCTTTGCATTTCCGGTCTGCATTGTTTCTAGTCAAATTAGGGTATATTCCGAGCTAATAATCTAATGTTAAACCTATTAAAATGTTTTTAAATAGCACATGGCTCCAAACCGCCATCACTTGGCAATGACCGTCATTTGTCAGTGCCTCACTTTAATGAGTGTAGATGACACGAAGCTGCAGACGTTAGCTACATTAAAAACAGATGGACGCTATTTGAATGGGTTCCTATGGAGACCGGAACAGAAAAGCATTCAATCAGTCGTTAGAATTTGTAATGGCAGCGCTCATCGTTTACACAGGAAAAAGGTCTATAGGAGGCGCCATTATTGTGATTACGTAAAACGGTTGCACTTGGTGAGGTGCTAGCACTATCTGTTGCTATTTGGACCGCAACACAACTGGTAATAAGCAACTTGGAAAATAAAATACTGATACGATGCCACATTGTAGCAACAAAATAACCTATTTAAGTCTTCACTACTTTCCTAGCGATAAGAAGAGGAGAAAAGAAAGGGCAGATGCCTGTGGACGAATAAATTAGCCGCTGAATGAGTTTTTCAGCGCGGATTTCACTCGATATACACGATTTACACGAAGGGGAGACGCAGATATTTCCCTGCGGTTTGGCCTCTCATTTACACGAAAACCCCGTTTTTATCACAGAAAACGATTATTTCTAAAAACTCCGGCCAAAGTGGATAAATTTGAAAACACTGTTTTCATGTTGTAGTGTGGACTGTGAAAACGGAGGCTTTTGAAAACGATGACGCATATTTATAGTCATGTGACGCATATTGTACCAATAGATATCTATGTTTACACCAGTAATTGTGCCTGTGCTATTCACTGTCACACTGCTGCTAAAGAGATTTACCTTGTACACTCTTCAAATCCTAAAATCCTAAAATCCACTCCTCACAGTCCTAAAATGATGACAGAAAATTTACTCACAGCTTTTCAGATAAAATATGAATGAGCGCGATATAGACACGTCAGTGGATGATGAGATATTTCCGTAAATTATCCCGCCAGAAGAATTGCGTGAAAATTTATTACGTCTGTATAATTTTGGAGGCTTTACGCATGCGCAGTAAGGCGAATTTGATGTTTTCCTACGTTTCAGTGTGGATGAGAAACTTTTGGAAAACGCTTGGAAACGCTAGTGTGGACGGAGAGCGTTTTAAAATGAAAACTCCGTTTTCAAATGTATCCGGATTAATGTAAATGTAGCCTTAAACTCTTGGTGGGGAAAATCAATGGTACAGCATTTGGTTAAAGCCTACGCTTATATCCATCGCCATCTACAGGTGCTGGTCATATAATTAGAATATCTTCAAAAAGTTTATTTATTTCACTAATTCCATTCAAGAAGTGAAACTTGTATAATGTATATGTTCATTCCACACAGACTGATATATTTAAATTGTTTATTTCTTTAAATTTTGATGATTATAACTGACAACTATAATGAAAACCCCAATTCAGTATCTCAGAAAATTAGAATATTGTGAAAAGGTTCAGTATTGAAGACACCTGGTGCCACACTCTAATCAGCTAATTAACTCAAAACACCTGCAAAGGCCTTTAAATGGTCTCTCAGTCTAGTTCTGCAGGCTACACAATCATGGGTAAGACAGCTGATTTGACAGTTGTCCAAAAGACAACTCGCCTGGGCTAAAGACAAAAAGGACTGGACTGCTGCTGAGTGGTCCAAAGTTATGTTCTCTGATGAAAGTAAATTTTGCATTTCCTTTGGAAATCAGGGTCCCAGAATTTGGAGAAAGAGAGGAGAGGCACAGAATCCATGTTGCTTGAGGTCCAGTGTAAAGTTTCCACAGTCAGTGATGGTTTGGGGTGCCATGTCATCTGCTGGAGTTGGTCCACTGTGTTTTCTGAGGTCTAAGGTCAATGCAGCTGCATACCAGGACGTTTTAGAGCGCTTCCTGCTGCTGAACAACTTTATGGAGATACAGATTTCATTTTCCAACAGGACTTGGCACCTGCACACAGTGCCAAAGCTACCAGTACCTGGTTTAAGGACCATGGTATCCCTGTTCTTAATTGGCCAGCAAACTCGCCTGACCTTAACCCCATAGAATATCTATGGGGTATTGTGATGAGGAAGATGTAATATGCCAGACCCAACAATGCAGAAGAGCTGAAGGCCACTATCAGAGCAACCTCAGTTTGTGTGGAAGGAATTATACAAGTTTCACTTCTTGAATGGAATTTGTGAAATAAATCTGCTTTTTGAAGATATTCTAATTATACAACCAGCACCTGTATAAGCTCTTTCAGTAGCTGTGGTCATGATATCAGTATTTTATTTTTCGAGTTGTGTTGTGGTAAAACAAGTAACAGATGCCAGTAGCTCACCGTGCAACCATTTTACATAATCAAAATAATAAACCCATAGTCCAAAATATGTATATAATGATGTGGATTTTTTAAATAATATAAATATTTCAGGGTTTTCTACTACATGCTTTAGTAAGAGACGTAATTTATGTTTTGCACATTTTTATATTAAGTTATATCGGAAAAAGTTTTAGTTTAATTCAGTCTAGTCTTTTTTTTTTACCCTGTTTTAACATAGATTTCTGTGGAGACCAGAACACGAAACAACATGAGAGCACCAAACGGAAGTTAGAATCCATCATGATGGAGCACAACAGTTACTCAGGAAAAAGGTGGTCTCTCTAAATACTCGATTCTGGTTGGCTGACAGGTATGCATTAAAACCGTTTAGTGCACAGGTATTTCCAAATCAGTTTAATCACCGTTTAATCAAGTATTACTTTATATAATTTCTTTTCTAAAAAAATAAATAAATAAATTATACTGCCTCCAAGCTTTTAAATGGTAGTGTATATATTCTTATTTCAGATAAATGGTGATCTTAGGGTTTTTCTATTCATCATAGAATCCTGAAAAAATATTTACTTATTGAACCGCAAAAATGTGCTTCTTGAACAGCAAATCAGCATATTAGAGTGATTTCTGAAGGATCATGTGACACTGAAGACTGGAGTAAGGATGCTGAAAATTTGCTGAAAAGCAGTTATTAAAAATAGTAAAAAATATCTCTCATTATTACTGCTTTTGCTGTATTTTGAATCAAATAATTGCAGGCTTGGTAAGCAGAAGAGATTTCTTTAAAAAACAAAATCTTAAAAAACTTTTGACTGGTAGTGTATTAAATGATTTATTAATTTAATTAATTAATTTTGCTAAATATTTCACATAGTCTAAATTCAATAGCTTGAAATGAAACAGATTCATGTATAGTGTCAGACATACTGAGCAGCACCAAATGTAAAGGCAAAAATAATCATATTTTCCAAACAGGTTTTTCAACCACCCCATTGTTTGGACAAATACTTTGTCCCGCCTCAAACTCATGCCATATGTTGACCTGTCGGACCACTCAAGCAGAACAATGTTTTGAAAGCACCACAGAGAGACAGTTTACACTTCCCAGGAACTCAACCTACAAAGGGCCTATAGTTGTTTCTGCACACTGAATTGAAATAAGTATTTAATATTAAAAAAAAACTTGTATTTCTGAATATGCAGTGTGAATTACTTATTTATGCATTATATAATGTGAATGAATTAAAGTTTTGGTGAAGCGTAACCCAGTTCTACTTAGCATCTTGCTGAACCGGCCCAAGCACAAATGCAAACAGAGAGACAGATTGGTGTCAGGAACAATAGGCCTCTTAGCGTCCATAGGAATAATAGCATTAGACCCCGTATAGAATCTCGGCGAGTCGAGTCCTCTCATCTTCCTTGGCTTTAAGAAGACATATGGACCATCAGCAGCTGCACCTGTCCTTTGAAGCACCATCTCTTTGAGCGATCACTTGTTTTCAGAGGGATTATGCTTGGCGCTGACTGGCGCTCAGATGTGCTGTTGCAGAGTTACAGGAAGGTAGACTTTGGAGAAAGAAAGAGACCGAGCAGGCGGGGGGTTCAGAGCAGCCCTGGAGCGTGAAGTCGTCCTGGTTGGTAATCAGGATAATTGCAGCGTTGCTAGTGCTCTAGTCTCCAGTCTCTGAGTGTGTGCCTCGGTGGCCCTGTGTGCAGATTGGCCCCTCAGGCACCGTGAACCGGGCCATTGCAATTCCCTCCTGCAAAGAGAAAGAGAGTGAGACAGCTCTACCTCCAGCCTGTCTTATTAGGCATACTTATCAGATTCATTTAATGATGATCATAAAACTGATAAAAATACTCCATTGTGACATTATTCAAGTTGTCATGAAATCAAAATTAGACCCTATTTACATTCTTAAAGGAATAGTTCACCCAAAAATGCAAATTAGCTGATAATTTACATACCCTCAGTCCAATTAAAGGCCTTAAAAATGCAAAAAATGAAATAAATATCGCACGCGATGAGGCGCTGGAATAAAACAACAGATTCCTATGGATGCTTCCACATAGACCGCGAACATTCGCGCACCGGAAAAGCGGATGTTTTTTTAACAGCAAGTCTGACAAATCTTTTTAGTTTCGCAAAGCAAAAACACCGCCGTCCAGTAAGATTTGAGCATTACAAAATGTGCCTGGAGCAGCTGCTGTTGCACAAAAGGACGAGAATGGTGGCGCTGTTTCGAAAACCAGTGTAAACAAACACAGAGGAAGAGTATTCCGAGAGAGAACAGGATGTGCTCTTGTTATCATTGCATCTGAGAACAGATGGTTATTCTCACATGTTCTTAATATATTAGTATACTTAATAAATTGATTGAAACATTTTTCTACTGTTCAACACATGAAATGTGATAAGCAGTGTGGCGTTATTAAACATACAAAGAGTGCATGTCTGCATATTATAGAATCAAAATCAACTGTAGATTAAAATCAGAAGTTATTACAAGCATTCAATGATGGTTTAAAGTGGGTTTTAAGCAAATACATTAATAATTGTATACATTTTTTAATTTGGCATGAGCCTAATTTTACTTTTTTACTTACTATTTATATTTTAAGATGTTTTCTTGGTAGTTTGTGTTTCTGGCGTAGAACCAAACTTTATTTATCTTAAGTTAATGCTGTATATTGAGCAGTGGACAATGTTAAATCCATATACAAGATACATATCTGAGTACAAATGCATTGCTGGTCGACGTCACCTAGCGTGCAGGCGTGAATTAGCAGAAGGCAAACAATCTTTTCACGCTCGGTGTGAAAGCAAGCACCATTAGTCGATGATTCGCGCTCAGTGTGGAAAGGCCTTAAAGCTACGTCTATGTTAATCCGGATACATTTTAAAAACGTTTTCATTTTTCTGTCCATGGTAGCATTTTCAAGCGTTTTCCAAGCGTTTTACTGCGCATATGTAAAACCTTATACAGTCGTGGCCAAAAGTTTTGAGAATGACACAAATATTAGTTTTCACAAAGTTTGCTGCTAAACTGCATTTAGATCTTTGTTTCAGCTGTTTCTGTGATGTACTGAAATATAATTACAAGCACTTCATACGTTTCAAAGGCTTTTATCGACAATTACATGACATTTATGCAAAGAGTATTTGCAGTGTTGGCCCTTCTTTTTCAGGACCTCTGCAATTCGACTGGGCATGCTCTCAATCAACTTCTGGGCCAAATCCTGACTGATAGCAACATTCTTTCATAATCACGTCTTGGAGTTTGTCAGAATTAGTGGGTTTTTGTTTGTCCACACGCCTCTTGAGGATTGACCACAAGTTCTCAATGGGATTAAGATCTGGGGAGTTTCCAGGCCATGGACCCAAAATTTCAACGTTTTGGTCCCCGAGCCACTTAGTTATCACTTTTGCCTTATGGCACGGTGCTCCATCGTGATGGAAAATGCATTGTTCTTCACCAAACTGTTGTTGGATTGTTGGAAGAAGTTGCTGTTGGAGGGTGTTTTGGTGCCATTCTTTATTCATGGCTGTGTTTTAGGGCAAAATTGTGAGTGAGCCCACTCCCTTGGATGAGAAGCAACCCCACACATGAATGGTCTCAGGATGCTTTACTGTTGGCATGACACAGGACTGATGGTAGTGCTCACCTTTTCTTCTCCGGACAAGCCTTTTTCCAGATGCCCCAAACAATCGGAAAGAGGCTTCATCGGAGAATATGACTTTGCCCCAGTCCTCAGCAGTCCATTCGCCATACTTTTTGCAGAAGATCAATCTGTCCCTGATGTTCTTTTTGGAGAGAAGTGGCTTCTTTGCTGCCCTTCTTGACACCAGGCCATCTTCCAAAAGTCTTGGCCTCACTGTGCGTGCAGATGCGCTCACACCTGCCTGCTGCCATTCCTGAGCAAGCTCTGCACTGGTGGCACTCCGATCCCGCAGCTGAATCCTCTTTAGGAGACGATCCTGGCGCTTGCTGGACTTTCTTGGACGCCCTGAAACCTTTTTAACAAGAATTGAACCTCTTTCCTTGAAGTTCTTGATGATCCTATAAATTGTTGATTTAGGTGCAATCTTAGTAGCCACAATATTTTTGCCTATGAAGCCATTTTTATGCAACGCAATGATGGCTGCATGCGTTTCTTTGCAGGTCACCATGGTTAACAATGGAAGAACAATGATTTCAAGCATCACACTCCTTTTAACATGTCAAGTCTGCCATTCTAACCCAATCAGCCTGACATAATGATCTCCAGCTTTGTGCTCATCAACATTCTCACCTGAGTTAACAAGACGATTACTGAAATGATCTCAGCAGGTCCTTTAATGACAGCAATGAAATGCAGTGGAAAGTTTTTTTTCGGAATTAAATTCATTTTCATGGCAAAGAAGGACTACGCAATTCATCTGATCACTCTTCATAACATTCTGGAGTATATGCAAATTGCTATTTTAAAAACTAAAGCAGCAACTTTTCCAATTTCCAATATTTATGTAATTCTCAAAACTTTTGGCCACGACTGTACATGCTCACAGGATGGCAGGATAATTTTTTAATGAAAATATCTCATTCACTGTCACATTTACTCATGTTTGATTTAAAACACAACTGCACTCATGTTTTGCCGCAGGACAGCTATTGTGAGTAAATTTTCTGTCATCTTTTTAAGACTAATATGAAAGGAGTACAAAGTAAATATATCTTTAGCAACAGTGTGAAAGTGAATACAAATAACAGGCACAAGTACCGGTATAAACATAGATGTCTACTGGTACATTATGTATTACTTGACTAAACATCATAATTTATTCATTATCATTATTTACAAAAACCTCAGTTTTTACTGTCCACACTACAACATGAAAAAACTCCATAAATTTATTCAAAAGGCTTTCAAAAAGCTCTGTTTTCCCTGACAAAAACGGCATCTCAGTGTGGACGGAAGGCCAAAACAGAGAGAGAAAGATGCGTTTTCAAATGAAAAGTATTAGTGTGGACAAGGCCCAAAGTGCAGACGAATTTGTTTCTTCATCTAAATAGATTTGAAGAAATGTATCATTACATCACTTGCTCAGCAGCGGATCCTATGCATTACATTTACATTTATAAAACAATAAAACAGCTGATAAAAACAACACAATAATCCACAAGTAATCGACTTGACTCCCAGGCCATCATTACCATCTTTGAAGTTAAAAGCTGTATGTTTGTAATAAACAAATTCATCGTTTTTAACTTCCCCTTAAAGTCCTCTATTCATAATATTGCTTTCTCCAGCAGTAAAAAAGTTGTCTTGTTTGAATAAGGAGAGAAATATGCACAGATCAAGCACAGTTTACAAGCAAAAACAGTTCTAAACAAATATTTTGGTGGATTTTAATGCGATAGGACAATAGGGCATGAACTTTTTTTAATCAAAAAATAAATTTTGACATATTTACAGTAGGAAATTTATGAAATATCTTCATGGAACATGAATCTTTACTAGTGATTTTTGGCATAAAAGAAAAATCAATAATTTTGACCCATACAATGTGTTTTTGGCTATTGCTACAATAAAGATTATGGGGGTATTGCAAAGAATAATGTTTTTAAAAGACAACATGCATAATGCAGTGCTAAGTTTGATGCTATGCAATGCTATGATCTGATAAAACCTATACCTTCCACCGTTTTGGATAAAAGTGCATGAATGCATGAATGTACTGTAAATGCAAATGAAGTGCTACCACTGAGATACGTTGAGATGCTCTGAAAAGTGAGCTTGACTTTTAACCTTCACATTTCATCATCAAAAGTGGTTTCTGGTGTGGAACGCCCAATTTTTATGAAGCAGTCAATTCCAGATGAATAAAATCAAGTCCTGGCCTACTTTTATATCTTGCTAAATATTCAGAAATATGCTATGCAGTACATCGCATTACAAAAGTAAAATGGGCTGCGAAGGCCGTTTTTTATATCACCGGAGAGATTTTGCGTTCTGTCTTCATTGGGATTCACTGTAGAAGTTTTGTCTTTCAGCCTCACTGCTTCACTTTCCTGCTTCTTCTTATGCCCACATACCTTGACATGCTCAGCCACTTTGAGCGGATTTGGTTGTCACTTAACCATTGAAATGGCGGAGTGGGTCAGAGCATCCCATTAACAGATCCATATGTGGGCTTTCATTCAATAGCCTCTCTCTCTCGAGGGGTCTTTATTCTCTCTCTGTCTGTCGCATTCTTTTTCTGTCTCTCTCACCCTCTCATTGTAATTTAAATGGCTAAAGCAGCACTCCTGTTCTTCTCTGCTGCTTCAGTGCTACAGTCATTAATTAGTTCATCTTTGGTTCTGTTCAGCTGTCAGACGGAAAGGCTCTGGGTTCAGCGCTCTGGCTTTACCATATGGATCTCTTCCTCTCTGCCATTATAAGCTAAACATGATTTCAGAGGACGTATGGCCTGTAAATACATCCTACATGTCCAATTAGTGTACCATGGTCTATGAATGGGCCATAAATCATTTTTCACATTGATTGACTTTTTCTGATTTCTCGTTTTTTCTCAGATCTCATTTTTAAAACATTTTAGTTCCATATCAATATCTTTATTAATTATTTTGTTGCCTCAAGGCTACTTTGTGCAATTAGAGTACCAAAACTCACAGGAAAATATTATTAATTAGTGTTTTTTAATAGAGTGAAGAAACTGTGCACAAATACAGTAATTAAGAAAACTGTTTTTTTTTCTTTATAATCGTTGCCTTATTAACAAGTCTGTCATTATTTTAATTCCACACAGTTTGAAAAATGTAAGTAGTTCTAATATTTTCTTGGCCTTGCCTGTTATGCATGGTGTCCCTGTATGAGGACAATTTAAATTCAGAGATTAGAAACTATATAAACCACCACAGACTCAGTGTTACAATAAGCCACAATCCTTGAATTCTATTGAATATGCGGAAATTTCACCAGGCAGCAGAAATTAGTTACTTTTAATAAGAAAGATTAGAAGATAAACATGCATGCCACAATATAAGTCTCTTTTGTTTGCCAGGGCTGCATTTATTTATTTAAAAATACTGTAATTTTGTGACATATTATAATTTATTCTAATGGTAAAGATGAAGACAGCAGCTGTTACTCCAGTCTTCAGTGTCACATGATCCTTCAGAAACCATTCTGATATGCTGATTTAGTGCTCAAGAACGTTTTGTATTATTATCAATGTTCAGAAATGCTGCCTAATATTTTTGTGGAAACTGATACATCTTTTGGTACATTATACAGTTGAGGTCACAAGTTTACACCCTTTATTTAGTACTGACCTGAAGAAAATAATTGTTGAATTTATACAAATAACCCTGTAAAAGTTTACATCCCCTTGATTCTTAATAATGTGTTGTTACCTGCTGTGTTTTTTTGCTTAGTGATAGTTTTTAATGAATCCCTTGTTTGCCCTGAACAGTTACACTGCCTGCTGTTCTTCAGAAAAATCCTTCAGGTCCCCCGGCTCTTAATGCATCGTTTTTCCTTCTGAAGCATCACTGAGCATCTGAACCTTCTGTAATAGTTGCATATGAGTCCTTCAGTTGTCCTCACTGTAAAAAGATGGATCTCAAAATCATAGTCATTGTTGGATGGGGTTCCAATACACAAAAATGTTGGAAAACCAAAGAATTTGTGGGACCTGAAGAATTTTTCCAAAAAACAGCAGGCAGTTTACCTTGTTAGGACAAAAAAAGGGACTCATGAGCAGCTAGCACTAAATAAAAAAATAAAAAAACACAGCTGTGGATCATTCAGTATCAAGGGGATGTAAACTTTTGAACAGGGTCGTTTTTGTAATATTCAGCTATTATTTTCTCTTTTGGACTATATGTAAACATCTTTTATGTGAAATATCTTATTCAGGTCAGTACTGAATAATCAATAATATGCATTTTGTATGATCCCTTTTAATTTGGTAAAATAATTAACATTTAGCAGATTCTGAGAGGGGGTGTAAACTTTTGACCGCAATTGTAAATGTCTTTGCAGACACTTTTAGTTGGTTGAAGTTAGTTGGCACCCTTTCCAAATTAAATGAAATATATACTGTATGAAACTAACTCATTTGTTTATACTATTTTTATTTGTTTTTGTTAAAAATATGTACTGTTCCATGTATGCATTTTAAAAAATGGGGGAAAATGAAAAAAAAACAAAAAAAACCCCAAACAAATCCAAGGTATAATTGTTTTTTATAGCCATACTACATATTGGCTCCTGAGACAATGTAAGTTATGATTGTTTGGACCGTCCCTGCTGGGAAGGAGATGTAGAGATTGGACCTCCTGGAACTTTAATTGAATGCCGCTGCTATATATTATCAGTGAATGTGGCTGGGCTGAAATCATATGTGCACGGCAAACAACTCAGCGTCAAAAGAATTCTTTTTCATTGGAATGAATTGAGTGGCATTTCTGCCCAGTCTGTCTATATCAGCGTTATCTAGATCTAGATTCACGTCTGCGTCTAGGCAACACTGGTGGCGTTGTGCACAGCAGGCCATTGTTACACAGCCAAGTATTTGAAGGGCACAGGCCCTGTGGGAGAGAGACAGGAGCCAGTAACAGGGGGAGAGATATGGCAACACAGTGAGCTTGATAGAGAGCTAAAGCCTATAATCCCTCTGGTTCAAACCACAAGTGAGACTCTTTCCCCTGTGCGCTTGATGGCAGGGTCTTACCCGTCGGTGTGCGTGCGCATACGAGGCCAAAAAACAAGGCGTGCTGATAAAAGCCATCCCTCTCGCTTCCTCCTTATCCATCTCGCTCAGAAAACAGAAATAAAAATAAGGGCAGCTGCTCTCACCGCAGATCTCTGGCACTGCGTCTCGAGCATGGCACGCACACACACGCAAACACACAAACTGTAGGTCTTGCCCCCTTTGTGGTTCGAACTCAGTGAGGTGCATGTAAACCAAAACATTGCTTTTAAAAGAGCGTTGCCTCAAGTGTAGAATGTATGTACTCTCATGGAGAGCTTCGCTTCTGATCTGGCTGCACTCCAGCACACATACTACGCATATAAAAGAGAGATACAGGCCCGATGTTCATCCAACCGATCAATGCCAGGGGCCTCAACGCATCCCGGGTAACTCGGCCCATCCGAACCTAACGCTCCTTTGGTGCTATAACGTTTTTAGATGTTGTAATGTTCTGTCAGGAGTTCACTGGCCTGTATCCCAATACGCCTACTTATAGTATGCACTGGAAGTATGCACTTCACTGGTGAGAGGAAACTATGTACCGCAAAATAGTCTCCCAGTATTGTTTACCTACCCTCATGTTGTTCCAAACCTGTATGACTTTCTATCTTCTATGGAACACAGAATAAAAAGATATTTGGAAGAACAGATTAGTACTGCACCCCACATTTCATTGTGTGGACATAAAAATCACAAAGACTTTTTAAAATTGCTCTTATGTTCCACAGAAAGAGTAAGTCAAACAGGTTTGGAACCACATGAGGGTGAGTAAACGATAACTGAATTAGAATGATTATGTAAAGTTTGTAATTCTTCTAAATTTTGTTCATCAACATAATCTTTACAAATGGTCAGTTTTTATTTTAAGGTCCAGTTCTCCCTATCAGCTATGACGTTTGCCTCAATAAAATCCTAATTACTGCTTATTAATAGTTAGTAAGGTAGTTAAGGTTAGGTATTGGGTGGGATTAAAGGATTAGTTTACTTCCGCTTACATCACATGTGACCTTTCCAATTTCAGGTATTTAACCCATTTAAAAAATGCATTACCTTGAGGAAGATAGAACCAGAAGTGCTAAAATGCTTACTTGTTTTCAGGTTTTGGCCCACAAAAATGCGTCATCCCTTCAAGGGTTACTTCCAGAAATGAAAATTCTGTCATTAATTAGGGTGTATTTACACCAGGAAAGTCTGCTAGTTCACTTGCTTTGGTCTGGACCAAACACAATGTTGTTGTTTTTTTGTTTTGTTTTTTTGGATGAAATCCATGAGCTTTCTGACCCTGGTGGGTACGTGTACGAAGTACGGGTACAAAGCTGCATTGAAACTGCAATTTAACAATAATCTAACTTTAACTAGTTAGCCATCACTGAAGTCCACTATATGGAGAAAAATCCTGCAATGTTTTCCTCAGAAACCTTAATTTCTTTTCGACTGAAGAAAGAAAGACATCTTGGATGACATGGGGGTGAGTAAATTATCAGGCACTTTTTATTCTGGAAGTGAATTAATCCTTTAAGGATGTAGAATATGGTCATACAGAATATGTGCTTACACAGCCAATATCCTAGTAATATACATTGCTAATAAGCAACTAGTTTATAGTGAGAATTTGTGCCTATACTGAGCTGTTACCTCATAAACTAACAAAACACTTGATATTTTAAAGTCTAAATTGGATCTGCAGAAGTAAAAATCTATAAATAGGTTATACATGAACTACACCACAGACTTCAATGTCACTGCGATTAAGCTTCTGACAGTTCTTACAGTCTTTATTTAAAAACATTTTCCCTGAAAGGCTGAGATGGAATAGTCTGTAAGAGCACAATTATAAACACAACACGTCTGTGAAAGCAGACTGGTAAGTAGATGAGTTTGTCTGTTTGGCATAATGGCGTTTAACGTTCCTGACAAGCTCTGTATTCCCATTTAACCACTTGTTAGCAACTGCCTTTTTCAAGACAAGCAAAACCTTTAAAAACAATCCCAAAGGGTATTACTGATGTATTTAATGTAGTAGAATAAAGACACAGACCTTATTTTCAGGCATTTAACCAAAAACCCATTTAGAAAACTTGTTTCTAGTTTGTTTCTAGGTTTTGGCCTACAAAAATACGTTATCCCTTCAAGGGTAAAGTAAATTCTGTCATTAATTACTCACCCTCGTGTCGTTCCAAACCTATAAGACCTTTGTTCATCTTCGGAACACAAGTTTTTTTTGATATTTTTGATGAAATCCAAGAGCTGGATAGAGTGGATAAATTTTATGAAGCTACAAGAATAACTTTTGTGCACAAAGAAAACTAAAAATTACAACTTAATTTAACAATTTCTTTTCTTCCATGCCAGTCTTCAATGCACATAATATTACGGTTAAACCACTGATGTTTTTTAACAATGTCCTTACTACCTTTCTGGGCCGTGAACGTGATAGCACCATTGCTGTCTATGCAGGGTCAGAAAGCTCTTGGATTTCATCAAAACTATCATAATCTGTGTTCCGAAAATGAACAAAGTTCTTGTGGGTGCAGAAATGTATTTATACCTGCACTATAAATGGTCGTGAAGTTCACCGAATTCAGTACATACTCTGAAATCCTCTCTTTTTCCTTCTTGCGCTGGTTTCTTTAACGGAAGGCAACTGAAAGGCGCAGTCTCTCTTTAGTCAGACAGTCAGCAAAACTAAAAGACAAAAAGAACAATCGCATTGTTTGCTAAGTTGCAAGCCAGAAGATTTCAGCATGGACTTCACTGGCCTTTCCTCAGAGGAATTGCAGTGAAACTGAAGATAGCTGAGGCACAGATGAAAGAGACACAGAAAAGAGAGCGAGAGGGAGGGTGAAAGAGCTTTGTATTTGTCGCTAAATTGGATTAAAGATTTAGCTGGCATCATTTGTAGTAATGTATGCAGAGTTAAACGCTGCTCAGAAGCCTCTCTCACTCAAAGAGCTTTAATACTGAAACCGAACAAAGTGCATTCAGCCGCGCTGAACACAATCTCCACGGGATGAGCAGTTTCCTTTTAATGTTACCATAACTACACTTCACTGCACTTTTGGCAAATTTCCCACCCTTTGAAAAAATTTCAAAACGCTGCTGTTTCTCTCACTGTCTAATGTAAGAAGAGCACTAGACAGTCTGGAGATTAGTTCAGCAGTTTTATTTCCCATTAATTGCTGTATTGTTTTGTTGAGCTCACACTGAGAATACATCTGTGATTGAGCAGAAGCAGTTCTGCAATGTTTTCAGCGCTTTTAAATGAAAAGCGGGTGGATAAAAATGAGAGCGAACCTATCCAAAGCTTTAGACAATGAATCTGGAAATTCTGAAAATCGGCTGTGCTTGTCTTACATGCAGTTTAAATGCTTGGCAAAGACAATGTGTTTAATCTTTTGAAAGAGATGTACCTTGTTAGTCTGACTTTTTGAAAAGACACGATACGATATGCTTATGCTGATAGCTTGCTCTTCTCTTCTCTTCTCTGAAAGTGTCTGGCTTATGCATAACTGTAAATGTCCGTTATATTTCAGGCTATTTGTTTTCATTTGAGCATCTCAACTGTTTCATTTAAATTCTGTTGGTCTTATGAATGATTCGTTGTGAGCTTTTAGTTGTATTTCTCTGTGTAAGGGGAAAGAGCTGCACAGAGGAAAGCTGCTCAGGGCTTCAACATCAGATCTGATTCAACATCATATTCAGCATCATAGTGAAGGACTGTGAAGATGGAGGGGGTGTAAGAGAGGAATATAGATGGAGATGGCCTTTGCTTTTTCTACGCTTGTGATAGGCACGACCCCATTTAAATCAGTTATGGAGTCACACTAACAGTAAAAATCTTTCCAGACTAGTCAAGCCCAGTTTTAGCTCTGATCAGCTGAAGGTCAAACCATCTCTCTTTCTGAACTCTAATGCTAAAGTCTAAAACAGATGAAGTAATGCAAGCAAGCAAGAAAGAAACAAATAAGCAAACAAACAGAAAACAAGCTTTCTTGCTTGCTTCCTTGCTGTATTTCACATTAATGAATCTCTCTGTATGTTTACTGGGATTAACTAATTTTAAAGGAATAGTTCACCCAAAAATGAAAATTCTGTCATTAATTACTCACCCTCATGTCGTTCCAAACCCGTAAGACCTTCGTTCATCTTCGGAACACAAATTAAGATATTTTTGATTAAATCTGAGAGCTTTTTGACCCTGCATAAACAGAAATGTGCGGCAAACACTGACATGGAAAAGAAGAAATTATTGAATAAAGTCATTATTTTTGTTTTCATACCATGGACTATTTTAATGATGTCCTTACTGCCTTTCTGGGCCTTGAACGGGTTGCGTTTCTGTCTATGCAGGATCACAAAGCTCTTGGATTTGATCAAATTTGTGTTACGAAGATGAACAAAGGTCTTACAGGTTTGGAACATGAGGCTGAGTAATTAATGACAACTTTTTTTTTTTTTTTCAAAATTAAAAATGTTGTCATTAATTTTAAATAAAAATGTAAAAATAGCTAAATATTTACTCACCTTCAAGCCATCCAAGATTTAGATGAGTTTGTTTCTTCATCAAAACAGATTTGGAGAAATTTTGCATTGCATTACTTGCTCAACAGCAAATAAGTGCCGTCAGAATGGGAATCCAAAAAGCTGCTAAAATCATTATACATGACTCCAGTCCATCAAATAATGTCTGGGGAAGTGGAAATCTGGACGTTTGTAAGAAAAAAAAAAATCCATCATTAAGGCATTTTACCTTTAAATCGCAGCTTCTGGACAAAATTGAGTCCATAATCCAAAATAACATAAGGGCTTTCTTTTTTCAGTCGAATCCAATTATTAAAAGTTATTTAAAAAATTGTTCTGACTCCTCCAAGCTTTATAATGGCAGTGGGTGGGTGCTTTTGTTCAACAGTCCAATAAAGTGCATCCATCTATAATAAAAAAGTACTCCACATGGCTCCGTGGGGTAAATAAAGGCCTCCTGTAGCGAATCAATGTGTTTTTAAGAAAAATATGCATATTCAAAATGTAATAATCACTTTTCTTTTGCTCACGCTAACACAGAAGCCGTTCCGGGTGGCTGACGCAGGATGTATGTGTCGTGCATGCGCTGCTGAGAAGTGATGAATGTGGAAACGCAGAGGAGAGAGTGCAAAACAAAAGACAAGTCACGACTTAGAAGTACAAAATGAGGATTTGTGAGAAAAAACAAATGTCAGAGGATTTTGATATAAGCCAAGAGGAATAAGGAAACTTTGCTTCCTTTGCTCCTGTAAACAAATGTTGGTTTTCACAAGATCAGCGGTGCATGCCCAAGTGTCATCCATCTGGAACGGCTTCTAACATTTTAAATATGGATTGTTTTCTTACAAAAATGCATTGATTCACTACAGAAGGCCTTAATTCACCCCCTGGAGCTGCGTGGAGCACTTTTTTATTATAGTTGAATGCGTTCTATTGGACTTCTTTTGGACTGTTAAACAGAAACACCTGCCCACCTGCCATTATAAAGCTTTGAAAAGCTAGGACAATTTTTAATATAACTCTGATTGGATTCGACTGAAAGAAGAAAATCATATACACCTTGGATGCCTTGAGGGTGAGTAAATCATGAGCTAATTTTCATTTTTGGGTAAACTTACCCTTTAAGGACTGGAGTCTTGTCAATTATTTGATTGGCTGCTTTTATCAGCTCAGCTGTTTGGACAGTTCTACTTATTGTACAGTTCTACAAAATGATATCTAGTTAAATACTCTTGTTCATCACAATGTTTTTTCTTGGTTTATTGGTGGTGTTTAGTGAAAATGTGCTAAAATGTGAAAAAAAAAAAATGGTAATATACTTAAAAAGAGACTAATAAAGGCAAGCTACAGTTTCAAAGTAGCTTCCCTTGTGCGGGTGGGTGGGTGTACAAATAAATGGGTTTTATCAGTCTGTGTGTGAGAAGACTATTAAAAAAGCGAGAGAGCGAGAAAGCTTTTGGGGGGATGGAGGGAGGGTGTGTGTGTGCGTGTGTGGTTTGGAGGGAGAAATGCAAATAACCATGAACGTGGAAAAATAACAGCGTGAAAATTCAACTGTGCAGAAATTTCTCACAATTCAAACTTCAAGCACCCAAAATTGTGCCATCAGCACTCCACCCATAAGCCGAGCAACGCCTGACTTCATTAAGGCTCGCGAGCGAAGGTGCAGCTGCACATGAGTGTGTTTGATTAACTCTGCAATGATTTCTGACTTAATCAGTCAGAAGGACAAATTCAGTGAGCAGGAAGCCTTTTATCAGCCAGACTCACTCACCTGCACATCTTCCTGCCTTTTAGCCAGCAGCAAATTAGCAAACCGACGGCTGTCAGAAATGAATAATTGAACTACATTTACAAGATGAAGGCTAAACTGGTACACTAAATAAATTTGGATTTGCTAGGATTTGACTTGATTTACTACTTGAAATAAATACTTATTAGTCACGTGTGGCAGATTAGTATATTAGTTGTTTTAAAAGAAGAAATAAAGGTGTTTCTTAGATAAATTTGTTTATTGTACTATGAAAACATACTTTTAGAAATCAAATCTTCCTCTTTAGTAAATAAAGACACTGGCTAGATTTGGAGTAGTGTATTAGCATACTTATATTTCTGCATATAAAGATGTTGCATAAATAGTTTCCAAATTACTAATTCAGCTCTGATCTTTGTCTGAAATTACATACTGTCAGAATAGGTAATGTATTTGTATTTGAACTTACTGGATCATTAATAAAGTACATTCTGTAAGCATTAAGCATCAAGAAGTAATCTAGTCATACTAATTTGCCCATATGTTACTTTTGATATGTTATTGTTTCCTGCCATTTACAAATATGAAGATGCTTCATCCATGGCTTTATGAGATAGTAAATTGTCTATTAGATGTCAATAGGTCATCCAGATATTCTTTGCCTAATTTTTACCACAAATAACTTTAATATGATTTCCGCATTGCACTCAGTTGTCATCTTGGATAGTTATTTTGCATTTTAAATCCTATGTTGAGTAAAAAAAAATGTCTTAACATAGCTGAAAATGACTTGTTTAATTTGGATGGTCAAAGAAAGGTAATAAAATAAAATTATTAAAAATAAAAATAAATAGTGAAATAAAATAAAATAACATAGCTGAAAATGACCTGTTTAATTCTGATGATCAAAGAAAGGTGATAAAATAAAATATAAAAATAAATAGTAAAAAAAAAAAGAAAATAAAATAATTAGTTGAATAAAATAATAATAACATAAAATAAAAATTAATAATAAATGATAAAATACATAAAATTAAAAAATTAATAAAATAAATAGTTAAATAAAATTAAAATAAAATAATTAGTCAAATAAAATAAAAATCAAATCAAATAAATAATAACAATTAAAGTATATAGTTAAATAAAATTATAAATAATATAATTAGTTGAATAAAAAATAAATAGTTAAAATAATAAATAATAAATGAACAAATAAAAAATAGTTAAAATAAAATAAAAATAAATAAATACTAAAAAATAAAATAATTAATAACAATTTTGAATAAAATAAATAATAAAAATAAAATATAAAATAAATAGTTAAATAAAATAGAAATATTAATAATAAGTTAAATAAAATAATTAATAACAATTTTGAATAAAATAAATAATAAAAATAAAATATAAAATAAATAGTTAAATAAAATAAAAAAAATCTAATAAATAGTTAAGTAAAATCAAATAAAAAATCTAATAATCAGTTGAATAAAAAATAAATAAATAATAAATTCTAAAATAAATGATATAAAACATGGTTAAAATTAAATAAAAAAAGAAAGAAATCAGAATTAAGTTACATTGCAGGTAACTTAAAAAAAAAACTATAATAATAATAAAAATTATATGATAAAATATGTATTGCTGTGTGAACCTCATTGCTGATTTTGTACCAATCCGAACAAAGTTTATTTTGCATTAAGCAGACTAAGACTTTGAAAGCATCAGTGTTTTCAGTGAGATGATGTAAGAACGCAAAAATCTGTTTCTAAACAAGGAAACTCCCACTTCTCCCTCGCCTCTGTTGTCTCATATTGCAAATCTCATTCATTCAGAAATGTCTCACGTTGGCGACGAATCTCACCGCTGTGTCTGAAAGCTATGCCTTCCTCCTTCTTCAAAGTCAGGACAAATTTACTTGGGAGAAGAGGAATGTCTGAACCAATAAAGAACAGAGAAGGGTTAAACAGTGTCAATACCATAACCTCATTTATCAGCCGCCTTTAGGTCAGCAGGGCCGACTGCAGCCGGTGCTAGCCATTAGCCCAGCCATTTGCCCATATGTTGGCGTAAATGAGTGCTCGGATAAGTCACGGATCCGATAATACGCCCATGGGCAGTTGGATTTGACTTTTAAATAGGACTGATACTGTATGGTTCACTCTGATGGAAAAAGATCCCAGTGTGCAGTGTTTTATAATGCAACCCACACATTCACTGCATAATATAGTCTCTTCTTAATCAGTATGCTACAAAATGCTACATTGGTTTGGAGCTATAAAACAAGATAAAATGCACTAAATTTTCATCTGGGGCCAGTTGCATAAACAGTCCATGTCTTAAGAACTAGTTTGACTAACTAGCAGGTATCCAAGTGGTAATCAGTATTACTTTTCAGATTCAAATTAGACCAATTTATGTTTTTATTTACACTACTAGTCAAAAGTTTTTGAACAGAAAGATTTTTAATTTTTTAAAAGAAGTCTCTTCTGCTCATTTATTTAATCCAAAATACAGAAGAAGTAATATTGTGAAATAATTTTACTATTCAAAATAACTGATTTCTATTTGAATTTATTTTAAAATGTAATTTATTCCAGTGATCAAATCTAAAATTTCAGCATCATTACTCCAGTCTTTAGTGTCACATGATCCTTCAGAAATCATTCTAAGAAACATTTATTATTATTATTATTATTATTATTATTATTATTATTATTGTCAATATTTAAAACTGTACATTTTTTCAGGATTCTTTGATGAATAGAAAGATCCAAAGATCAGCATTTATCTGAAATAAAAAGCTTTTGTAACAGTATACACTATACCATTAAAAAGCTTGGGGTCAGTATAATTTTTTTATTATAAATTATACTTTTATTTAGCAGGGATGCTTTAAATTAATCAAAAGTGATGAAAAAGACATTTATAATGTAACAAAAGATTTTAGTTTCAGATAAATGCTGTTCTTCTGAACTTTCTATTCTTGAAAAAATTCTACTCAGCTGTTTTCGACGTAATTATAATAATAATAATAAAAAAAAAAAAATTTTGAGCAGCAAATCAGAATGATTTCTGAAGGATCATGTGACTGGAGTAATGATGCTAAAAATGCAGCTTTAATTTCACAGGAATAAAATATATTCGAACAGAAAACAGTTATTTTAAATAGTAAAAATATTTCAAAATTTCACAGTTTTTGCTGAACTTTGGAACAAATAAATGCAGGCTTGGTGAGCAAAAGAGAAAAGTCTAAAAGTAGTCTATTAGAGTAAAAAACTCTTTTTAAGAGTAGTCTAAGCAGTTTATGCAACCAGCCACAGATCCTATTATTCTCTAGATGGTATATAGAAAAATTATGCTTTTGTTATTTATTTATTTATTGCTTTTTTCCATAATAGGTACTGGGGAAAAAAATTATGTCTATGGTAAAGTTTTAAAGCTCAAATAATCTGTCTACTGGCTCTTAATTTAGTCCAAGGAATTTATTGAACATCATTTGATGGGAAAATAAGAATTTGAAAATGCAAGTAAACACAGGGCTTCTTGGGGACTGCAAAAGTTTGCAGTTTTTTTTTTTCAATGTTTCAACATTTTTCTTGGTTATGCAGATGTTTAAAGGAGCATTTCATTTAATATTTGTTCCCAAATTTATTGGAAGTAACATTTGATAAACATTAGATGAACGTCCCAACTAAACTGTTTCAGAAAAGAACATTTCATGAAAAATAGGTAAATAACGTATTTGTGGAAAATTAATGTAAAAAAAAAAAATGTGTCCCGCATTTTTCATGTCAATAAAGAAACAGTGTATGTTTTTTGGCTGAGACTGATTTTAACTATTGACCCCTAAATTTATGGTCAGAAAATATTCCTACGTCTCTCTCTTTTATAGCTACAAGGCGCTTTTGGATCATTGTATATTCAAACTAATGAATACTTAAGTTTAAAATAAGTATGATCAACTTTTTGCCTTTTCCAAAGAAAAATTGGATTCAAAATGCAACAAATCTCATAAATTACAATTTAAATATTATTAAAAATGTAATTATTGATTTACCTTCTTGATTTAAAATTCAATAAAATACCAAAAAAATATTTACAGTGCAGATCCTGCTAAATCTTAATAGTTCAATATAACCTGTCTTATTAAATTATATATTACTGTGTTTCGGTAGTGACATATTTGGGGAGAGGACAAATATTCCAAAACCTTCTGAAAATACAATATGAGAATTAATTGCACAATTACTAGAAATGTGTACCTTTGGATATTATACAAATTGCATACATACATTTTTTTTTGTAAAATGGCCCATATACATTATATATTTTCCGAGTATTTCAGATAATCTGTGTTGAATATAAGTGTATTTTCTAGTGGAAGATTTAGCCCTTTTCCACCTAGAATAAGAAAATGGTATTAACATAAACCTCAAGAAATATATTTTTACTGGAATTTATTTTTCCTGGAAACCAAGACGAAAACACTGGTTACAATTTTTCTTTTTGCGGTGTTCATTATCCCACACAGATGAAAAAAGGGCAATTTTCCTTTGGTTCCGATCACCAACTCGCACTCATATTCACAGTATCAGTGCACTGGCAAATAAGCCATCTGCTCGGGCCTGGGGGGCAGAGTTAAATCAACGTTAGTCCAGCGCTGGCAAACAACGCCGAGCTATTGCCTCATAATTCTGAGGCCAAACATTCATCTTTCTTCTTCGTATCATCCATCACTTTTCTCGTTCATTTCCTTCCTGCGTCTTTCTATCGCATTTTCTCCTTCCTGCAGCTCTCACCTGTGGTCTGTCGTTCTCGCTGTCTCACATGGAGGAGTGTGGCGCTGAGCTGCTTTGGTTCTGCTGTGGTTACAGAGGTGCTGACGGTGACACTTGCCGGCCCAGACCGTGCCCTACTTACAGAGAGTGAGAGAGAGAGAGAGAGAGAGAGAGAGAGAGAGAGAGAGAGAGAGAGAGAGAGAGAGAGAAGGGAAAGAAGGAGGGTGGGTAGGCTAAAGTGTCAGCAGTGTGAGGTGCTCAGTGCTTAGATAAACTCCTGTGGGATTAATGGCCTAGTTAAAGTTGGAGCTAAAGAGGATTAGCCTCCTCGGAGAGGTGGCAATAGATCCAGCATGTCCTTCAGCGATGGAGGAGGAGGAGAAGGATGAAGGGGGAGAGAGAGGGGGAGTTTGTAAGTTGCTACTGAGCATGCAAAAAACAATCACATCTTGCAGGTTGACACAAGGTCAAAATGTCGCCTGTCACCAAGGTGGTGGAAAATGACGGTGAAGACGAGGGCGGTGTAGCAGGTGTTCTTGCAAATCGCGACTACAGCAGTGATTTGATTTGCAGTGGACGGTGCACTGGACCATCTTTAGCAGGTGTCAAGGAGTCGCCTTTGTGGCACTTGTGTATTCTGTGTTATCGGTATTGTGACTTTACTGGTCTGGAGGTGTGTCATTTTCATTCTGTTTACCCTAACAGTGTAAAAAAGTACTAATTTTTGACAGCAGGGTTGCATTGTAATACTTCGGGGTACCATGTAACATATTTACAAACTTTACTTTTTTATTCAAACTTGACCAATTAATAGTCATAATACAAATAAAACTAACATATAAAACTATAAAATGTGTGTGTGTACGCAGGTGAAGTTTGTAAGTTTCAGTTGATGTGTGTTAGGACAACATAGTAAACATATGGCACTCTGTGGCCATCTAGTGGTCGAGAGAAAAACAAACGCTAAAAACGCCTTGAAGCAGTCAGCTAATCTTGAGGTGAAGTCTTTTGCAGACGTTTACCACAGAACGGAAAATGTGTTTTACAACAATATGAACTTAAATGTGACCCTGGACCACAAAACCAGTCTTAAGTAGTATGGGTATATTTGTAGCAATAGCCAAAAAAATACATTGTATGGGTCTAAATTATCTACTTTTATGCCAAAAACCATAAGGATATAAAGATCACGTTCCATGAAGATATTTAGTACATTTTCTACCGTATATATGTTCAAACTTATTTCTTATTTAATAATATGCATTGCTAAGAACTTAATTTGAACCATTTTAAAGGCGATTTTCTCAATATTTAGATTTTTTTGCACCCTCAGATGCCAGATTTTCAAATAGTTGTATCTCGACCAAATATTGTCCTATCCTAACAAACCCAACAAACAGCTTTCAGATTTAAAATAAAAATTGACCCTTATTACTGGTTTTGTGGTCCAGGGTCACAAATGTGATTGGTCTCATTCTATAGAAGGTTATTTTAGTAATGAAGCTGATTATTGAATCAGATTTCCCTGTTGAAAAAACAAACAAACAAACAAAAGATTTATAATGGTTTTAACGGGAATTGTACTGATTTTAATGAAAACTATAATGGTGTCTATTGGTCTCTACTGGGAATTGGTCGCCTTCTGTTGGTGGCTTGTTAAAACCCACTAAATCCTTATAATTTCCCAAAACATTTTTTCATTGTTTAATGGTTAAAAGTTGATGGTTTGTAATGATATTTGTAGTGGAAACGATTGGAATTTCTGTGATGGTTTCTGATTTTCTTTTCAGCAGGGGTTTTTTCCTCTTTTTTAAGTAAATGATGTATTCATGTTTTGAAATTGGTGAGTTTCGAATCCGTTTAGTGAAACGGTTCTGAACGGTTCTTTGAATCAACTGGAACTGACTTGCTGAACCAAGAACCGTTTGGTTTGGACTTGTTATAGTGAGCCAAGAAGCAGATAGTAAACACATTTAGAGTGAGCCAATGCTGTGCCGGTTCAGGGCGAAAAGCAGAACAGCTGGAATGTTAATAAAGCATGAACTGGAAATGTTTATGACTTGATCATATGGGCAGTTTTATGAACACATGCGTACAAAACAGTTAAACTTGCTATTTATTAGTGCACAAACTTTTTCAGCCAAGCGTTGAATTAACAGATTAATTACTGTATGGTAAATTCTTTACAACTACATTTAGTGTCAAATGCAATATAATGGATATCTGAAATGACCAAAGTGTGGAAATCAGGCCTGTAAACAAAAACACAGATCCCTGTTACACTCCTCTATAAATCTAACTTCATTGACTTCAAAAATAATATAAAAAAAAAACCTGAATTGTGACCCTGGACTGCAAAACCAGTCGTAAGTAGCACTTGTATAATTGTAGCAATAGCCAACAATACGTTGTATGGGTCAAAATTATCGATTTTTCTTTAATGCCAAAAATCATTAGAATATTAGGTTCCATGAAGATATTTTGTCAATTTCCTACCATAAATATGTCAAAACTTATTTTTTAGTAATTTGCATTGCTGTAAACTTCATTTAAACAAATTCGAAGGCAATTTTATCAGTATTTGGATGTATTAATTTATTTTTTGCATTGAATCAGAATCAGATTTATACCCCTGTTTTCACAGACAAGGCTTAAGCCTAATCCTAGACTAAAATGTAAATCTGAGCTGTTTCAACTGACAGAAACTTGCACTGACTGATCTTAAAATTTATCAGTGCCTTTGTTTTGTCTCAAGATGCACATTGGTAATATTTTTTTCTAAGCAATTTAAAAAAAAATGAAATGTCCTAATTGAGCTATGGCCTAACCCTGGTTTAGTCTAAGCCCTGTCTGTGAAACCGGGCCATGTTTATAATGGGAATTGTACTGATTTTAATGAAAACTGTAATGGTGCCCATTGGTCTCTACTGGTAACTGTTCACCTTCTATTGGTGGCTTGTTAAAACCATTAAATCCTAATAGAATATGTCCCAAAACACACTACAGGAAACATTTTAATGGTTAAAAGCTGATGGTTTGTTATGGTATTTGTAGTAGAAAGTATTTGATTATATGCAATGTTTTCTGTTGTTGTTGTTGTTTTTCAGCAGGGATTTTTTTTCTCTTTTTCAAGTAAATGATGTATTCATGATGTTTTGAAATTGGTTAGTTTCGAATACATTCAGTGAAATGGTTCAATGAATCAAAACTCCGAACTGGCTCACTGAACCAAGAACCATTTTGTTCGGACTTGTTAGTGAGCCAAGAAGCAGATAGTATGCGTTCTAGGCATTTAGAGTGAACAGAGGATGTGTCTGTTTGGGGCAAAAAGCAGAACAGCAGGAATGTTAATAAAGCATGAACTGGAAATGTTTATGACTAGATCGTATAGGCAGTTTTATGAACACATGCGTACAAAACAGTTAAACTTGCTATTTATTAGTGCACAAACTTTTTCAGCCAAATTAATTATGGTAAATGCAAATTATATTTAGGGCTAGACTTTAAATCACTTTTTTATTAGCTGAAATGAGACGCATAAAATTACAAACACACTTATTAAAAAACAGCAATATATTTCATGAGTTTTAATGGAGTGCTATTATGCCACGATGTAAAAGAACTCCTGAAATGTTTTTTTTTTTACTAATGGCAAGACTGCTGGAGATTAATTTAGTCAAGTAATTAATTTCAATTCTTTCCTTTACATACAATACTTAAGGCAAGCAGATCAGTGATTAAGAAACAAAGGAGATTAATTAAAAATACAAGAAGTAGCATACAAATTAAAACACTGAAAATAAGACAAAGCCGCTCTTTCAGATGGTTAAGAGTGGGCGATCCAGAATCTCTTTAATGTTGAAACAAATTGAATAATCATTCAATCCAGTACATGAAATAATAATCAACAGCAGCATCAAACATCTAACATACTGGCAGGATAATGTCTGCTACCAAGAATATATTATCTATTTCTGTACATTCCTTCCATACCTAAACTATAGTTAGTGTCTAATGCAATGTAACGGATATTTGAAATGACCAAAAGTGTGAAAGCAGGCCTGTAAACAAAAACACAGATCCCTGTTACAGTCCTCTAGAAGTCAAACTTCACGAATTTCAAAAATAATACAAAAAACACCTAAATTGTGACCCTGAACCACAAAAGCAGTCGTAGCACGGGTGTATTTGTGCCGATAGCTAACATTTAGTTTGGGTTAAAATTATTGATTTTTCTTTTATGCCAAAAATCATTAGGATGTTAAGTAAAGATCATGCTCTATGGAGACATTTTGTAAATTTCCTACCGTAAATATATCCAAACTTAATTTTTGATTAGTAATGTGCATTGTGAAGAACTTCATTTAAACAACTTTAAAGGCGATTTTCTGAATATTTTGATTTTTTAGCACCCTCAGATTCCAGATTTTCAAATAGTTGCATCTCGGCCAAATATTGTCCTATCCTAACAAACCAAACATCAATGGAAAGCTTCAAAACCCTTATGGCTGGTTTTGTGGTCCAGAGTTACAACTGGGAAAAATATATACATATACAATATATTAAAAATACATAAAGTAGTTCCCCTACAAAATGTGCCATTTTGTCCTTTGGCATGGGTTTATCAGTGAAATAAGAAACCTCTATACTGATCCGGTCGCTTTAAATCATTACCACTATCACACCAATTAAGTTCAGTGTCACACTATTGCTAGCATACTGAGGTGAAAATAGCAAACTGCTGCTGTCTGGCAATGCGCACACTCCTGGTGTGGGTGGCACATCTGTTTTCTGCATGACCTTTATTACAAAACAAAGCCAAAGGCCAAATCAGAACAGCATTTTTTTTTTTTTGTCTTTCCATTATGGGTTGGCAATATAACAAAAGAACAATACGATTTTTCATTAAAAAAAAGGACTGTACTTTATCACAAGGCACATTTAACACTGTAATCTGACATGATTATTGATTAAAATATAACCTTTTCCACATAATCCACAAGAAAATGTCAGCAGGAATCAATGGAGCAGACAGACGCTGATACTCAAATCCAAGACCTTGTGGAGTGTTTTTGATCAAAATAATAATAAAGAGAACTCTTTTAAAAATCTATTGCACACTCCATGAAAAACACTACAATATTACACATCAAAAATGTTCCTGAGTGTCTCATGGGTCCAAATATACACGTAAAACACAATCATCATCATAAACAAAATCTATATATATACTGTATCAGGGTACTTTTAAAAGTCACAAAACAGAGCTGTTCTCACAATAATGATAAAAACTAGAACTATTGTCAGCTTTTATAAAATACATAACTGTAAAATTCCTCAAAAGTCCTTAGCGTTCAGCTTTAGCCTTCAGACTTATGTCTGTGTCGGCCTGTGAGAGGCTCCATCTCTACAATAATGTCTCTGGGGCCCCTGTTCAGTTCCACCACTCTTGGGACGACAGTGGACCAGCGATCTGTTGGAGTAGAGGATAAAAAAAATTATATGTTGTTATTTTTTGAAACACTTTTCTGTGTATTACTGGGTAAAATCAGAGCCATATAAAAAGAGAGTTGCGACACGCTTTGATCTCGCCGCCGCACGGTCACGTGGTTCATGTAGCTCTCAATAGTTCCAAACAGCTCCGCGCTGTCAATGTGTTTGAATGGAGTTAAATAGGATAGACAGCAGTTTTACTATATTTGCACAATTTCGAGTAATTATTAACACATAATGTGCATTGATTGTGTATTGATAACTTCTCTGAATACACTTTACAATCGCATTTTATTCTGGGGAGTGATAAAGAGACATAATTAATATGTTCTCATACTCTTTGGCAGTCAAATGTGACCAAACACCTTAAGTGTAACTTTTATTCAATTAAATAACTGTAATATATATAGTTAAGTTCTATTTAGTAAATATTTTGAGGAGGTTTTTTTGTACTTAATATGTGCAATAATGATCCTGACCATTTAAAAGATAACATTTTCTAATATAGTATTTATATTATAGTTAGTGTAATATTTAAGGTTAAATACATCTGCATTTGTATTTGGACATGATCAAACACTCTTTTTTTATATGTTTCGATTTAACGATTTAATGTTAAATAAAAAAAAGTAATTTACTCTTGTTTTATGATATTCAAATATACAACATAAGTGAATATTATAAAAGGCAAGCAAAAATGGCATTTAACATAATAGAAAAGATGAAAATAATGTTTAAAAAAACACAAGGCAACGAATTGCATTCAGCACACATTTTTATCGTATTTCTTGAATGCAGTCTTTACTGAAACTCATTCAACCTCCTACAGTGAGAGAAAGATTGCAGAAAGACTAAAAACATAAAAATATGACAATTAGTATCTGGTTATGGTCGCTATTACGGTGTTTCTCACGTTGTCCAGCTGCATTTACAGTTTAACTGTTTATTTTTTAACGATAAGTATTAACTATAACATGCTTCATAAAACACCACTATTGGCCAGTTTTTCGAGAGGTCAACTGATGCGTTAAAATGTAAATAAATGCAGTAATTTCTTCAATATACTTGCGACTGTGCTTGAGAAGCGCTGAAATGAATGGGCTTCAATGCAGGAGCTATTGGTTGTTTGGAACTATTGACCGCTCCATGACACGCTTTACTTCCGCATTCCTCAGTTCCTATGGAAGCCTATGGGAGTGTCGCAACTCTCTTTTTATATGGCTCTGGGTAAAATATGTGCCAAAGAAGTCATTTTATTCTAAAAGCATAAACACTTGTTTAGGGGTTTACAGTTGAGATCAAAGGTTTACATACACCTTGTGGAATCTACAAAATGTTAGTTATTTTACCAAAATAAGAGGGATCATACAAAAATCATGTTATTTTTTTTTTTTATTTAGCTCTTTCCTGAATAAGTTATTTCACATGAAAGATGTTTACATCTAGTCCACAAGAGAAAATAATAGTTGAATTTATAAAAATGACCCCGTTCTGCTGTGGATCATTCAGGTAACAACACAGTGTGAAGAATCAAGTGTATGTAAACTTTTGAACAGGTTCATTTTTATCAATTCAACTATTATTTTCTCTTGTGGACTAAACATATTTTATGTGAAAAAAAATATCTTATTCAGGTCAGTGCTAAATAAAAAAATAACATGCATTTTATAAGACCCTTATTTTGCTAAAATAATTAACATTTGTCAGATTCTGCAAGGTGTATGTAAGCTTTAGACCTCAAATGTATATATGCAGCATACTATGAAAATTCATGTCTGCTGGTTTACTGACCTCTTCGAAGGCCCCGTCCACCCTGTGTTTGTTCGTAATGTTCTTTCTGGCCCGGATCCTCATTTATGATCCCCAGATTTTGATTCCAGTGGGACCACTTGACCTCGTCCACTCTAAAGCACAGAGAACAAAGGCCCAAAAATGTTGTAAATGATTTGAAGAGTTTGGTTGTAATTTAATAAATGAGTAGTGGATATCTTGTAGCTCTACCTGAAGCACCATCGTTTGTCTGGCGTTCCATCCAAGCCCTTGCCCACAGTAACCATCTCTCCAACACGGAAAGACTTGCGCAGACACACAGGGAAAGACCGCTCAATGTCCAGGATAGTAGTTGCCCACTGATGCAAACAAAAGGAAAATGACATGTTGGAGGTGAAAGGCATTTATAACCAGTGAATACTGAGGTAAAAGCCTTGGACAGAAGTTAACAAAAAAAATTGGAGTGACTTCCTGTCAGACAAGCACCAAAATAAAGCACTGAAACAAAAACTTAAAGGAATAGGTTAACCAAAAACTGCAATCATTCACTTTCTTTCTATCATGTCATTCCAACCCAGTATTTTCTGCCAAGAAAAAACTAAAGATTTGTATGGAGCTTGTAATCTTACATCTTTTTCATGGAAGCATTAAAGGGTTAGTTTACCCAAAAATAAAAATTCTGTCATTAATTACTCACCCTCATGTTGTTTCAAAACCGTAAGACATTTGTTCATCTTCGGAACACAGTGCTTTCTGACCCTGCATAGACAGCACTGTAACTGACATGTTTAAGGTTCAGAAAGGGAGTTAGGACATTGTAAAAATAGATAGTCTTACGGATTTGGAATGACAAGAGGGTGAATAATTAATGACAGAATTTTCATTAATTGAACTAACCCTTTAAAACATGGTTGAAAGGACATGAAGGAGAGTCAATTATGAGAAAAACTGGCCACAATTTAAATACTATCTATGCAACAGACTGGCACATTTGACCTTTTCTATACCCCTCACCTGCAGTTTCCAGATCTGCTTGCTCTCTTTAGACACCTGTCCCACCGTCTCCCCCATCAAAGCAATTAACATGTTGAGTAACAGGACGAAGGTGAGAATAATGTAGGTGACCAGGAGAATGAGGAAGACAACGGGATACTGTGCGCCTTTTAGCATGTCGTCCAGCTCTCCAATGCCTATGGTCAGCTTAAACAGGTCCAAGAGAAATTCGCTGAAGGTGTTTGTATCTCGGCATTCGGGGTATTTGGGGCAGGTTTCATTACATGTGCTCTGTTCAGGGCAGATGGTCAGCAGTGACACTAACGCTGGTGCGCAAAACAAAACGAAAAAGTCAGAGTCACGAATGACGACAAATGTTTCCATAAAATACCAATAATTGAACTTTTATTACTAGAATACCTGATGCATAGCCGATCATGAAGAGCACGTAGACCAGCAGGAACCGGAACAAATCTTTGATGAGAATCTAAACAAAATACCCAAATTGAAGACACAATGGGTAAACAAGATGGTCTCTTAATTACACTGACAATATGAGAAGAAAGCAGAGCAGCAAGGACGATCATTATTCTAAGGGTTTTATGCAGTTTCTAGCAGCAGTGTACAGTCGTGGCCAAAAGCTTTGAGAATTACATAAATTTTGGAAATTGGAAAAGTTGCTGCTTAAGTTTTTATAATAGCAATTTGCATATTCTCCAGAATGTTATGAAGAGTGATCAGATGAATTGCATAGTGCTTCTTTGCCATGAAAATGAACTTAATCCCGAAAAAAACTTTCCACTGCATTTTATTGCTGTCATTAAAGGACCTGCTGAGATCATTTCAGTAATCGTCTTGTTAACTCAGGAGAGAATGTTGACGAGCACAAAGCTGGAGATCATTATGTCAGGCTGATTTGGGTTAGAATGGCAGACTTGACATGTTAAAAGGAGGGTGATGCTTGAAATCATTGTTCTTCCATTGTTAACCATGGTGACCTGCAAAGAAACGTGTGCAGCCATCATTGCGTTGCATAAAAATGGCTTCGCAGGCAAGGATATTGTGGCTACTAAGATTGCACCTAAATCAACAATTTATAGGATCATCAAGAACTTCAAGGAAAGAGGTTCAATTCTTGTTAAGAAGGCTTCAGGGCGTCCAAGAAAGTCCAGCAAGCGCCAGGATCGTCTCCTAAAGAGGATTCAGCTGCGGGATCGGAGTGCCACCAGTGCAGAGCTTGCTCAGGAATGGCAGCAGGCAGGTGTGAGCGCATCTGCACGCACAGTGAGGCCAAGACTTTTGGAAGATGGCCTGGTGTCAAGAAGGGCAGCAAAGAAGCCACTTCTCTCCAAAAAAAAAAAACATCAGGGACAGATTGATCTTCTGCAAAAAAGTATGGCGACTGGACTGCTGAGGACTGGGGCAAAGTCATATTCTCCGATGAAGCCTCTTTCCGATTGTTTGGGGCATCTGGAAAAAGGCTTGTCCGGAGAAGAAAAGGTGAGCGCTACCATCAGTCCTGTGTCATGCCAACAGTAAAGCATCCTGAGACCATTCATGTGTGGGGTTGCTTCTCATCCAAGGGAGTGGGCTCACTCACAATTTTGCCCAAAAACACAGCCATGAATAAAGAATGGTACCAAAACACCCTCCAACAGCAACTTCTTCCAACAATCCAACAACAGTTTGGTGAAGAACTTTGCATTTTCCAGCACGATGGAGCACCGTGTCATAAGGCAAAAGTGATAACTACTGTAGTGTAAGTGGCTCGGGGACCAAAACGTTGAAATTTTGGGTCCATGGCCTGGAAACTCCCCAGATCTTAATCCCATTGAGAACTTGTGGTCAATCCTCAAGAGGCGGGTGGACAAACAAAAACCCACTAATTCTGACAAACTCCACGACGTGATTATGAAAGAATGGGTTGCTATCAGTCAGGATTTGGCCCAGAAGTTGATTGAGAGCATGCCCAGTCGAATTGCAGAGGTCCTGAAAAAGAAGGGCCAACACTGCAAATACTGACTCTTTGCATAAATGTCATGTAATTGTCGATAAAAGCCTTTGAAACGTATGAAGTGCTTGTAATTATATTTCAGTACATCACAGAAACAGCTGAAACAAAGATCTAAAAGCAGTTTAGCAGCAAAATTTGTGAAAACTAATATTTGTGTCATTCTCAAAACTTTTGGCAATGACTGTACACTATTAGGGATGTAATCATTACTGGAAAAAGCAGCTTGTTATATGCTTAACTATGAAGACATGCTGTTTAACAAGCAGGACAATGTTGTCTAATTCAAAAAGACAGGATTTACAAATAACATAAATTAAAGAAACAAATAAATCAAATGTATTGTACATGGCTATTTACTTGCTCTTTTCATACCTTCTGAATCATGATGCTGTAAGTTCCAGTGAGTTTAAGGCCTCTGGTAAAATAGAGGGTGTTCATCCAGCCTAGTGCTAGAGCAAACACCATCACAGACACGTAGGCTTCAATCCCTGACAGGTACAGTGCTGCACTCACCAGCACCAACACGGAATAGATGAAGCTATGGAAACAGAAGGGATTGGTCAAGAGGTAATGTACAGTTGAGGTCAAAAGTTTCAATACTCTACAACTTGCAGAATCTGCAAAATGTTTATTATTTTTAACTAACATAAGAGGGATCATACGAAATGCATGTTATTTTTTATATAGTACTGACCTAAAAAAGACATTTACATATAGTCCACAAGAGAAAATAATAATTGAATTTATAAAAAATAACCTCATTCAAAAGTTTACATACACTTGTTTTTAAATACTGTGTTGTTACCTGAATAAGCCACAGCTAGGTTTCTTTGTTTGTTTTTGATAGTTGTGCATGACTCTTGTTTGTCCGCTGTTCTTCAGAAAAATCCTTCAGGTCCCACAAATTCTTTGGTTTTTCAGCATTTTTGTGTATTTGAACCCTTTCCAACAATGACTGTCTGATTTTGAGATCCATTTTTTCACACTGAGGACAACTGAGGGCCTCATATGCAACTGTTACAGAAGGTCCAAACACTCACTGATGCTTCAGAAGGAAAAACGATGCATTAAGAGCCAGGGGGTGAAAACTTTTGAACAGAATTAAGATATGTACATTTTTCTTATTTTGCCTAAATATTTTTTTTTTCATTTAGTACTGCCCTTCAGAAGCTACAAAAGATACTTACATGTTTCCCAGAAAACAAAATAAGTGAAATTTACCCTGACCTTCAAATTCAAAAAGTTTTCTTCCCCAGCTCTTAATGCATCGTTTTTCCATCTGGAGCATCAATGAGTGTTTGAACTTTTGTAATATGAGTCCCTCAGAGTGAAAAGATGGATATCAAAATCATACAGTCATTGTTGAAAAGGGTTTAAATACACAAAAATGCTGAAAAAACAAAGCATTGGTGGGACCTGAAGAATTTTTCTGAAGAACAGTGGGAAGTTTACCTGTTCAGGACAAACAGGAGACTTATGAACAACTATCACTAAACAAAAAACACAGCTGTGGATCATTCAGGTAACAGCACAGTATTAAGAATTAAGTGTATGTAAACTTTGATAAATTCAACTATTATTTTCTCTTGTGGACTATATGTAAACGTCTTATGTAAAATATCCTATTCAGGACAATACTAAATAAAATGAACATTTTGAAGATTCTGCAAGGTGTATGTAAACTTTTGACTTTTGACTACTTGTCATCAACATACTTCAACTATTAAGGTTACCATTTGCTTTGTTTACTGGTGGCTTATTATCAGCTCAAAATTGATAACTAAATATGTTGTGGCCTCTGGCTATTTTCTTGTTTTGCTACTGTGAAGGTTACGGAACGTCTTTCATTTCCCATTTACTCTTTTGCTGAGTTTCAATATGTAAGATTTGCTTTTCAAATGCAAAATGCCTCACTGGTTTAGCAATGGCATATATTAATTATAATTAACATAAACATATCGGTGAACCACAGTCATCTTTGCTTAGATTGTGCTGTTTTTCTGCAAGGAGATTAACTATTAAAACATGCCAAGAAAGGGTTCTGGAATTAATTAGACAGCTCAATTAAAAAGAGGGAGAAAATCGCCTTAGGGAAAGACATCGAGAGTAAAGGAAGACACAAAGAATGGAACCGAGTGTCTTACTAGAGAAGTTGAAAGGATCCATCAATAAATAAAGAATTCACCCCCGGGCACTTCTTCAGGAATAGGTCCTTAATCTAAATCAGGGGAGAAAACCAAGAAATGCTGCTAAAGATTTTTAGCGATAGCTAAAGAGGAAAGACAGGGAAAGAAAGAGTGATTTTGCGTACTAAAACATACAAACTGTTCTTTTAGCAAGCTGAGATGGAAGTGTGATCTTACAAATAAAAAAGCATTAAAATTGATTGGTTATTGTGTATGTAAAGCTTACATTTGTTACGAAGAAAAAGAGTCCAGAAGCCACAGTTATGATCTCCCCTGCCAAACGCAGCTTGTCTCCTGTGGTGTTGTAGGTGTACGGGGGCTGTGGAAGTATACGGTTTAGGAATCAATACAGACTTGTTCATTCCCAGAAAGCATCTACACCACATCAACTTTCTTTACATTTACTCTGCAATTTTAAACAAAAAAACATGAACACCCACATGGACACTAACTTTAAAAGTATAAGGGCTTGTAAAACTGTAAAAATGTTCACCAGGGTTGCATATATAATATTACAGTAATATTGTAAAATGTTATTACAATTTAAAATAACTTTTCCATTTTAATATATATTTTCATGTATTTTTTTTATGTGATGGCAAAGCTGAATTTTCAGCAGCTATTACTCCAGTCTTCATTCAGAAATGATTTTAATATGCTGATTTGCTGCTCAAGAAACATTGATTATAACAGCAAATGTTAAAAACAATTGTGCCACTTGTTCAAAAGAACATCATTTATTTGAAATAGATATCTTTTGAAATATTAAACGTCTTTACTGTTACATGTGATTGATTTCATGCATCCTTGCTACAAAAAATTTATTTCTTTCAAAAAAAAAACCTCACTGGCCCAAAACCTTTGAATGACAGTGTAAAACAATATGTGACCCTGGACCACAAAACCAGTCATAAGGGTTAATTTTCTGAATAAATAAGCTTTCTATAAATAAGTAATAAATAAGCTTTCTATTGATGTATGGTTTGTTAGGATCGGACAATATTTAAAAATCTGGAATCTGAGGTTGCAAAAAAAAAAAAAAACTAAGAAAATCGCCTTTAAAGTTGTCCAATTGAAGTTCTTTGTAATGCATATATTACTAATCAAAAATTAAGTTTTGATATATTTACGGTAGGAAATTTACAAAATATCTTCATGGAACATGATCTTTACTTAACATCCTAATGATCTTTGGCATAAAAGAAAAATCAATCATTTTGACCCATACAATGTACTGTTGGCTATTGCTACAAATATACCCATGCTACTTACGACTGGTTTTGTGGTCCAAGGAGAGAATATTGACTACTCATAGAAAATGAATACCAGAAAGCTCAATATACCTGCTGGACAAAATAAGTAGTGTGCTTTAGCATGATTTGAGCTAAAGAAGCTCTATTTAATTATAATACTTTTGTTTTCCTAATTTGATTAGTGAATTGACTTGTTACCAAAATGTAATCTTGACCAACAGTTTTGGAGATTTCAGTCTCTCCCAACTGAAGCAGATGGAAGATTATTCTGACTGGAAACTAGATGGCAAGATAGCTGCTGAGCAAACTGACTGAAAGCTGTACTCACAGTACCCACTGATGGGCGATAATAGGCCACAAGAGTGAAGATGATCATGGTGGCAAGGTAAGAAAACACACTGATGTAAAAGGTCACAGCAGCAAACTTCTGCCACTTGGCTCTCAGCAGCTCGTTTATGGGTTCAACCGCTAACATCTCATGGCGATTCTGGGGGAAAGAACAATAAAACATGTCAGAAAGCTGAATCTTGAAGCCATCAATGTAATGAAAACAGATTCTTGGAGATAGTCATGTCACATCATACACATTCTGCTGTATGTACTCAAAAATCTGCAAAGCCTCAAATCTCAAGTGTGACCCTGGACCACAAAACCAGTCCAACTTCCAATTTTTGTAAGTTGAGATTTATACATAGATGAATAAATAAGCTTTCCATTGCTGTATGGTTTGTTAGGATAGGACAATATTTGGCCGAGATACAGCTACTTGAAAAACAGAAATCTGAGGGTGCAAAAAAAATCGAAATATTGAGAAAATCGCCTCTAAAGTTGTTCAAATTAAGTTTTTAGCAATTCAAATTACTAATCAGATATTAAGTTTTGATATATTTATGGTAGGAAATGTACTAAATATCTTCATGGAACATGATCTTTACTTAACATCCTAATGATTTTTGGCATAAAAGAAAAATTTTGACCCATTCAATGTATTATTGGCTATTGCTACAAATATACCTGTGCTACTTAAGATTTGTTAAGTGGTTTTGTGGTCCAGGGTCACATATGATAAAATATGGAGCACCATACAGTACACAGTCTATTTTCCTCGCTTTCTTTTGTCTGTCCACATGTTCACCTCAATCCTGCTGTTGTAGACGAGTATCTCCAGAACAGAGACTTCCTCTCCGCAGGTATCCAGTGAAGACAGATCATACAGGTTGGAGTATACGGGTCCATAAGCCCAGTCCTTAAATTTCCGGGAAAGATGTCGAGCCTCCTCATCTTTGATCTCTCTCCGGATAATGTGCTGGAACACCTGTGGAGGAAAAAACATTTCATTTTAGTTTGCTTTGCCTTTTCTACCACACTTTCCCAATGCAAGTTTTTAAAGCTGCATTGCCGGTGTAAAGCAATCTCCTACCCCAATTTTGCCCAGCTTGGCGGCCATCATGAGAGGGGACATGCCATCATTGTTGAATAAATTCTCCAAGTTGCAGTCTGGGTAGAGTTTGGCACTTTTGATGAGCAGCAAGTCGTACATCTTAGTGACGAATCGCGTGTTGTCCCTAGTGTTGTCAGCGATACGGACCAGGGCGTGCAGGACTGTGTTTCCCCTTGAGTCCTGCCTCCGCAGATCTGCCGCCTTGTGGCTGTTCTCAGTCAGGTAATGCACCATGTCTGGTTGGTTGGTACAAGCTGCGAGTGAGAGAGGCAGCTCACCTGAACAATGGGAAAGAGATATAATCAGTTGTCAATTTGTCTAAATTCTAATTCTAAAGGAAATGATTTCAGTCATCAGTCAAACGTTTTAGAACAGTTAGATTTTTAAGGATTTTTAAATAAGTGTCTTCTGCTCACCAAGTAAAATTTTGAAATATTTTTACTATTTAAAAGAACTGTTTTCTATTTTAATGTATTTTAAAATGTTATTTATTCCTGTGATCAAAGCTAAATTTTCAGCATCATTACTCCAGTCTTCAGAGTCACATGATCCTTCAGAAATCATTCTAATATGCTGATTTGCTGTTCAAGAAACATTTATTTGTATTATTATCATCATCATCAATATTTAAAAAAGTTTAATACATTTTTTTCAGGATTCTTTAATGAATAGAAATATCCAAAGGTCAGTGTTTATCTGAAATAAACAACTTTTGAGTTTTATTCAAAACCATTCAAAAACTTAGAGTCAGTTTCTTTTTTTTTGGATCGAAATTATAGAAATGAATACTTTTATTTAGCAAGAATGCTTAAAAAGGATCAAAAATTATGATAAAGACGTTTATAATGTTACAAAAGATTTGTATTTCAGAAAAATGCTGTTCTTCTAAACTTTCTATTCATCAAAGAAACCTAAAAAAATCTACTAAGCTGTTTTCAAATTTTTGAGCAGCAAATCAGAATATTAGAATGATTTCTAAAGGATCATGTGACTGAAGTAATGATGCTAAAAATTCAGCTTTAAATTCACAGGAATAAATTACATTTTAAAATATATTCAAATAGAAAACAGTTCTTTTAACTAGTAAAAATATTTCAAAATTGTAACGTTTTTGCTATATTTTGGTTGAAATAAATGCAGGCTTGGTAAGCAGAAGAGACTTCTTAAAAACACATTAAAAATCTTCCTGTTCAAAAACTTTTGACTGGGATTTTAATCGATTCTCATTTTCACCAAATGATGTCGATTCTTCAATCCCAAAAATCGATGTCGTCTCACCAAAGACGTAAATTTAGCAGCTTGTAAATAATACTAATGTCACATTAACCTCCGAAAAAAACATACTAGGTGACCGTAAACTGGTTAGTCAGCTCGAAAAAATGAACTCTAGAGAGGAGCATTTTGTTAAATATATGCACCATGTAACATATTCATGATCATTTTTACTGTTCTTCGATGTTTTGTTTGAATAAATCCTTCAAGTTTTATGACAGACACCACTTAAATGTTTATATTTAAAAAAAAATTAATTGAGTGTAATTTAAGCATTTGTATGTAAAAAATTTTAACCTTCAATATTAATGTAGTACCAACTGACTCTAATGTATATTTTACAGCATTGGTTAAAGGATTTTTTTTTTTTTTGAGAAAATGTGGCATGTACTGTACATGATATATAGTAGTCAACATTTGAAGTGGATCAAAACCTTTCATCAAATTTGTCCTAAAACCAAAAATAATTCATGTTCTTGTCTTTCGACAACTGTGATGAACTTTTTTTGATCCACTTAAAATAGTGAGTACTTTATATCTAAAATAATCAATATTGAATCAAATCGGAAATCGAATCGCAAGCCTGTTGAAACAGCATCATGAAACAGCGAAATGTGAAATTTGTGTCAAAACCCAGTCCTAGTTTTAACTGTAGTTTTGATCAAATAAATGCAGCCTTGGTGAACATTTTAAAACTATTACAAATCTTACCAACCCCTAAACTTTTGAAGGGTTTACATAAGACACTTTCATTCTGCGCATTAAGTGTATCCCCCCATTCAACTGAAAAAAATCAGTTTGGACCAGCATTATGGTTTATGCTGGTTTGAAGCTGGTTCAGCTGTTGGTTGACCATCACAGTCTGATAAATCTGGTTGCAAGCTAGCTATAAAGCCTGATAAGGATCAGCATACCTGCATCCAAACCACAAACCACCTGGCCTCTTCACTAGGATCTCTGCCCAGCTATTAGACTCTAACCTTCAGATGTCCCTTTTATCTATCATTTCCCTTTACTAAACACCACAATGAAGAAATACAATTAGCCCCTAAAAGTCAATCAGTCCTTTGCAGGGCTCACATGACAAATGTGCTTTGATCTAAATGTCACTATTTGTATCCAGTACTCAATTAGCGCTCGTCTCACGAGAGCCATCTCAAACAGGAAAACCAAACAGAGACTTGAGAGTGAGCTGTTGCCAGGGGTGACAGATTATTTTCATGTCACTTCTTATAGAAACGCTTCGCTCTCATTGATTTGCACGCGCTCAGAGAGCGGTTAGCGTGACTGCTAAATCACATTAGCTGTCAGTGCTCACAGGTTCACGCTCACGTCACCGGGAAGCTCCGCGGCGAATGACTCCCTTCGTGCTCAGATCAGGGGGGATTAAACACTGACAGCCGTGTCTAATACAAATGAAAATAATTTACAGGTGAATAAAAGAGAGATGGAGACTCCTGGCAGGGCACCAGAAAAGATAATCCTATTCAGTCATCCTTGGATTATATTAAAATAGTTTTGCATCTTTCAATCAGTTCCAAAGCAGACGTCTTGTTCTGGGGGTTCCAAATCTGCGAGATGTAAACGAGGTTCATGAATAGGGAATTCAAATTCTCAGCTTGATTTTAAAATCACAGCTTTGTAACCGCTAATGTCCTGGAAGGATAAACTAATTAGAATATTTGACATGACAAAAGAAATGTAGGGGCAGGACTTACACATATTATCCAAACATGGCACTTCAGAAGGAAAGCAAAGCTTACACTCTAAAAAAAATGCTAGGTTATTTTTTTAACCCAAATGCTGGGTTCAGCCTGTTGGGTCATTTTATTAGGTTGTTTTTAATATTTTTACCCAGGTGCTGGGTAGTTTTTCTGAACTCTTAAAAATGTTGAGTGATTTTTGTTGACCCAAATGCTGGGCTCAGCTTGTTGGGTCATTTTATTAGGTTATTTTAATATTTTTTTACCCAGGTGCTGGGTCGTTTTTAATGGGTTATTAAATATTGGGTTATTTTTTTCTACCCAACCGCTGGGTTGAGCCTGTCTCCGATGAAACAACCCAGCTGCTGAGTTACAGTAACGGTGTGTTCACACGGGGCGCAAGCGTCAACGCTTAACGGAAGGCGTGGCTGACGTTTATGGTCATAGCAGCGTCAGCCAATGAAATGCTGCTCTTGAACAGGATGAACGTGATTGGCTGCCGCCTGGCCACTGTATTTGCATAGAGCGATCTGATTGGCTGACGCGGCGCTTCACTGGCGTTGCTCGCGGCAGAAGTTGAAAATTTCTCAACTTCTGCCGCGAGCAACGCGAGTGAAGCGCCGCCGACGGATCCACAATTCCTTTCGGCAAAGCTTGACGTCACCCATTCAAAGTCAATGGGAAGCGTTGACGCTTGCGCCCCGTGTGAACACACCGTAAGAGCGCAAGCTTTTTGCTTTCTCTACAAGTGAGACTGGTTCACAGCGCCTCAAATTTGTGACCCTGGACCACAAAACCTGAGATTTATACATCATATGAAAGCTCAATAAATAAGCTTTCTATCGATGTATGGTTTGTTAGGATAGGACAATACTTGGCCGCGATACATCTATTTGAAATCAGAAATCTGAGGATGCAAAAAAATAAAAAATACTGAGAAAATCACCTTTAAAGTTGTCCAAATTAGGTTCTTAACAAAGCATATTACAAATAAAAAATTACATTTTGATATATTTACAGTAGGATATCTTCATGGAACATGAACTTTACTTAATTTCTTAATGATTTTTGGCATAAAACAAAAATCAAAAATTTTGACCCATGCAATGTATTTTTGGCTATTGCTACAAATATACCCCAGCGACTTAAGACTGGTTTTGTGGTCCAGGGTCACATTTGGTGCACTACTTCAGCGAAATAAAGGTCTGTATACATTTATAAAGTCTTTATTGTGCTGTAAAGTATATTATTTTACTACGGCTGTCAGTCAAATAAATTTTTTTATCTAATTAATTACATGATGTGTCAAACTAATTAATTGAATTAATCGAATTAATCACAAAATACATTTGACTTTGAAAATACCCATAAAGATCATTTAAAGCTATTTTGTGTTAAATGGGAAAGTATCAAGTAGACATTACAAATTGTAGTTTTAGAAAGAAATATTTTATTTGATTCAACATAAAATGCATTACACATAAATTTTTAAGCATGGAACATAAAAGAATATAATCTGAGAAACATCCCCCAGCTTTGTTACCAACAGTCTTCAAAATACCTTCTTTTATGTTCCACAAAAGAAAGGTTTAAAATGACAAGGGTGAGTAAATTATGACAGAATGTAATTTTTTGGGGTGAACTATAACTGTTTTTATTTTTATTATTATTATTAGCCTATTTTTATTATTATTATTTTATTAAATTATACTGAACTAAATCTGCCAGCAGGTGGCGGTAAATGTCTTTATGAGACATTCACTCATTTGATTCAATTCGTTCAAACATCTGATTCATTCAGGAATGAAGTAAATGGCTCTCTTTATGAATGGTCCTTTGAATAATTGATTTAACATGGATTCCGTTCAACTAAACACAACTGTTAATTAAGCTAGTTAATTAAGTTAACTCCTTAAACTGACAGTCTATATTTTACGCAACGCAACATACAAGGACGAAATGTCAGTCAGCAGCCATCACTCGCATGATGGAAAACTGATTTTATTTGTTATAATATTAAATTTAATTTAATTTGATGTTAAAATATGTTTTCTAATCTCAGTATTGTTTGTTTATGGGCGGATTATGGAGTCAGTCACAGCTACGAGTGAAATTTAGATTTAGATTTCGGTGACACACCGGCATTTCGGTGAAAAGTGATTACAGAGAACAGTTAAATACACCTAAATTAAAATGCTACTTTTATTTCTAAAATGCTTTTTAAATGAGTTTAAATGCATGTAATATTGTAAACTATGCTGTATTCACCCAAATAAATTTGTCTTATATTTTTGATCTTGCTTAATAATAAATGTTCATCTTTTGATTATTGCTGTACCTCTGTAATTCTGTGTGATTTTTATTTTTCCAGCCCATTTTAAGCCAGCAATATAATATTTTTTAAACAATAGTTGACTTAAAGCAACCCAGTATGTTGAGTAAAAACATTTAACCCATTCAGCTGAGTCAAAATAACCCAGCATGTGTTCTGTCCGTTGTTTTTAAATCAGCATTTTGATGAAAAGCTTTTCTTTTGGAAAACATGTATAACAAATCATGCACGATAGCGTGTAGAAGCATGTATCAAAGAGATGTAACATCCAAAAATTTTAAATTAAAACTGTCATTTATTACTCACCCTCATGTTCCAAACCTGCATGCATGAAAATATTCTGAAGAATATTGAGAATCAAACATTTTCCATTCCCATTGACTTCAATTGTATTTACAATAGAAGTCAAAAGGAACCGAAGCGGTTTAGTTAACAACATTCTTCCAATATTGTGTTCCACAGAAAAAAGAAATGCATACAGGTTTGAAACAACATGAGGGTGAGTAATTTTTAGATGGACTGTCACTTTAAGAAAATCAATTTTCACACAGATGTAGCAACACACTCTGGTCAACAGGGGGCAGAATGTGTTCAGGCAAATGAGAAGGAAACTTTTCTAGCATACTTCAGACCATCATCATGCCTCCAAATATAAGACCCTTTTACTGTACTTTCCGTTGCAAACACAGAGGCTCTATTCACTCTCTAGCATCCTTAGTACATCCAGCACTTGTTTTATTTGTGACATAATGTCTTGTTGGTTTTCCGGTAAGCAACAAAAAAACGTTTTACTCACAGCTAAACATTCGATGAAAGTAAACTGTGTAATGCTCCCTACAGTTGCCAACTAAAGAAGAGAGGGTTTTAGGAATAGGGAAAGAAAATCGCCTGATGTTACTATGGGAACCACTGGGCCAAATGTATTGGTTAATTATAAGCAAATAAAGGCAAGAGTAATACATGACAAATCACCCTTTATCTTCTGTAGGGTTTTTTAATGTTTTCGTAAACAAAAGGCTCACCAAGGCTGCATTAGTTCCAATAACAGCAATGATATTATAAATAGTATGACTACAATCTAAAATAGTGTTTCCATTTCAATATATTTTAAAATGTAATTTATTTCTGAAATGGCAAAGCTGAATTTTCAGCACCATCTTAAGTGTCCGATGATCCTTTAAAAATCATTCTAATTTGCAGATTTGAATATTTCCTATTATCAATGTTGAAAATGGTTGTACTGTTTAATAATTTTGTGGCAACGTTTTGATAATATCCTTTGATGAATAAAGTAAAAGAAAACTGAAATATAAATCTTTTTTTAACATTATGTCTTTACACTTGCGTTGGAACATATACACAGCTGTTCAAATGTTTGGGATCAGTAAGATTTTTAAAGTTTTTAATGCACTCTCTTATGCTCATCAAAGCTGTATTTATTGGATCAAAAATACAGAAAAAAACTGTAATCTTGTGAAATATTATTACAATTCCTAATATTGGTTTTCTATTTTAATATACTTTAAAATCTGCATTTAATTTCTAACAATAAAAGTCCTTATCATTTTTTTAT
>NC_133365.1:43172685-43215486 GCF_049309525.1 Garra rufa | reverse complement strand
ACACAAAATTTCTATATTGAATAAAAACTTAAAAAGTATCACAGGTCCCAAAAAATACTGCTTCCAATATTGATAATAAATCAACATATTACAATGATTTCTGAAGGATCATGTGACACTGAAGACTATTGAAGAAAATTAAGAAAATTCAGCTTTGCTTCACAGAAATAAATGATTTTTAAGAATATTAAAATAGAAAACTGTTATTTTAAATTGCAATATTTCACAAAAAAGTTTTTTTTGGACCAAATAGATGAGCATAAGAGCATAAGAGACTCAATAATAATAATAAAAAAAAGTACTAATCCCAATTTTTTGTACTAATCCCAATTTTTTGAACGGCAGTCTATACTTTTAATTTTTTCAGCCTATGTTCTTCTCATACTGCGTAACATATAGTCATAGTTTTCTATGTAAGGCTGAACTACCTCTGTGCTACCAATGTTTCTGTTAAGACCTGACAAACGTACATATTGCACCCGGGAACGGGGAAGTATGCCAATGCTCGAGCAGGAAGAGGGAGATATATATGTAGATGTGATTTCTGTGTTCTGGGCCACTTCTTCTCTTCTCATGGCCCACTTCTCATTTGACACTTGACTAGTAAGCAACATTAATAAAAGACTTTCCATCTCCACCCCAGACTCCCTGTCTCTTCATTTCTGAACAAAATGACTTTTGATCAATTTAATGCTTGTTAAATAAAAGCACATCACTCATTTCTTTAAAAAATAAAATAAAACAGGAAATGGAGCTTCCCACACATAACTTTGGCAGTTAAAGGCTCCAAGATGTTGTAATGAGGTCAGCAGTGTATCATTGGGCCAGATGTTTCACAACAGAGCATTAAAGCACTTAATATATGAATAAAAAATTATGACTGCAAGTGAAGCAGATTCATATCCTACTTATATTCCCAATACACTTCTGTTCAAAAGTTTTTTAATGTCCTTAAGTCTCTTAGGTGCATTAAGGCTGCATTTATTTGGTCAAAAATGCAGAAAAAAACAGCAATATTGTGAAATATTATGTATGAATTGTACTCCAGTCTTCAGTGCCACATGATCCTTCAGAAATCATTCTAATATGCTGATTTCTGCTTCTTCTTCATCTTCATCTTATTATTATTATTAATGTTTGAAACAATTATGCTGCTTAATATTTTTTGGAACCTGTCATTTTTTTATCAATAAAGAGTTTACAAAGAACAGCATTTATTGAAAACAGAATTTTTTTCCAACAATTTAAGTCTTTCCTATCACTTTTTATCAATTCAAAAAATCCTTGCAATAGTGAAGTATTAATTTTTTTCAGAAAAAAAGAAAAAAAGAATACAAATTTACTAACCCAAATTTTTAAACTGTAGTTTATATTGTTACAAAAGATTTCTATTTTAAATAAATGCTATTCTTTTTACTTTTTAAAAATGTATCACAAGTTCCAAAAAAATATTCAGCCAGTGTACATTAAACATTAATAACTGGTTGGATCTTCAACTATATTCTTTATCACGCACAATAAAGACTGTTTAAACCTTTGGAACAAAACTAGCATGAACAAACTCACCAAAGTAGAAGTATCCACCCTCCTCTCTGGGCTGGAAAAATCGGCCCCTTGCCTGGGCATGAACATCAGCCCCGTTCTCCACCAGAAGCTCCACATACGGTTTACATCGTCGTTCTATGGCGATATGCAGTGCTGTCTGACCTACGGACACACCACATTTTTATTATAAATAAAGATGCCAGTGAAGAAGCAGTTCATCATATGATAATGAATTGACCATAACATCCAAACCAAAGTGCTCTGTAATGTTACAGGAAAACTGATATTGATGATACAACTTATCTGACAGAACAGCGGGAACCTGAATGATATTATTAGATGCTATCAACTTACCTTACACAAAAGGAAGTATTGCAATATGAAAATAAGGCAATACGGCTCATGTTGTGTCTAGAGCCTGTGGTTTTGTGTAAGAGCTCTATTTCTCTCTCTCTCTCTGCTAAGGTTGTCTGCTACTTCTGTTTTTAGATAAACAAAAATATACTCAGATGTGTTTGTTTTGGCTATTAACGTTTATGTATAGTAGTGACCCATGTGTAATCAGTTTGAAAAGACCGCCACCCTGTGTCCATATTTACAAAACAATTACATTTAGTATCTTAATGTTTGTATGAACAACAACAAATGTGTCACCAGTGCATGACTAGAGACTACATTTAACTTGTAATTTTAATACACTAAGAAAGGATGCCTAAACTTAAAGTGTAAGTTTAAGGAATTTTTTTTATCATATAAAGTGCTTTGCGAAAGTATTCATACCCCTTCATTTTTTTCACAATTTGATTATGTTAAGCTGTTTTGAATTACTTTTTTTTTCTCTACAGAATTGTCTTTTTTCAGTTTGCTCTGATATGCATTTTCAGCTGTTAGACCTTTTATTAAAATGCGTGTGCCTTTCCAAATCATACCGATTCAATTGAATTTGCCACAGCTCAACTTCACTCAAAGTGTAGTAACATCTTAAAGCAATATGAATGCTCCTGAGCTAAATTTCAACTGTCCCAGATAAGGGTATGAATACTTATGCAATTGAATCAATTAAGCTTTTTATTTTTAATAAATTTGCAAAGATGTTAAAAACCTTTTTTGCTTTGTCATTATGGTGTATGGAGTGTGGATTGATGTGGAAAAAAGTAATTTAAAGCAGTTTAATATAAGGCAGCAACGTAACAAAATGTGAAAAAAATAAAGTGGTACGAATACTTTCGCAAGGCATTGTACTTGGCTTGGCTAAAAAGAAAGGAATCATCTTAAATTATTTGAGTTTAGTAGTTCAGTGCATATGTATGCATTTTGGCAGTGGGTTTACACTTGGAAATCGTCTGACTGAAGAATTGGCCTACCTGACATATACACTTTACTGCCTGGAGGCCTGGAACCAACACTAGTAAACAAACTGAAGCAATGTGTGAGAGATTGTTTCCTGAGGAAGTGAGAGGCATACTACACATTGTCTGCTGCAAGTACGTTATTAAGCATTTCAAGAGCTATAACTTCCTCATATTAATAATGCTGCTATAACCTGGCATGTACAACATGGCAAAGACTACAATGGAATAAAAATTAAAATTAGGTTTAAATATATACTGCCAGAACACAGAAATAAAAATGACTCTAATATATTTATAATATGCTGCCATTTAAAAGTTTGGAGTTGGTAAGATTTTAAATATTTCTGAAAAGTGTCTTATGCTTACCAAGGCCATGAAAAGTTATCTTTAAAAAACAGTAATATTCTAAAATATTATTACAATTAAATATTAATATCTACTTTAATATACTTTAAAATGTAATTTATTTCTGTAATGGTAAAGCTGGATTTTCAGCAAACACTACTCCAGTCTTCAGGGTCAAATGATTCATCAGAAAGTGCTCAAGAAACATTACTTTTAATTAAGCAACTGTTCCCAACATTGAATTGATACTTTTTTTGTCGTTGTTGTCGTTGGTTAGAAAGCATTTATTTGAAATAGAAATATTTTGCAGCAATGTTAAAGTCTTTAATGTCACTTTTAATCAATTTCATGTGTACTTACTGAATAAAAGGGTTAGTTCACCCAAAAATAAAAATTAGCCCATGATTTACTCATCCTCAAGGCATCCTTGGTGTATGTCTTTCAGACAAATCCAATCAGAGTTATATTTTAAATTGCCCTGGCTCTTCCAAGCTTTATAATAGCATTGGGTTGGTGTTTTTGTTCAACAGTCCAAAAGAAGTCCAATAAAGCTCATCCATCCTTAAAAAAAGTGCTTCACATATGTGACCCTGGACCACAAAACCAGTCATAAGGTTAAATTTTACAAAACTGAGATATGTACATCATATGAAAGCTGAATAAATAAGCTTTCTATTGATGTATAGTTTGTTAGGATAGGACAATATTTGGCCGAGATACATCTATTTGAAAATCTGGAATCTAAGGGTGCAAAAAAATCAAAATACTGAGAAAATCACCTTTAAAGTTGTCCAAATTAAGTTCTTAACAATGCATATTACTAATCAAAAATTACATTTTGATAGGTTTACAGTAGGAATTTTACAAAAAATCTTAATGTAACATGATCTTTACTTAATTTCCTAATGATTTTTGACATAAAAGAAAAATCAATAATTTTGACCCATACAATGTATTTTTGGCTCGATGCGTTTTTGTAAGAAAAATATCCATATTTAAAATGTTATAAACACGTCTTTTGCGCTAACTGTTGTGCTAATTTTTCTGTTTATTAAAGTTTTTACTCTATATTTGTGCAGTTTTCAGTGGGTTAGTGATTTTTTTTAATATATATAAATTAATAAATTAATATTTTTTAAATGGGTTTTTATACAAAAACTGCTTTTTTTATGTAAAATTCATTTTATAAAAGACCCACATTTCTAACTTTAATTCATGGGGATAACTTCACATGGATTTTTGCCCATCTTTGGAAAATCCAGTTTTCTAAGTAAAAAAAAAACAACAACTACAAATAACTTTTACCAGTAGGTGGCTGCAGAGCTCCACTATTTGCTATTTGCTATTTGACCACTTGAAAGATATTTTTTCCCAAGTTTTTTCAGTTGAATTCATATCTACAGTACAGACCAAAAGTTTGGACACACCTGAATGAAAAGGTATATTTTTAAATATGGATATTTTTCTTAAAAAACACATTGATTCACTAAAAAAAACACCCACCCACTGGCGTTATAAAGCGTGAAAGAGCTAGGACAATTTTTAATATAACTCTGATTGGAAGAAGAAAGTCGCACAACTAGGTTGTCTTGAGGTTGAGTAAATCATGGGCTAACTTTAAAGTCTGGGTGAACTAAAACTTTAATTTCTTTAAAAAAATCTTATTGACCACAAACTTTTGATCAGCAGCGTATTTAAATATTTTAATATATTAAAATATTTTTCATATTTTGGCCGTTTACCTCTTTTATTGTGGTAAAAGAAAAAAAGGAGAGACATAACATGAGCTGGACTTTAATTTGTCACCCTCATGAGTAGTGTGTGTCTTAGCTGCCTGGCCTCAGCATTGAAAACCGTTATGTAACACAAATAATTTTTTGAATCAGAGGGAAAGAAAAGTTATGAAGTGCATTGGGTGTGGCACTGGCAAATTCAAATACCCTAAATAGCCCACAGAGGAACAGCGTTCACAAACTCAGCAGTGTTGTAAGGACTCTTTGTACAGAATAGGGTGGGGACTGCAGGAAACCTAACGCTAACTCTGGGGTAACTTCTCTAACATTGAGCTCAGTCAGAAGCATGCATGAAACTCCACCTTCCTGCTCATATTTCATTAACCTGCTCAAGGCGGCAATGGCAGCTGCTCAGAGTAAATGTCAGCTCTCACCAGAGTTTTTGGAAACATTTAATTGGATGCCTGAAAAGTGGTTATAACAGCTGATTTTTTGTATGAATGTTTGTTTTTTTTATGATTGGAGGACTCACCCCTATAATACACATCCCTGAAGGGAGTGTTGATAAACTCTCTGAGGTTTCCTGTCTGCTCGGCAATGTCCACCAAGACAGGGATGGTGTCGTTGTGACCATTGTGTAGGTTCAGAAGAGCTTTTGGTAGGCACGTCTTCCCTGTAGAAGGTTCTAGAGAAAGTAGAGGAAAGAACATTCGTTATCAACTAAAGTTTTACTGTGTCCTTCCTTGTTTTTTTTTTATCATCAAGAAAGTGCAAATTTTGAGTCTGATTTCTTAGAAAAGCAATAGAGAGAAGATTTAAAGGTTAACGTTTAATAATTAACATTAGGAGTTTGTTCAAATCGCTAATCTGAAGTATTTTGCAATGTTTGCTGCCTTTCTTTCATAAAGGTATTACTTTTTTAGGTTTTCTGAATCCTGATCTGCTTCATTCATAGATCAAGTGAGAATTTGTCAGCATTTATTTTTAGCCAGAGTTATCTGTTTGATCCCCTCAAACACAATCCTTCCTTCCACTTGTGACAGTTTGCTGTGACTTCTTACTACTCTCTGCTAAAAGTTTGCTTAGCAGGAAGTAGAAATACGACCCCGCCTTGCAAGGTCACATTAGCTGATATAATAGAATTTCCTTTGCTGAACAAAAAAGGCAGAACAACAAAAGCCAAATGGACCATGAAGGAAAAGGGTTGCGATGACATTGGATATTTACGGGCACGACCCTGATTTCTCATCTGTAATGTAGGAGGGCATTGTCTTTTTAATTAAAGGAATATAAAATGTCCTAATAATAACATTTTCAGTTTGAATTCTGGACAGCAAATAAGTGTAACATACACTTATTTATTTTTGCTTAAAGACTAAACCATTCCCAGAATGCACCTTTGAACTCCTCATCCGTCAGCCTTTTTTCATTTGACTGAAGATACTGCAGGAGACCATCTAGAGCTCTTCGATCTGCTCGGGATACGGCTTCAAACAACAGCCAGCGGTTGAAGACTTTAAGAACAGCGGGCTCTGGGGATCCCTCGTCACATGACATCTCAACCTCGGCCTTCCTGCAGGGGGGGAAACATACACTTTTTAAGAAACTTTAAAAACTTATTTTATCCCAAACTGACACTGATTGAATTATAAGACAAGGCTGGTCATGATATAAACAACTTTGTTAACTGAGAGGAGATCCCTGTTAACTGCATACATTTCAAACTAATGGTTGGAAAACTTTTAGAGCCATTAATAACACAACGAATTCTTTAACTGGGCAAATAACCAACTGTAAACAGACATTAACAGAAGCCAGAGATGCTGAAGACAAACACACTGTCTGAGGAACAAAAGGCATTTGTGGTTGGCCAAACTGAACCATGAAAACTGAATCTTAAAAAAACATTCATGTTTGTTCTTAATATTTCCAGTCAGGTATGTAAAATATTAGGCTAATATCTTTATTAATATTGCTTGTACGTATCTTTACCACCTATTAACTTTAGTTTGTCAAACTATTGCACCATCTCCTGCTTACTATTTGATTTAGCAGTTTCCACACATTTTTTTCTGTGGTTTAGACAGTATAAATTAGCAGAACAATGTATTCAGTAGTATATTAAGCATGAAATCTACACTGTTGTTTACATCCAAGTATCGCCAACATGGACGCACATTGGGGTAACTGATCAAATTGTGATGTATCTGCAAACCCTCTATAGGAAGGCATTTTTAAATAGTGAAGTGGGGGTGAGGGCTTTATATAAATGTATCTCTGAGGGGAATTGAATGTCTTCTGAAAAGTTAGATGGTAATTTCTTTTCATTTTACCTCCATATGTTTTAATGCTGCTGTTCCATAAGTGCCACCTGCTGTCAGAGTGAATTTGCTTTTTTGTCTCCTTTAGATATGTTTTATGTAGGAAAATATCACAAAGCTAATGTCAGAGCATTCTGTTTTTGCTTCAAATATTGAAATTATACCTAATTTACATCAAAAACTGCTCATGCTATATGCAGCATGTTTGCTTGAATCGTGATTAAAATTAAGTGGTTCTGCAACTGTTTTATGTATTCTGATTCATATAAAGGAACAGCCATGATAAACCGTCAAACCGCCAGAATCCTAAAAAATAAAAAAAACCTGATACAGATTTTTGGTCAAACCGCCTACCATCAAACTACCACTGACAACTTTAAGAAACATTCCTTGTTGCATCTATTATAAAGGGCATTCACGAAAACACTGAGTAGCGGTTGAGATGTAATGACATGCAGAGGAACCACCCTACCTGGCTTGACATTATGGAATCTAGACTTAGGGAGTAGGGACTATGAAAAAAATTCTATAAATAAGTCTATGTACTGAGGGAAAAACTGACTGCCTAACAGACCTCAGCATAAACATTACTCCAAATGAATTCATGGAAACAACAACAGACATTCAGTTGCCCCATCATGCATGATCAAGAGTGCAAAATCACGAGTTGACTGTCCTCAGCATGGAGCATAATATATACAAAAGTGACACTTCATTATTTGTAAAGCATTCAGAGGAATGAATGCTCATTCCACATTCTTCTTTTCTTAATTGAAAATTTAACTTAACTACCAGTCAAACGATTTTTATTGTTTCTTAAAGAAGTCTCTTCTGCTCACCAAGCCTGCATTTATTTGATCCAAAGTACAGCTTTAGTTCAGATCCAAAGCAGTTGTTTTTTACTATTTACTATTAAAAAAAATTACTGTTTTCTATTTAAATTTACTTTAAAATGTACTTTATTCCTGCGATTTTAAAGTCATCTCAAAAACCTCACTGTTCAAAAACGTTTGACTTGTAGCATATATTGTATCTATTTTTTATATTCTGACCTGTAAAGTACTTTAAGCTGCATTTTATGTACAGTATGAAAGGTGCTACACAAATAAATATTCATTACTATTAACAACCTCAAAAAGCTATAATTGTGAAACCTTTCAAAGAGTGATTATTTCATAACAAGCACTCCACAACCCCCAGTCTGCACTCTATCACCAAATAAACAATGTGTCCCTCTCTGTTTTACGATTCCTTAAGGTAACTGTATACATTTGAACGATTTGTTTTTTTTATCATGCAACAAAGAAAAATATCTGAGGGGGCGAGAGGTTATATACCACCCAAGAAGCATTTTTACCATGGCTTAGCAGTTAGTGTATGTGTTTGGACAATGCAACTTTGAATTCTGCCATTTGCCACATCTCATTTCCCCCTTTATCCCACCCTGTACCCTTTCCACTACTGTATCAAAAAAAGTGACAAAAAGAACAAATTTAAAACAAAAACACACCCTCGTGGAAGCTTCTTCCTTCGTTTTTTCTGGTTGTTGACCTCTCTACATGTGCCGTAGTCAAACAGGGAGTCCATTGGTGCTTTCTTAGGCCCAGGTGCCACTGGATACTCAGACATGGTGGACTCAAGAAGGTCCATGGGGTTAGGAACTCCCTTTTTAAAGGCCCCTGGGAACCTTATTCGCGAGTTCTGCTTGTTATCATTCTGTTGTCCAGGCCGAGCTGAGTCCTGGGACGAATCCTGGGTTGGCTGTGATCCATCTTCATTGTCCAAAAGTTCTGACAGTTCAGACATGGGGAAATTGGGATCCCCTTCTGCTGAAAGCTCCTTACCCTCTGACGAGTCCTCAGCAACAGCCCCTGGAGGGGAGGAGACTGAGTTTGCCTCCGTCATGGCCAGACGATAGCGCTTCAGCAGAGTGGAAGCGGAGAAGCCCTGCTGGAAAGTCAAAAATGGATGGAGTGGATATTAAACACAAGATAAACTGTGTGGGTATATTTGTAGCAACAGTAAAAAATAAATTGTCAAAATTATCGATTTTTCTTTTATGCCAAAAATCATTAGGATAATTATTAAAAATCATGTTCCACAAAGATATTCTGTAAATTTCCTACCTTAGATATATCAAAACTTAACTTAGTAATATGCATTTGTAAGAACTTCATTTGGACAACATTAAAAGCGATTTTCTTTTTTGCACCCTCAAATTCCAGATTCTTAAATGGTTGTACCTCAGCCAAATATTCTCCTATCCTATCCTTTCAGATGATGTATAAATCTCAATTTCATAAAATTGACCCTTATAACCTTATGGTTTTGTGGTCCAAGGTCACAAATAATTACTCTGGAGTATGCTCAATATCAGAACCTTTAAAAGTTGATCCTTTAAATGGAAAGTAATTAGAATTGCAGCTAGGCAAATATCTAAACCAATATTGTCAACCAACCAACTTGTCCAGGGCTTTGGAAACAATCTATAAATATACAGTTACTTAAAGTGGTCAAAGTTAATTTCCTAACTGTAGGCTAATTAGTATGCTTGAAACTTGATCATGTTATCCTGGTCTGATTATATAAATTATATGATACTGCAAGTATGATGCAAAATAAAAATAGCATTGCTACTCTCAGGAAGTGTTCTGTCTTTGTTCCATTAAGATAAAAAAGGCCAAACCCAAGGAAATAGGATAAAGTTTTTCCTTGCCACTGTCGCATTCTGGCTTGCTCAGCTGGGGTCTGAAAATCACTTAATTTGAAGGAATTTATTGATATGACCACACCGACTGATGCCACTGGATGAGAACAAACCTTAATGCTCTGCAGAGCTTTTTTACAGCTGAATTGCATCTTGCATCATCAATACTGGTATTAAATTGAACTGAATGAACATTGAACTGACTTGAATTGGATGACTGCTTAACTGAACCTGTTTCAAACTGACTAACTTCACACTGTTTTCACAGAACTCTCTGAGCTGCTTTACACCAGAATCGGAATTGTCTCCATAGTTATTTCTATAATTGATTGTGCTATTTGATCTCATAAAGCTGTTTTGACACAATCTATATTGTAGAAATAAGGTTGACTTGAGTTTTGCTCTCTGGTTTCACCTTCAGCAAATCTACTTCAGCATGAACAGAACTAAACATCTAAAACTCTGCAGGAGAGGAGGATTCCAGAAAATCCATTCCTGGAATCAATCTGCACTGTACTGTGAAATCAAATCAAGGAAACAATTTATTCCTGAATGCACAAGAAAATGAAGATACATTCTAGAAATAATGCTTCGGGAATTATTTTATCCTGTTGGTACTACTAGACAACCAACTGGCCTTACTCTCTCTTTCAATAATTAGTTCAACTGGGTATTCCTTTTTTGTTTTTGACAGGGGTCTTTCCGAGGCAGGTTCTTCTCTTCAGCAGAGTCAATGCTACTTGCTTGTGTTCTGACTTTCATTAGCAGTTCTATACTACTTTGTTGCTTTTTGCTCCTTAACTACTACACATCTCTGCTTTTCTCAGCATAGCTTGATGTAATCGTTTTAATAAAATGTTCTGATTCATTCATACATTTTGTGTATGACCACATTTAAATTGCAGTCAAGAATGAGCTGGATGTAACAGCAAAATACAGCTGAAAAGACACTGACTGCAACCAGTCTAATGGCTTTTTCTTCTTTCTTACACTGTATGTACGTAAGAATTGGCATCGCCAGAGAGGTCTCTAACCACACATCTGCTGCAACTTTGGGCTGTTAATCAAAAGCATTTCTAACCTTTGAAAGCCTTAAACGATTTTCAACAACATTTTTGCACTGCAAAGACGGCTTAAGGAAAGTTAAAGTCAGGCTTGTTACGCAAACCATTTCTTTATGTTCTATCTTTTTCTATTCCATCTTTTTTTTAACCAATGACAAGTTAGTCATACCTTCTTTTGGAAAGAAAAACAAAAAGTCTGTAATAAAGAATACCTCACTGGTACTGGAAGTGTCCAATAGCTTCAACAATCTGAATCGACACTACCAGTCAAAAGTTTTTGGAAAGTAAGATTTTTAATGTTTTTTTAAAGAAGTCGGTTCTGCTCACCAAGCCTGCATTTTTTTTGGTCCAAAGTACAGCAAAAAACAGTAAAGGTTTCCTGTTTGAATATATTTTAAAATGTAATTTATTCCTGTGATTACTTCAGTCACATGATCCTCCAGAATCATTCTAATATTTTGATTTGCTGCTCAAAAATGTGTATTAATATTATTATGTTGTAAACAGCTGAGTAGAATTATTTCAGGTTTTTTTCTTGATGAACGGAAAGTTCAGAGGAACAGCATTTAATAGAAATTGTTTGTAACATTATACATGTCTTTATCATCAATTTTGATCAATTTAAAGCATCCTTGCTAAATAAAAGTAGAAATTTCTATAATTTCTCCTCTCCAAGCTTTCGAATACTGCATAATGTTACAAAAGCTTTTTATTTCAGATAAATGCTGATTTTCTATTCATCAAAGACTCCTGAAAATATGTACTCAACTGTTTTAAATAATAATAATAATAATAATAATAATAATAAATGTTTCAGCAAATCAGCATATTAGAATGATTTCTGAAGGATCGTTCTAGTAATGATGCTGATAAAATTTTGCTTTACTCACAGGAATAAATTACATTTTAAAATATATTCAAATAGAATGCACTTTTTTAAATAGTAAAAATATTTTAGAATTTTACTGTTTTTGCTGTACTTTGGACCAAAAAGAACGCAGGCTTGGTGAGCAGAAGAGACTTCTTTTAAAAAAACATTAAAAATCTTACAGTCCAAAAACTTTTAACTGGTACTGTATGGACATAATTATGTAAAATAAAATAAAAATATGCATATGCTACTTACTTCAGACATTTTGCTGTATGCTACGTCCACTTTCCTAATGCCGAATTACTCCTCTGGGGAGCTGGAAAGTATCAGGAGGTCTGCAGGGACACAAACAGAGCTGTAAGGGGGAAAAAAAAACAAAAAAACAATACCAGCGTTTACAGAAGACAACTGTCAAACTGTAAGATCCATGTCTGCTGAACCACGTTCCCACAATATTCCAAAACCATCCAGTCATTTAAACCTGGTTCATATTTCCTGTTTATGTATAAATAGGCAACACATTGTGAAGACTTGTCATCCCACGTGCAGCTCATGAGAGCTGATTTGTGTACTGTGGATTTGTATATCCTAGCTCATCATTTTCTGCCCCACCCTTTTTTCTTTTTTTTTTCTTACATGTGTTTTGAACTGCCTTTTAGATTTTGACAGACTGGTACTGTTTTTGTGAACCTGCATTGTACCATGGATTGGGTTTGTTTTTACTTATGCATATGGATTTAAATCTTGCTTGAGTATCTGAATCAACATAGGTAATGTAATTCAACACCATATGGTAAGTAGTACCAATACTAAACTAACCAGATAGGTGATGTCAGGCAATGTCAGGATTTTAAAAATAAAGAAATCAATTATAAATCATCTAAACAGTTCAAATTTATTTTTTTAAATTCCTAAGTGAACACAAAGCCACAGACAAGAATAGATATATTTTGGTGCCCATGCGTGTGATGTTTTGAACTAAGACACTTTGTCACAGCTAAAAAAAAAATACTCTATTCATCCCACACATCCCCTCCACAACCACCTACACACATCCCACTCAAGTCCCTTTGTCCACATGTCACAATCTATTGGACCATTAGGATCTCAGTCCTAAACATTTTCTCATTTCCCAGAACAGACATGACTCACACTCCTTCTCTTCTATTCTCTTCCCAGTTCAAGGGAAAAATCCTTTACTGCATCCAAGTACAGTAACACCAAACTCCTGAATGAGGCACTGAATGATGACGACATCAAAGAACCACAACAGCTGATGATGCATTTAATTGCAGTGCTGCTTAAAACATTGAATTCAAAAGTAAAAACTCTTTGGTTGTAGGGAAAAAAGCAGTGCAAGTGTTCCACATACGATAGCAAGTCACATGGTTTGGAATGACATGAGGTTTATGGTTAGGCAAGGATTGAAATTAACTCATATTTGGCATTATAGGACAGTGTTGTCTTCCAGGTTTCTGGTTTTATCGGATTCTCCATGAGCTCATCACCAAAATAATCCCTGGTCCTGTTCAGGCATGTTTGAGGTGCTTCACAACTCCTCTGAGAGAAAGTTTAAAAGTAATCACCAACAAATGCTTACTTATTTTAGAATAACAAATTCTCAAATTTTAAGCTGGAATACACTACCTGACTTTTGTCCAGATTTTGGCTATAATTTACAGTCTGGACTCTAGTTGTCACAAATCAGAGTCAGTTTAATGATTCTGAGCTGTTGGAATTGGCAGATTTAAAAGAAAATTGTGCAGTTTATAAAAGGCACAGACTCAGATTTTTTTAAGCTTTAGATTTCTATTCAATCGGAAGACATAAAACATGTTTGATATTTTGAGCTGCTTTTAGAACACATTGTTTTCATTTGTCATGCATCTCCTAGCAAGATGCATGCTTCTCTGTGAGTTTGTTGTTTTCGGAATGACCTTTATTCTTATATTTAAAATAAATAAATAAATCAACCAGCTTTACAATGCAACTATTACAGAAGGTTCAAACGCTCACTAATGCTCCAGAAGGGAAAAAAAAACATGCATTAAGAGCCAGGGGGAAAGATCAGGCTAAATTTTACTTATTTTGTCTTTTGGGAAACATGTAAGTATCTTCTGTAGCTTCTGAAGGCCAGTACTAAAAGAAAATATGAAATTTAGGCAAAATAAGAAAAATGAACACTGTTCAAAAGTTTTCACCCCCTAGCTCTTAATGCATGTTTTTTTCCTTCTGTGAGTGTTTGAACCTTCTATAGTAGTTGCATATGAGTTCCTCAGTTGTCCTCAGTGTGAAAAGATGGATCTCAAAATCATACAGTTATTTTTGGAAAGGAAAAAAAAAAAAAAAAATTTATAGAACCTGAAGAATTTTTCTGAAGAACCGCAGGAAGTTTAACTGTTCAGGACAAACAACGGACTCGTTCGAGAACAACTATCACGAAACAAAAAAAAAACAAAGCTATGGATCATTCAGGTAACAACAGTATTAAGAATCAAGGCGATGTAAACTTTTGAACTGGGCATTTTTATTAAATTCAACTATTATTTTCTCTTGTGGACTATATGTAAACATCTTTTATGTGGAATATTTTATTCAGGTCAGTACTAAATAAACAATAACATGCATATTGTATGATCCCTCTTATTTTGGTAAAATAATTAACATTTTGCAAATTCTGAATCGGGGATGTAAATGTTTGACCACAGCTATATGATGCCTTTATTGTTTTAAAACAGGCATTACAAAAGCCATGTTGTGTATTCCAGCCTTAAGACTCCATCATTAACACTGAAGAAGGTTTTATCACTCTTTCCCTCAAACGGTTCAGTATGAAAGTTTTCATCTGCCCCTCATGTTTGCTTAAGCAGTTGGTGGAAAATCTAACACAAGCCCCCACAGTTACTGCCCCTGGCCTGGCAAGCGCTATCCAAATACTAGCTCCGGCAGTACCGCTGCTCTGACTCGACTCCAATACAGTCCATTATCACCACAGAGAGTGAAAGCAGAACAGTGGAAGTTTGGATAAGCTCTGATAACATGGAAGCATGATGGCCTAAGTCATCCTACTGTGTTTTAGGAATCTGAGGGGGCGACAGTGGTGCATCAGACCACGTAAAAGGGAGACCCGGTGGGAAATTTAACAGATGGAGAAAAACTTCTATCTACATAGAATAGCATTAGATAACAGCTGGAAATGGCAGACTCTGTCTCCATGGTCCCAGAGGAAGATCTATACTTCCTTTTCTATGTCATAAGGTCTGCAAAGAGCCAAACAGCTGTGATCTAACTAAAGATGAGGTTGTGGGAAAAATGAATGTCAGTCATAGAGAATTCAATGCTGGTTCTGACAGTTCAACCACAGCTCTGAGCTCATGAAATGTAACTTTTGAGAAGAAGAAGAAGAAGAAGAAAATCTTCCTCAACAGATATGTACATACCAAACAGGTTCTATGTGGATAAAGAAAACACTAAGATTTGGAGATAATCAGGTATAGTGGAAAGAGGAACTTCTGGACTGTTACTTATTCAATTCTAAATGCTTCTAAACTCTTTGAATTGTTCTAAACTGTTTCAAATGTTTAAAATAAATTTCAATCTCTTAACATTTCCAAAACACAACTTAAAAACTGCATCAAACGTCAAGTCAGAAAGAGTTGCTCACCCGTACAGACAAATGCACTGCTAGACGTTTCTTAGACGTACAATCAGTAGTTATTCCGTTTATGAGGTCAGATTCGTCCATTTATTCTTCAGGTAGGATCTATAGCTCTTTAGGTAAACTTTGGAAGCGGCTTCATCTTGCCACATAGGTGTTTCAAACTGATAATGAGAGAGAGCGACTGCAGAAGTAGTTTTGATTTCACACCGCCCACTGAATGGAAACCTGTAGAAATGAGCGTTAGGGGTGTGGACCTCCTCATTCAGACTAAACGTAAGAGAAAAACGTAAGAGACTGGGTTCATTTTACGTCTGAAGCGTGACCAAACAAAATATGCACAGTCTAACTTCGGAACCTGTGCCATTTTTAATTCGAACGCCTTGTAGGCAAACTAAATATTCACCGTGTAACTAGTTGAAGGTACTTCACAAATTATTCAGATTCTAACGGCAATATTAGCAGAAAATAGTTTTTTTTTCTTACTTTTAAAGCATTGAGATCAAAAAGTTACGCTGTTATATATATATATATATATATTAATATAAATATTATACAATAACTGTTTGTTTTATCTGTTTGTGTGCGCGTGTTTGCAAGTTTCTGAAAATATTCTTGAAATGTAATGCTGTCATACAGTTTATGAAATTAAAAATAAAATAATTTCAATATATATGAAAACAAGCTACAACATACTGTATAGCCTACTGTGGAGTGAAATGTCTTTCATAACAAGTATAACCGGTTTGGCTAATTTACATTGCTAAGCTTTTTGTTGTCGAGCGTCCACATGCAAAATGATGGGAACAGCACCCTCTGGTGTTCTCCTATATGAGCAGTTTATAGGCAATGCACTAAAAAATGAAAATTATGTCATTAATTAATTACTTACCCTCATCTTGTTCCAAACCCGCAAGAAGACCCTCGAGCAACAGGCACGTGCAGGGGGGTGGAGGATGGAGGGTGCTTGAGCACCTGCCCTTTTGGCCCCTAGTGCCTTTTTGTTAAGATTATTTTTTGTAATGATATAAAAATAAATAAAAATAACGAATTCGCGACAGCCTGCCCACTCTAACTATTAGTAAAATTGATTAATAATGTAAATAGAATGACCCTTTCACGTGACGACCTCGCCCGGAAGTTCAGGACGATCCGATCAGGTTTATAACCACTGATCTTTTTTTTATTATTATTTTTTTTTTTATTATTATTATTATTATTAGCTCAAATTCAGCAATTTTACAGTAGCCAGGGGGTAAACAAAAGGGAAAAAGGACTGATCTATAATAGAGAACTGGATTGCTCATGACGTCATAAAAGTGAAGCCACCGCGCCGCCATATTAGTATTCCCTGGTATTCGCATACATTCTATTGAATGAATAGGAAACTATACAATTTTACTGAGAAAACACCACATAACAAATCAGCGTTTATATATCTTAAGTCTCACTGTACATTTTCATAATGCAAACATCCTAAGCATGTAAACGGGTTATTTGTTTAATGTCGGGAATTCCCTCTGCTAATTAAAAATGTACACTGTAAAAAACAACCTATAGAATCTACTCAATAAAATGGGGTAAACTGATGTAACAATTTACACTCAGTTTGTTTGGGTAGAATCTATCCTATATATCTGAGTAAAGACTACCTGAATTGATCAGCTAAACTAAAACGAGTAGGTAAAGTCTACACAGCAAAAAGCCCAGTATTAAATGAACTCTCCCGGGAGTTTATTTGAGTCCATACTGTGTTAAAATGAACACTGAAGTTGTGTTAAGAGTAAAATGTCACCTCAATTTACCTCATTTTATTGAGTAGATTCTTAAATTCAGGTATTCCTTACTCCGATATATAGGATAGAATCTACCTAAACAAACTGAGTGTAAATTGTTACATCAGTTTACCCCATTTTATTGAGTAGATTCTATAGGTTGTTTTTTACAGTGTACGTTTTACTTTACAGTCACGCACATCAGATAAACATAAACATCGGGTGTTTAACATATGTTTACAAAAGACAAAGTGCTCATACATCTGAATGAAGATTTGTGATTTGTATACATACACCATTCACTGTTTATGTCATTTTGTTTTTTTATAGGTAACGTAGGCTAACTGCATGTTTCAACGATACTTTAGTTATTAATTCATTTATTATTTTATTCGTTATTAACAGTATTAATTTTGAAAGCAGGTAATGATTTGTTCGTTAAATTAATAATTAATTAAACATATATCACTCAAAAAAATGATTCTTTAAACTAACTCAATTCAATTATGGACAGTGGTTCCAAACAACCAAATTGTTTATTATTAACATATAAGGATTTTTTTCAATCTTTTCAAAATTATTCTGTTAAGACAACACAATTGAATTAGGAAATCAATGTGAAATAGTAATGTCCAACCAAATCAATGTAATCAATGTCCTTTAACTTAAAACCATTAAGTTTAGTCAGCTTGTTTTGGTTTACTAAAAAATAGGCCAAAGAGCTCATAATTTATTCATGTCGCAATGCATGATGGGAGTCATGGATGAGTTCTGATTGGCTACAACTTGGTTTTTTGGTGGTCACCGTTGTTGTGATTCTCACACTGATTCTTCATGTCTGTGTGTCTAAAAGCAAAAAAAGCTTTTTTTTTCTTTCTTCATCTGTCTCATAAAGCCAAAACTGACAGATCTTTTGTTCACAGTTCTCTTGAAATCTGTAAGGAAAACCTAAGTCAAGTACTTAAGTCACTATATGATGATAGCTATTTTAAGTACAGTCAATGCTACTTGATGACTTTTGTTCTTGGCTTGTCTAGCTGTTATAACTCAGTAAAAGCAGCCAAACAAAATCTAACATTGAAGATTTAAGGGTCAAGAGCCCAACTAATGCAAACATTGACCACTATAATGGTTGCTTAAATTTTTTTTCCCTCTTTTGGTGATTCTGCTTATTAACATCAGGTGTCTGTAATAATGATCAATCATGACGACGTGTCTTCATCAAATACTTTAGAAATTGTCACATCCCGTTTTTGAATGGTGAAATTAAACCCTTTGTGTTACTTTAACAATTCATAATTAAGTAAAGTGGATAATTAAACAGCTTAAGTTATTTAAGCACAATGCAATAGTGTTTTGGCGGACAACAAAATATATATATGTTGTTTTAAAATAAAATATTTAAATAAAACCAACAATGGCACAAAACCATTTTTTTGAGTGTACACAGCATTTTGCTCACATGGAAATTGTAATGTTAGTAAATCATTACAGAATTCGCTGATTTGAAGAGTCTGAAATAGATGTTGCTCATTAAAAATATACACACCATAAATATACCGCTGACTACAGAAGCTTTATTTCAAAGATTTGAATTTCAGTACAACGAGCAAGTTAACAGAGGCTTGTTTTGTATTACTTATTGTATAATCGAAACAATTTCAGATACTAATACCATATATATGGATTTGTTTATTATTTCTTGCATAATTAGGTACATAAAGAAATATATTTTCGTATTGGATCACATCAGTTAACTCACCTGTGTCTGCAAGTGCGCTGCTGACACACCCACCTAAACGATTTCAATATATCGCTTATCCAGTCCGAAAAGAAAGCACCATAAACATTCTAGATAACATCTTAAGTATAATTTATTTACATACACATATCCTAAAAACTAATCCTGTGTGAATGAAACGCTTCAAATCGGGTGATTTTAGGTCAGTGGTTTACATGCAATTCAATGGCGCACTCTGCCGGTAGGGAATAGTAAGATGGCGGATCGAACACTTCCGGTGGCTTCAGTGCCTAACCGCAATTTAGAACGCAATGAGCAATCCAGACGTTTTTCCTGAACACGGAAGTAAGTCCGACTCTTAACTGAAAGAATGCTTTGTATTTCCGGTCTGCATTGTTTCTAGTCAAATTAGGGTATATTCCGAGCTAATAAACTAATGTTAAAGGAACCATATGTAAGAAATTTATGTCAGTTAATCATAAAATGGCCCTGAAATGTCACTAGACATTAAGAAATCATGTTCATTTCAAATACTTATATCACTGACAACAGTGGTCTGGCCAGGATATTGTCATTTAAAAGTGAGAGTTGCAGCCCACAACTGATGTTATTGTTGTCGTTTTGTGTTTTGGTCTGAGGCTCCACCCTCCAGCTATCTACCAATCACGAAGTCAGTAGAGTTTCGTGAGACGGGTTGCCAGCTCTGTTACAGCTGCGGCTATACTAACGTGTCGGATTAAACATGTATAACGTTACGAAACGAAAAAGACCTCGTTTTGAAACCGAAATACGTCGTGACAAAGTCCGAAATAAAACAAGGATTGGTATAGGATTTGCCTTTGAAAGATGGAGACGGCTGAAAACGGAGAAGAATTTGAAGACAGATGCTTTCGTTGGTAATTTTTTCCTGAACAGGTAAGATTCATCTATGTTTGGCTAACTTTGCTTCAGTACTCAGTGGATTTTCCGCGGTCGGCCGAGCTAAATGCGTTCATAAAAAGCTTTATATCGCACCACTAGCAGGGTTGGAAAACAACCTATGTTCCGACTGAAATGTGGTATTACAGTACATCTTTGCGAAATATTTGGCTAATCGCCATCTGTAAATTTTTGCGATACATAATTACTTCGCAAAACATCTCTTGTGAAGCATAAACATAATTAACAGAAGAAAAACAAATTACTGTGTGTCACTTGCCGTCTCCTGCAGCTTAGCTGGCAACCTCGAGTCAGGGGGGGAGCGGGAGGGGAAACACCATTCTACAGTATTTTGAATGTGATTGCAGTACCAGTTTTGGCCACAATCCTACATACGGTTCCTTTAAACCTATTACAATGTTTTTAAAAAGCACATGGCTACATAGCGCCATCACTTGGCAATGTCGCAATGACCGTCATTTGTCAATGCCTCACTTTAATGAGTGTGTAGATGACAAGAAGCAGCTGACGTTAGCTACATTAAAAACAGATGGACTCTATTTGAATGGGTTCCTATGTAAACCGGAACAGAAAAGCATTCAATCTGACGTTAGAATTCGTAATGGCGGCGCTCATCGTTTACTCAGGAAAAAGGTCTATAGATCAGTGTTTATAACGCAAAATTTTATAGTTTTAAAGTTTTTATAGTTCATGTGTAGTCTGCTAATGTTAATGTTGTCATGTAAACAAAAGTGCATTCGTGAATCGTTCTTGCATTTTGGGGGAGAAAAGGACGTCATGGGCATCTTGGGTCTGGTCTTTTTTTTCCTTTTTTTTTCAGGGCTTGCAAAATCGCTAGCCCGATGTCCCGGGGCTACTGTGTTTTCCAGTCGGGCTACCGAAATGTTTCATGGCCTATCTTAAAGGTCCCATATATTGTACACATTTCTGGAGGTTTATTTTAGTTGTTGATGTCCTTAAGAATATATATTTGCGGTATAAGTGCCAAAATACATCTCAATATATTTTTACAGCTCCTTTTTTAGGAGCTCTATCAAGAACAGGTCGATTTTGGCCCATCTAATTAATATTCATGAGCCTCTCTTCTGATTGGCCTGTTGGTTTCTGAGTGACGCACAGCCAGGCCAACTACGGTCATGTATGCTGTAGCCTAGCCCAGAGAGAGCCTAGCCTACTGTTGCTTGGAGGTACTCAACAGGATATATCAGAATGATCATTAAAGTATTTTTCTTTTTCAAACACCGAATGCAGTAAGCTACGTAACTGTTGCTTTAGTAAAGCCCCTTTCACAATGCGCGCTGATTCCGGAAAATTACGGGAGCAAGTGCTGTGTGAACAAAAGCCAGAACCAAATGCCAAAAAGGCAGTGTTGTAGTGATGATGCACGTTACCGTGTGACTCTTCACGACAGACAAAATACGTGCAAAGTGGAATGGAGCAGCGATCAGGAGCTTCTCACTATCAGCGCTGAAGCAGACTGTTTGCCAGTTTAGTTTCAGTTTAGTGAAATGTACGCGTCGCATTACATCTCACATCCAAATGTCACATGTCTTTATGGGTTGTGTGTAAAGCATGCAGATTCCTGCAAACAACTGTGAATGAACCAAATTAAACAATTCCAGAACAAATCATGGGACAAATTATCTGTGTATTTTCAGGAATGGCTGTGTGAAAGAGGTTGAAGTTGACTTTCCAGTGGTCTCTTATATTAACGTTGTTCGGAAGCCTGTGCAAAGATGTAGTTTCGACATCTATGACTGAACAGGGTTTTCTTGACTAGTTTCCGTGTTGTTGCTTAGCAATGGAATGGATGCGATGTTGTCAGGGGTTTCACAAAAGGAGGGTGGAACAGTGGTTGGCGCTCGGGGTGGTGACTGAAGGCGGTGACTGAGTAGATCGGACGTCACATTTTTACGGAAGTCACAGCGGCTCGCATAGGCGTAATTCTATGGGGGGACAGGGGGACACGTCCCCCCCAATATTCAAAGAAGGACAATTTGTCCCCCCCAATATTTGATCATACTGTATGATTATGCGGGCAATATCGACGTGATTGCACTTACGTCTTTCTTTCCAGCTCCGAAAATATAAAATCCCGGCCGGTCCATTTCCCAAATCCATTCGACTGGCCTTACACTATACATTAGCAAAACCTAATCCATGTCATGTTTTCCCCTATACCTTTAGTAGCTCGTGCACCGTCAGTGAGTTAGGAAAAAACAAACAGAAGAAGAGCGCGAAATCTGACAGACATTTGGCACATATCTATGAATGGTAAATATCCTGTTTTTGGCTGACATAATCCCTTAGATAACGACCAGGTGAATTTCACTAGAATTTCGAATTGTAGAATTTGTAAATTTCGACTGTAATATTATACAGCTTGTATGAATGGGGCTAGTGACAAGCTAGCTGACAGCTAGCTAACATTACTGTATATACGCTAGCATGTAGCCTGGCTTTAAAGCAAACTGGGATAGCGGTCAGTGACAGGCGTTTAAAATAAAAAAATAGAATGCAGGAGTATCTGTGATGATACATTAAAAATACAAGTAAATGTTTTATTTTAACGTGCAAACAGCAGCATACAGAGCAACAACAAAAACTGTATTGACATATATTCAAATTATCACACATCAGCAGCGCTTCTGCACAGAGAAAATCTGAATAAATTAAAACATATAGGCCTACACTAAATATATAAGTTAAATAACTATCTATTTAAGATGACAAAACTAAAACACGCTGGCGCTTTGAAGAACGGTGCCGGTCTTGTTCTTCCCGTCGGACATAAAAATATATAGCAGGCCAGCCTCTGCCTCAGTGTACCTAGTTTTTAACATGTGGACATGCTGTACGGATAGACTGGACCGCTGCCTGTTAACTGTTAGATCCGCGACAAAAACACCATCACAAAAATCCTTTCAATTTGGGGTTTGGGAGTTCTCATCCACTGTCATATGCTGTGGAGAACCGCGTGTTTTACAGCGTTCAGCAATAGCTAATCACAGACACACATATGTTGATTTGATTATCAATGTGGCCAATCAGAGGAGGCTATGTTACAATCCACTCACCACTCAAAGTGCCGGTTTCAGTTTTGCTGATTTCTACACTTTCGCAAACTCTCTCATTAAAACAAAGAAAGTGTAGGCATTATATAAATAAGAGATTAATTGTGCAGTGTAAATGTTATTTTATTACTTTTTAATAACTTTATGAGATTGCGATGAACTACTGTAAGATGAGTGACAGCTTTGTAACGGAGCGCCTGTTGCGCACTTTCTAGACTGTAATTTATTCAGAATTTGAATACATTCACTTACGCATTTACTCTCTAATAACCCAATAACGCCACTTGCCATTGAGTTGCATATACTACATCAGTTTACTAAGCAAAGGTGAAGCGAAATATTTCTGTACACTGCACGTGTCGACACGCGCACGTGAGTAAACAGATAACTTACAAATAGCATTATTTATTTCACCATGCAGCAAACGTAAAAAAAAAAAAAAAAAAAAACAAACTTTTAAACCGTTTAACTGATAGTAATAATCGGTTAAAATTCTTACTGTCGGTTAACGGTTAAACTGTCAATGCATCCCTATTTCTTACCTCACCATTTTCATCCCTTGGAATTGCGTTGCTGTTATATTTCACAAAATGTGTGCATGCGCCAGAGATGCTCATAAGTCTCTGAGCTAGAGTCCAAGTCAAGTCTCAAGTCTCTGAGCTAGAGTCCAAGTCAAGTCTCAAGTCTTTGAGCTAGAGTCCAAGTCAAGTCTCAAGTCTCTTTATTATATTAAGTCTCTGGTTATAATAAGTGTTACATCACGCACGGCGACCCATCCAACACTGCATAGCTATATATAAGGAATTCAAAGCATGTAATATGTTATTATTACTCCTTTATCTATTAGCATACAGTATCTGCTTTGATTTTGGTATATAAAAAGTATAAACAGGCTATTTCAACATGACAAAAACACCAAAAATGCTTTACTTTTAAGTTAATATCTGTATTTTGCCTTGTAGCATGAACACACAGTACAGTGCAGATCAAAAATTAAGAAAGCACCATTTAGTATGTTTTTTAAGCTGTTTGGTTTATGAGGACACAGATGTCCCCATAAGCCATGTTTACGTTGTAATAGCCTACCCTTTCACTGTTAAGGCTGTACCAGAATATTGGTATTTGATTATTCGAATATTCGTTCGGTGGGTTGACATTCGATTTAAAAATTTAAGATTTGAATATATTTTTTTTTCTCCATACACCTTTCATCCCCCGCAAAACGGTTCTCATTTGCGCTTAAATATGAATGAAGAAGATCAGACTGCTGCGCCACTAACAGACAGCAAAAATAAAAGAAATTGAGCAATATTTGGGAGACAGTAGCCTACTAAAGTACAGTCAGGCCCACTTACATGGTGGATGTAAAACAAAGGCTGTGACTGTCCCAATACCGCGCCACTTAAGTGCCTTCAATGCAGCTGTAATTTCCGCGTTCAAATGCACTAAAGCTGACCGCAAATAATTACCATGAATGTGTCTGGGGAAAATTAAGGAGAAATTCGAATTATTTATTAATAAACTATTTGTCGCAAAGGTGAAGTTGATGATTCTGACTCGTCATCTGCTCATCGGAGCAATGAATGCCTAAATGTGTCTTTATGGATTAGGCCTATAGCTAATGAAAGAGTTTCGTTTTCGATTTGAATTATTTAAAATTATTTATTTACAGCTCTGGATGATATACTACTCCTACCTTTATAAGCCACAATGAAGTTCCACATTCGCACCGGCACCTCCAGGTCCTGCAAAGCCAGCTTCAGCTTTCACTCTTCGCGCAAACGATTGGATATGCACCTAATAGCACACATTTATCTAGTTTAAACTATAAAACTAATATTGTGATATGCTTTAAGTTTTTAATATCTATGGATTTTAATTTAAATCATGATGACTTAAGAGAGCTAAATTGATCTGTCTGTCGCTGGCCGCTTGGTGGTTAGCCTACTTAAAAAAAAGAAAGAAAAAAAAGAAATTGAATTTCACAAACAAAACGTGTTCCAAATATATTTCTAAATTTACTTCATAAACTAAATAAACGAAAATAAATGTAATCACGTTGCTATTAAAAACAGCAGCTGTGTAATGGGAAAGAGAAAGAAAAAAGTTCCAGTCGGACTCGGGCCAGTATTCTGATGAGCTGTCAGACAAGGTCCGGGCCAGGTTTAAGGAATTTTTGCAACAAATGTTTATTTAATAGACTATTTTATATTCTTATTTAGGCTACTTTTTATTTAACTGTATTATTAATTTTAGCGTTTTGTAGGCTGCTTGTTCAATGACGGATGTGCTCAAATAGGCTAAACACACACGTTTGTTAATGTTTACAAACGATTATTGTTTCAAAATAATACGTTATCTATAAATAATTTAGGTATTAATATTATTATTATGCTTCTTCTGTTTGGGCCGTCTTGTTTTAAGTTTTTAAATCCAAATGTTGAATGGCAATGCAGTCGACGTGTGTTTGTTGTCCTCTCATGTGTGGCAGCCGCGCCTAAAAAAAAAAAAAAAAAAAAAAAAAAACGGAGGCAGGGGAATAACAGCGAGCTCATTAGTTGTTTCCTAAAAAATAAACATTGTTCACGAGTCCAGCAGCTCGAGTCCGAGTCGAGTCTGAAGTCTTTCGAGGACGAGTCTCAAGTCAAGTCTGAAGTCACTGTGTGTGCGACTTAAGTCGCACTCGAGTCCGAGTCTCAAACTCGAGTCCCCATCTCTGGCATGTGCCAACACAAAAAGTCCCACAGCTGTCCCCCCCAATGTGTGATTGACAATTTCGCCCTTGGCGGCTCGTGAAAAGAAACAGCTACTTTAAGCAGGCTGTGTGAAGTTTACTGTGGATTGATTGTTTTGAAACTTATATGGTAGTTACATAGCCCCTAGACCTCAGTTATCATGAAAAAAGCCAGGAAATTTCGATTTTGACAATATGGGACCTTTAAAGTAGAGGGCTCCTTAAAAAATCCTCAATTTAGTTGTATCAAATTTAAGGCCATAAAAAGTTTTATATATGTTAAAAAGTATAAGAGATGGCTTAATTATAACTTAGGAGGTGTTACATTTGGGGACAGAAAGAGTAGAATCGCGATAGGGCTGGATTAAACTGCAAAAGGCAATTATGTCATTGAATAAATATGCACACTGCATCCTTTCAAAGTCAAAACGCGTCACGGATGTCTTTATATGAATGTATCTGAAGGGAACCGACTGTCCTCAGAAAAGTGTCGTTGGTATTTTCATTTCATGCCTGATAACCCAGGTAAAAAAAAAGTGCACTAAAATACACTTTATTTAAGTATACTTAGTACACTTTTCAGTAATGTACTAAAAGTGCTCTATTTTCGCACACTAATTTTGTACTTATTGTACTAAAAAATAGTATTAAGTATATGTTAAGATAAACTTAATACCATCTAAGTGTACTCAACTGTGCTATTTTGAGACACCATGAAATTGAACTAAAATGTGCTTTTAACATACTATATCTGTATTTAAAAATATATATTTAGTTACAACTAGAAATACACTTGAACCCTACTTTTAAACATTTATAAATATATTTATGATTAATTTAAAGTATAACAATAATATATTAAAAGAATATACAAAGTGTGAAAAAAGTGTGCTAAAATACAATTTAAGTACACTTAGTGCACTTCCCTAATGTACTTAAAGTGCTCTATTTTCGGGCAGTGATTTTGTACTTAATATACTAAAAGTTATTCTTAAGTACTTCTTAAGATAAACTTAAGATCATCTAAGTGTACTCAACTGTGCTATTTTGAGACACCATGAAGATGAACTAAAACGTGCTTTTAACATACTATCTCAGCATTTCCAAAAAAGTATTTTGTTACCACTTATAATACAATTGAAACATATTTCATAAACCTTTAAATATACTAATTATACATAAAAAATAAACTTACTGATTATTTAAAATACAATAATAATATATAACAAATGTATACAAAGCGTATTTATAATGTATTGCCCACATATTTTTATTAATAAAAAATACACTTATTAATTATTTAAAATACATGAATAATATATAAAAAATCTATACAAAGCGTATTTATAATGTATTGCCCACATATTTTTATTAATAAAAAATACACTTAGTAATTATTTAAAATACATAAATAATATATAAAAAATGTATACAAAGCGTATTTATAATGTATTGCCCACATATTTTTATTAATAAAAAATACACTTATTAATTATTTAAAATACATGAATAATATATAAAAAATTTATACAAAGCGTATTTATAATGTATTGCCCAAATATTTTTATTAATAAAAAATACACTTGTTGATTATTTAAAATACATGAATAATATATAATAAATGTATACATAGCGTATTTATAATGTATTTTTTATTAATAAAAATATGTGGGCAAGACATTATAATTACGCTTTGTATAAATTTATTATATATAATTCATATATTTTAATTAATTATTAAGTGTATTATAATGAATAAAAATGTATGGGCAATACATTATAAATACGTTGTCACGAAACGTGTAGGAAAGCAAAAAATAACGTCTTCAATAAAAAGTCTTCAATAAATCCTCAGGCAGAGTAACAATAGACAGGAATGGCGGGAGAAGACGTGCACACAACGAAGGAACATAGGTGTAACGCTTGTAGCCGGACAAAGAAACATTGGAAATCAAACAAACTTATAAAGGGGAGATAATTACAACAAGAGGTGGAAGGGATCACACTAATGAGCAGGAAGACCAAAAAAGGGCATGGGAGAAACCAAACAGACAGTCCAATGGGGGAAACACTGGGAAAAACCAAGACAAACAGTCCAAGGGCGTGACATACACTTTGTATACATTTATCATATATTATTCATGTATTTTAAATAATTAAGAAGTGTATTTTTTATTAATAAACATATGTGGGCAATACATTATAAATATGCTTTGTATACATTTATTATATATTATTCATGTATTTTAAATAATCAACAAGAGTATTTTTTTTGTAATAAAAATATGTGGGAAACACATTATAAATACGCCTTGCATACATTTGTTATATATTTATGTATTTTAAATAATCAACATATATATAATAATCAGTAAGTTTATTTTTTATGTATAATTAGTATATTTAAAGGTTTATGAAATATGTTTCAATTCTATTAGAAGTGGTAGCAAAATACATTTTTTGGAAATGCTGAGATAGTATGTTAAAAGCACATTTTAGTTCATCTTCATGGTGTCTCAAAATAGCACAGTTGAGTACACTTAGATGGTATTAAGTTTATCTTAACATATACTCAATACTATTTTTTAGTACAATAAGTACAAAATTAGTGCGTGAAAATAGAGCACTTTAAGTACATTAGAGAAGTGCACTAAGTGTACTTAAATTGTATTTTAGCACATTTTTTTCACAATTTGTATATTCTTTTAATATATTATTGTTATACATTAAATTAGTCATAAATATATTTATAAATGTTTAAAATGAGGGTTCAAGTGTATTTCTAGTTGTAACTAAATCTGTTTTTTTAAATACAGATATAGTATGTTAAAAGCACATTTTAGTTCAATTTCATGGTGTCTCAAAATAGCACAGTTGAGTACACTTAGATGGTATTAAGTTTATCTTAAAATATACTTAATACTATTTTTTAGTACAATAAGTACAAAATTAGTGCGCGAAAATAGAGCACTTTTAGTGCATTACTGAAAAGTGTACTAAGTATACTTAAATAAAGTGTATTTTAGTGCACTTTTTTTTAACCTGGGAGAATTACCACACTCAAAATCAGTTTAAGTGTTAGTGCTAATAATGCATTCATATTAGGTGTACTTTAGTACAACTTTTGAGAAAATGTACTTCTACTGCAATACATTACTAATAGATTTTTAATAAAATCAATTTAATATAACTTAAAATTACCACACTCAAAATCAATTTAAGTGTTAAGGCTTATAGTGCATTCATATTAAGTGTACTTAAGTACAATTTTGGGGGAAATGTACTTCTACTACAATACATTACTAATAGATTTTTAATAAAATCAATTTAATGTAACTTAAAATTACCACACTCAAAATCATTTTAAGTGTTAATGCTTATAGTGCATTCATATTAAGTGTACTTAAGTACAACTTTTGAGAAAATCTACTTCTACTACAATACATTACTAATAGATTTTTAATAAAATCAATTTAATGTAAACTTAAAATTACCACACTCAAAATCATTTTAAGTGTTAGTGCTAATAATGCATTCATATTAAGTGTACTTAAGTACAACTTTTGAGAAAATATACTTCTACTACAATACATTACTAATAGATTTTTTATATATTAACTTATTTTAAACTTAGGATTAGTATGTAAACAGTCTACTAATAATCAACTAATGTTTAAAGCATTTAAAGCACACTTTTGAAAAACACACTAATAAAACTCTTTTGCATGTTTTTTCTGTAGTATACTTTATTTTAGTACACTAAAAATGTATTTAAGTATTACTGGTATTTAGTATACTTTTTTCAAGTGTACTTAAGTCCTACTGAAGTATAAACATACTTTTAATTAGTGTATTCATAGTGTATAAACATCACACTTTTTTTAACACAAAAAAATAACAATGTACTAAAAATGTATTTGCGGGTATTTAAGTGTATTTTCATTGCATTTAAGTATATTTTTTTTTCACCTGGGAAAACTGCCTTAATGCTGCTTTGTATACAGCTGTATACAGCTGTATACAGCTGCTTCGCTCCCGGGAGGGCTCTCTTCGAGGAGGGAGCCTTCACCAGCGTTCCTCGCGGGACCGGCCCTGCTTCCACCGAGGCGGAGCAGCAGCTGCACTCGTGGGGTTCTACTGCAGGTGCAGGGCCAATGAGGGCACCACAGTTTATGGTGGCCGCCCCTCCTCGGGGCCCTCAGGAGATCTGTCAGCCAACCCTGCCAGTGTTACAGGGCGCAGCAATCTCCCGCGAACATCTCTCTCTAGTCTCTCCGCCCGGAAACTTAGCGGAGCTAGGGGGTTCGCCACCCCTATGGGGGTCCTCAGAGAAGTTGATTCAGATGTCTCCTGCCAGTCAGCTGTTACAGGTCACCGAATCAAAACCTCTAGTAACACCAGAAACCAGTCTTGAGAGGCTGGTTCCCTTAGTAGACTTTCTGGCAGCGTGGAAACTACTGCCGAATGTATCTACATGGGTCCTGCGTACTGTAGAGAGAGGATATTATATCCAGTTCGGCGCTCCGCCTCCACCTTTCCACAGGCCGTTTCCTACTATTGTAAGCCCCGAGCAGGTTCTGGTAATAGAACAAGAAGTAAATTCTTTTCTTAAAAAAAAAAATTTAAAAAAGGGAGGCGGAACGGCAGCTGCACTCGGAGGGTTCGCAGCTAGGTCTGTTGGAGGGAATTGAGACGGCTGACCCCCTATCTCCTTTCCCTTCTGACAAACCGGTAGCCAATTGCTGGTTGTGGAAGCCCGCGGCGCGGTATTTCCTCCAGCAATGACTCGCAGTGCTCTGCCTATCCTCCTCTGAGGAGGTGGATGTGGAGAGCGTCACTGAGGTTCCGCTCCCTCAGTTGCCCTAGTATGTATCAGGGAGATAGACCAGTTAACCCTTACAGGGCACGGCTGTCTCCCGCAAGCATACACCTACAGCTAAAATAGTCAGTTCAGGTGTTTCCTGCCGTTTCACCGTTACGGGACACCGAGCTGGAAGCTCAAGGCAAATCAGAGGCCAGTCTCGAGAGGCTGGTACCCTTAGTAGGATTTCTGGCACCGTTGATACTACTGCCGAAAGTATCTACATGGGTCCTGCGTACTGGGGAGAAGGGTTATTATATCTAAGAACCTCCTTCAACGGGGTGTTTCCCACCGAGGGGGGCCCCGAGCAGGCTCTGGACAGGAGGCCATCGAGGTGGTCCCTCAGTCAAGTCAAGTTCAAACTGCCAGTTACGTCGTGTCTCAAATCAGGTCCGAGGACTGATTTGTCACGATAGATCTAAAAGACGCTTACATTCATGCCTCCATCCTTCCTCAACACAGGAAGTTTCTGTGGTTTGCTTCTAGGGGCAAAGCCTACCGAGACAGAGCTCTTCCTTTCAGCCTAGCACTGGTTAGCGGCTCAACATCGAGGTGTTTTTCTCGCTTGCATGAGAGAGCTGGGGTTGAGACCCAACACCAAGAAAAGTGTGCTTTCTCCATTACAGAGAACCACTTATCCAGGTGTCGTATGGGATTCGATCAAGACGCAGGCTCATATGTCACCCGCTCGAGTCGATCCTCACTACAGCCAATGCTGTAAGAGCAAGGTCACGCAGCGATGCCTACGTGCCTTGGACGTATGGAGGAAACCTTGGTTTCTATCTTAGGGCCCGGTGTTGGGAGCTCCTTGTCGCGTCCCTCACCGGCTGGGGAGCGGTCATGAGTGGCCGCTCGGCCCGTGGTCTGTGGAGCGATTACCATCTCTTGTGGCACATCTAGGCAACTGCCTAGAGATCCTGGCCATATTTCAGGCCCTAAGAAAATATTTCCTCCCGGACCTGAGAAACCGTCATGTGCTGGTCCGCACCGACAGCACTGCGGTGTTTATTACATCAATCACCAGGGGGGTCTGCGTTTACGCCCCTTATACAAGCTGGCGTACCGGATCCTCCTGTGGACGCAAGGGAAAACTCCTCTCACTCAGAGCTGTTCATATCCCTGGCCATCTCAATGTGGGAGCAGACGTCCTGTCGAGGCAGGGGCCGAGGCCTGGGGAATCGATGCTTCACCAGGAAGTAGTGAAGCAGATTTGGAGAGTATTTGGCCAGACTCAGGTGGACCTCTTTGCGACTCGAGAGACATCGCAATGTCCCCTCTGGTTCTCCTTAGTGCCTCCAGCTCCTCTGGGACTGGACGCTATGGTACAGGCGTGGCCGATGCTTTGTCTGTGCGCTTTTTCCCCGATCGCTCTGCTCCCGGGAGTTCTAGAAAGAGTGTGGCCCCTGAGGGGGCACAACTCATAGACTTCAGTCTCTCAACTGAGGTTGTTGAGACCCTCCTCAATCCAGAGCTCCCGGCATAAGGAAACCCTATGGCCTAAGTGGATCCTGTTCACTCATAGTGTCATGATTGCCCATTAGACTCAGTTTACTGCCCGTTTGGTACAGTACTGGAGTTCCTGCAATCTCGCTGTCCGCAGGGTTAGCCCAATCCACCTTGAAGGTATCCGTGGCAGCTTTATCGGCCTACTACGCCCCCTCTCGGTGGCCTGTCAGTGGGTAAGAACCCCTCGGTCATATGTTTCCTTCGCGGAGCACTCCGAGGCCTCGTGCTAAACCAAAGGTCCCTACTGGGATCTCGTTGTGATGCTCTACCTCTCTCAAGAGAGTCCTGGACCTACAGGCACTTTCAGTGGCCCCTCTTATAATGACTTTGCGCCCCATTGGCCAAAGCTTCTTATCCCTCTTGTTCTGTCAGTTTCCCCAGACAGAGGCGTACTACCACTCTTGCCCTGGCTATTTCCCCAGGCGGAGATTTTTCCAGTGTCCTGGAATGATCACCAGGCGCTCCTCTTTATCCCTCTTGCTCTGGCAGTTTCCCCAGACAGAGGTGTAGAGCTGGGTATATCCCTAAGGTCCCTTCCTCATTGTCATAGCCGGTTACACACAGGCCTCCTATTTCCTCCATTCGTTGAGCCCGACCATCGGAAGTATAATTGCAAATGTGTCCAGTGTGAGCACTGGACACATACGTCTGCATATGTGGCTTAAAACAGAGCACTGCTGTTTGGTATTTCCCCTGAGGGGGGGAACCCTGCTTCGAAACAGCACTGTCAGTAGATGGATCTTGGATGCCATTTCTACTGCTTATGAGCCCTCTGGCCTGCCATCACCCTTGGGGGTCAAGGCTCACTTTACTCGAGGCTTGGCTGCCTCTAAAGCTCTGTTAGCAGTTGTCCCTAACCAGAACATCTGCAGTGCTGTGGGTTGGTCCTCACCTTTAACATTTGTCAAGTTCTATGAGCTAGACCTGAGAGCCGATGTGTATTCTCTCCCTCTTGTTCTGGCGGTTCCCCAGACAGAGGCGTAATACCACTCTTATCTTAGCAATTTCCCTAGGCAGAGATTTTTATCCCTCCTTCTCCTGGCAGTTTCCCCAGGCGGAGGTGTATTTGTCTCCCTCTTGTTCTGGCGGTTCCCCAGACAGAGGTATAATACCATTCGCGTCCTGGCAATTTCCCCAGGCTGAGATCTTCCAGTGTCCTGGCAGGTTCACCAGGCACTCCTTTTTTATCCCTCTCGCTCTAGAAGTTTCCCAGATGGAGGTGTACTAACACTCCCTCGTTTATATTGTTACAAAGTAGTGTTAAATGTACATACGTGACCCAGAAAAAATATGACAAAACCAGTCATATTTTAAGTTTTTAGCAATGTATATTACTAATCAAACATTTTGATTATATTTGATTATAAATTTTGATATATTTATGGTAGGAAATGTACAAAATATCTTCATGGAACATGATCTTTCCTTAATATTGTAATTATTTTTGGCATAAAATAATTCAAGTTGATCATTTTGACCCATACAATGTATTTTTGGCTATTGCTACAAATACCCACACTACTTACTACCAACTGGTTTTGTGGTCCAGGGTCACATATATTTTCAAACATCTTTATTACACGTCTAAAGTTAACATTGTAAATCAGATAACCTCAAAATACATTTTTTAAATATATTTCCCTTTTATAAAATCAAATTTTCCACAAACCCCCTTGTCACCCCTAAGACTTTTGTTTATTTATTCATGAGTAGCTCTTATTGTTATGTGCATATATTTGTAAATTCAGATCTGAATTTTAAAAACACAGTTATATGATGGGTCAATATGCATTTACATATGGGTAGAAATAAAAGGAAACAAAATACAAACTTTTTAGCGCAGCCAGAAGGAAAATACACAACAAAACAACTTACACAAGGTCATAATTTTAATGAGATTTTAAAGAGACTACACATAACTATGATCAATGTAAGACACATTAACATAATAAATTACAGTGGAAGAGCAAAACAGCACCAGAAGGCATCAGTCACATTGCCACCATAATGTACTACTTCAGTTGTCCAGCCAGTGAGATATTCACTCTTTGACAAAATAATTCAAATAAATTAGCTTTTATCATCTCCAGAATGCACTGTATGCTGTAATGTGAAACATGTGTTTCAGTGTTGCAGTGTTGTAACCTAGGACAGAACTGAAATGCAGTGTTTGCCTACTGACCAAGCAAGTGAAATAAGTCTGTAAAGTCATAAAATGAAGCACAAGGCGACTGGAATAAAGAAAAATCATTAAAATAAATTAACATTTATTTCTAAAAAGCTGTTTGAATGAATTTAACTTTTGGGAATGACAAACTAAAACCTACAAACCAACCATACTTATCCATTATATTACATAAACAGAACATCAGACCAATTACATCTATAAAAGTTCTCAGTCATCCATATAATAACAGTCTTAAGTCTTGAAGAAGTAAATCTGAGAAAATATAAAGAGGTTTTACTATTTACTGAACAGAGTGGCTTCACTGTCACTTCTGAGAAGTGTTTTCTTTATATTATATGTCATATTCAAGTATTTTTCCTCATGAATTAAAATCCAAAGTAAAAACAAACAGCAGTACAGTCAATGTCAGATATTTGGTTAGACAGTCTGTAGACTTGTGTTTTGGTATAATTTATATAAGTAAAATTAAAACCCTCATTTGCAGTATATTGTTAAAGAAACACATACAGAACCATTTCATACACATACTTAAAGTGCACATGTATTAAGAATCAAACAGAAATTATTAGTAGTTAAAGTTATAAAACACTCACAAACTGTCCTTTTTTTTTTTTTTAAGAATACTACTTTTCTAAAGAAAAGCCAAAGCATTCAAACCGTCAACACGAGCAGAACAAACAATAACAAACATCCTCCCTTTCCGAAACGATCAAGTCTTCAGCAGCTTGGACCCTAATTGTCCCCCAAGAGAAAACACAACAGTATACTGCAGAGATGCAGGATCCAGGAGGAGAGAAGAACGGTCCAATAAGGAGACTAAGGAGATGTCTGATGGGAGGCAACAGTGATCCAGTGGGAGAGTAGAAGATGAGGTCTGAAGTTTGCTCGTTTGTGAATGAGAGATCACACAGTGTAGTCCAGCTCTGCATTCATCTTGGTGTACATTTCATAGATGGCGTCAATGGTAGCTGTGAAGTTTACTAGGAACTGCCGCACTTTGTCTAAGCATTCTTCCTCCTTGACCTCTCGCCCTTTAGAAAGAGCTTTGAGAAAATCTGATTTGTATGGAGCGGCATATAGTGCTGCCTGCAAAAATGAAGAGGGTAACCTTAATAGGTTTTTCCAAGCATTTACAGTCATCACAACGCAAAATATAACTAATTTCACTTTAACTTTTCTTAACTTACATAAAACAACTTTTGAATACATTTGAAGGGGATATATCATGAAAACCGTGTTTTTTTTCTGCATTTAAGTGCAATAATCGAGTCCCCGGTGCATCTACCAACCCAGAAAACATGCAGAAGGACAAACCAGTAACTTTGTTTTGGTAAGCCTTTCTATGCAAGCTTGTGAAAAAACGAGCCGCTTAGATTTGGCTCCCCTAGTGATGTAGGAAGGGAATCTTATTATAATATTACCACCCCTTAATCTGCAAATTTCCACCCACATCACCACCATTTTGTTTTCGCAAGCAACATCGCTGTACCAGTTCTAATGCCATGACCTTCACAGACATAAACAACTGTTTTGTAACTCCTGTGCATTTTTAACATAAACTGTGTATTTGACAGTTTAAGTGCAATAAGACATGAAAGAAGAAAACTGATAGACATGATAATCAATACCAAACAGATGTTTTTGACAGTGTATCTGAGTTATGAGCTGTAAAGGAACAGCCCTATTCTGAAAAAGGGAGCGGGGTATGGGCAGGGAAAAGCAGCTCATTTGTATTTAAAGAGCCATGCATGAAAACAATGTGTTTCTGCTTCCACTCAAAATGATATAAAAATGCTCTGTGGGGTATTTTGAGCTGAAACTTTCCTGGCACATTCTGGAGACACCTGAGACTTATATTACATCTTGTAAAACTGGGCATAACAGGTGACTTACTTTAAAGAGCTTCTGTACAAACCAGCCATGATACTTCTTCAGTGCCATTTCATAAGCTTTAGTAACGTTGACTCTGATGAGGTTAGGGTTGTTTTCATCTTTATCCCCATCCACTAGACTCTGGAGAAGAACCTGGATAAAACGTAGACCCCTAACAGAGAAGCACAAGATAAACAGGTTTTATTTAAAGGGTTATTTCAGCTATATAACATAATAATTCACATTTGAGTAAATGACCAAATTTACTATTTCTTTAAAAAAAAATCTACTCACCCTCAGGCCATCCAAGATGTTGATGAGTTTGTTTCTTCATCTGAACAGATTTGGAGAATTTAAGTACTACATAACTTGCTCACCAGTGGATTCTCTGCAGTGAATGGATGCCATCAGAATGAGAGTCCAAACAGCTGTTAAAACACAATAATCCACATGTAATCCTAACGACTCCAGTTCATCAATGCGGTCTTGTGAAGAGAAAAGCTGTGTGTTTGTAAAAAAAAACAACAACAAAAAAACAATTCCACCATCAAGCAAACATTTGATTCTGGCCAAAATAGTGACTTATAGTCACTTATAGAGTCCATAATCTATAATAATGCTTCCTCTGGTAAAAAAAAAAAAAAAAAAAGTCAATCTCTTGTTCCTCTCACATCAAATTCCACTAACATATTTATTTACAACTGTTTTGAACTGTTTTGATGACTTTTTAACTGGAGAAAGCAATATTATGAACAAAGGACTCATATTTTAGGCAGAACCAATGGAATCAACAGAATTAAAGTCTTAAAAGGAGAAGTTCATTTCCAGAACAAAAATTTACAGATAGTTTACTCGCCCCCTTGTCATCCAAAATGTTCATGTCTTTCTTTCTTCAGTTGTAAAGAAATTATGTTTTTTGAGAAAAACATTTCAGGAATTTTCTCCATATAGTGGACTTCTACGGTGCCCCCCAAGTTTGAACTTCCAAAATGCAGTTTAAATGCAGATTCAAAGGGCTCTAAACGATCCCAGGAAGGAATAAGGGTCTTATCTAGCAAAACGGTCGGTAATATAAATTGTCAATTTGTTTCGAAAATCACCAGATAAGACAATTCTTCCTTGGCTGGGATCATTTTGAAAGTTTAAACTCATGGCCACCATAGAAGTCCACTATATGGAGAATATTCCTGAAATGTTTTCCTCAAGAAACATGATTTCTTTACGACTGAAGAAAGAAAGACATGAACATCTTGGACAACAAAGAGGTAAGTAAAATTTCTTTCAATTTGTTTTCTGGAAGTGAACTAATCCTTTAAAGATGGATTTGTTTATTAGGAACACACAGCTTTTCACTTCACAAGACATTAATTGATGGACTGGAGTTGTGTGATTACTTGCAGAGTATTGTGGTGTTTTATCAGCTTTTTGGACTCTCATTCTGACGGCATTCATTCTCTACAGAGGATCCACAGGTAAGCAAGTGATGTAATGCTAGATTTCTCCAAATCTGCTTCAGTTATGAAACAAACTCATATAGGCCTGTCACGATAACAACTTTTTGTTGTGCGATATATTGCCCCAGAAATAATTGCAATAAGCAATATTATTGTAATTTTAAGACCATTTTGACCATGTAATTATAATGGGCAATATATTGGGTCACCAAAAATTATTGAGGTCATGTACAGTACATATATTATGCAATAAATTGATATATTGATTATTGTGACAGGCCTAAACTCATATCTTGGATGACCTGAGGGTGAATAAACTTTCAGTACATTTTCATATTTACTTGAACTATTTCTTTAACAATAATAGAAACAGGAAGTCTCAAAGTCCATGTTTTCATAATGCAACTTTAAATTTTAAAAGCAACTGTTTTTCACTTTCACTTCTCCAAACTCTGAAACAACACACATTTCAGGCCTGGACTTGCCTTTTCAGCCACATGAGGGCAAGTGTTGCTCCTACTTTTGGCCACTCGGTTCCATGCATCTCCTTCTCTGCTTCTAAAATGTGCTGCAGGGTTTTAAACCTGGTAGGGTTGGTGTCATAAACAGCCTTGATTTTCTGTGAGACAAAGGCAGAGATGGGTGGAGTTATGATTGTAAAAGTTATATTGTTCAATGCTTATCAACCGTGAATGTCACGTGGTAAACTTACAGTGATGTTACCCGCAATATCAGCTTTGATGGGGGAAAAAACAGCAGAGCCGAGGCAATCTAAGAGGAGAGAAAGAGAACAGATGAGTAATATTTGAATACATGCAAATACTTTATTAACACTTATGCAATTTGCATGTATTTGATGTGGTGCCTGAAACTGTAAACATGAAATGTTGATTAGGTTATACACATGTGTAAATGAAACATTCTTTCACAGAGCTGAGGTAATCCTCTTTTTACACACTAGAATATACAGGAATGTAGCAGATACACGCTAAAAGTACTGCCACTCCTGATCACTTAGAACTTCGAGTGAACTCTGACATTACCGCCTTAAAAAAAGAGCTCTGAATAATTAACTGTGCTTAGAGAGCATGACAGATTTCTGAAAGCACCCATGCGGTTCATTAAAGTTTCAGTACCACCCATTATCACGCTGAGACCAAATGTATTGCGAGTCTGATAATGAAATAAACACCTGTGGAAATGGAAACACACTGAATCACTTATGTTTCCATTCCTGCAACCAATAATTACTGTATATGCTTTATGTATTAGAGTTCGTGATTTAAAAAAAAAGGTTGAATTATGATTTCTTGTAGGTTGTTTGCATACATGCACTGCCTAACTGTGTAGACATAACATGTCCCTTCAAATGTACACCTCTTTGTGTGGGTAATACATACCGACAGTAGTGTCATCCCTATTCAAACTTAACAAATTAAATGTTAAATGCAACCCCTAAAAACCTAATAGGTAAAAAAAAATAATTACTTTATAATTCAAATTCTGGCTTATACTGGATGAGTTAATAATTATTTTCATCTTATGACCATTAATAAATGTACAATATTAAAATTCTTTAGTATTTTGCCTAAACAAATTAAAAACAAAACATTAGCAACAAAAATCAAAAGTGAATTTAGCAGGGCTGTCAAACGATTAATCGCAATTAATCGCATCCAAAATAAAAGTTTGTTTACATACTATATGTGTGTTTACTGTTTATATTATGCAATATGTATGTAATATTATAAATACACACATACATGTATATATTTTTAAATATATTTAAGGGCTTCAAAACATTTAGTCTCGATTAATCGGTTCAAAATAAAAGCTTATGTTTGTATACTATATATGTGTGTACTGTGTCTATTTATTATGTACATATAAATACACACACATATAAATGTATATATTAAAAAAAATGTATTTGTATGTAAACACTTTTATAATTAATATTATAAATCTAACATGTTTTCCTTAAAATATACACACACACACACACACACACACACATATGTATGTATGTGTGTGTGTGTGTTTATTTATATATACACATAATAAGTATACATAGTACACACACATATAGTATGAAAACAAACTTTTATTTTGAATCGATTAATCGCGACCAATCGTTTTTCAGCTTTAATATATTTATATGTATTTATACTTGTATAATTTAGACTATATATATATATATATATAACTAAATGTAAAAACAGAGGACCAATATTAATAAATTAAGAGTATGTTTACACTTGTATTTCGCTTCTCTTGTTTTGTTTTGTTTTGTTTTGTTTGTATGACAGGATAAAGTCACAACCTGATTGGGCAGCTTTTATGACGTATATTTTGCAATCTACTGTATGTGCAGGGCTAAATGCACTTGTTGTATGGGAGTACATGTGGTACTTTTACCAGCTGATAACTCACAAAAAAGTATAAAATGTGTAAAGAAGACAAAACTGCAAACAAACTGTGGTTACGACACCTGTAAAAAAAAAAATAATAATAATAATACAACGGTTTTACATTGTTACTCACAGCTCATATACTGAAAGAAGAATATTTTTGGTTTATTTAAATGTCTTTGGTCCGTGTCGCATTTATATATCAGCTGAACCACACCAGAGGTCATTTTGGAGGCTGGAAAGGTGGTCTCGGTTTACTTGTTTGGTTATCCAGATGAACCGTACTAACAGAGCAAGTGCAGCACAGTTCGTTTGAAACAGCACCAGGAAAACTAGAACTGCCACTGGTGCCCCTCACAAAAACAGATGCACAACATCCATATATACCAACATTTTTTCAGGCCAAGAATCTAAGCCCCATGCAATCATAATGCTTGGACAAGAAACGCCTTAGAAAGTGATATACACCACGTTTTCCTCAAGTGAGAGTAGCAACCGAGTAGAATTTCCCAACACTGAAGTGATATGTTCAACAGTGTAGAGTTCAAACCAGCACAGCCCATGGGAACGATCTGGGTCAACAGCATTTTGTACTATTAGCAAAAGAAGCATCTCTGGTTACAGCTCCAAGCCTGCTTACACTCCAGATTTTTCACTGTGAATGAATGCCTTATAATTACAGAAAACCCACACACATTCACTCACATGCCTAACAATGCCAGTCCTCTCTCCTGTTCTGTCTGGTGTTGGTATTCCACACAGAGCTTTTTGTGATAAAGTGTGAACACTAAACAAGAGCCGGGAAGCTTAATTGTCTTTCTGTGGGGGTTAGTGACATCCACAACAACCAGTGGCCTCAGTCACCTACTGTAATGACATCACATGATCATAAATACATCGCCAATCACAGTCTGCCATAAAAAGTTTGAGATTAAGTGCCTGTATCTTGCATTCATATCATCCATAGATCTTTAACTGTGGACCTAGAGCTTCCTTAAGAACAATCAGTGGGGTCCAAAAGTCTGAGATCTCTTGTGATTTTTTTTTTTTTAATTTAGTTTAGTGACCCAAAATAGAGCAGAATTTAAATATTTTTAAAAAACCATTTTAGCCTAATATTTTATTATTATTATTTTTTTTTTTAATAAATAAATAAAAACTGTCTTAGACTTCTTGCCCACACTTGTCGCTTTGAGGTTTGGTTTATTCTCTCTCCACCATATCCAGTTCTTTTTACAACTATGGCAAGAAAATGAGCCTGGCAGCTGAAAAAAATACTAGAGTACATCAAGAGCTAATGTGAACACCGAAGGCTTGGCGTTTCAAGTGGCAAATTCATTTCAAATGCATTTTTCATATTAATACCAAATGAGGCTTTGAACAAAGATGGTTCTGATGTTCCGTTCCACCAGTGAATAGAGCAGGGCAACTCAACACCGCTAATCAATTTTCTCAACTTCCAAAATCGAGGGCAGCAGATTAAATTATGCATGCAATAGGTTTGTGGCCTTCTTTGTGAAAAGAAATTTGAGCCAAAAAAAGATTAGTCCTCAAAAGCAAACAATGGCTTCTGCTTGACAGCTAGGCTTTGTCAGACTATATCAACAACTTCTGCAGATCACTGAAGATCTTGATCAGGAGTGGAAAATCTCACCCCTGATCAAGAAGCTGGAATATCCCAGAAAATCAGATGACAAGACTACTGATTTCTTTAACAACATGTGTATAATTATGTAACAGAACCGGTTAAAGAACTTTCTATAAACATGCATGCATTTCACTGTTACTTTTATATAATTTGCATATTGAAATAAATAAAAATACAACTTTTTGACGAAATTAACAAGATAAACCGAACACTAAAAACTTTAAAACCTCAAAATATTGTCTTAAAGCTCATTTGGAAGCCCATCCCATCCGGTTGTTTCATGACAGCACGGAGTTCATGCTCAAATCTGAGCTGAAACTATGATAGATTACGGAAGAACCTACCGAAGAAAGGAGGAAGGTGAGACACCGCCTCGAGAAACGGCCGGGTTTCCACTTGTTTGTCGGCTGGAAGTTGCCGGAACTGGTGCTCCATTAGAAGAGCCATGATTGCCTAAAGTTGGCGAAAGTGACTTTTTTGCCTACAACATAAGACGAAGAAATGAAGACAGAACCCGGAACTAGCGCCAGACTGACAGACCCAGCGTTTACTATTCCAGTTCTACTAGAGCTGTACTGCACAGCTGGACTGCCCCCTGCTCCGCCCCTTTATGCAAATATATGCAGACTCATAGCGGAAACGTTTAATATGTGGGTGACAAAGAGCCAATCATATCATAGGGGGCGGAGCCGAATATATAGTATATTCTTTTCAGTGCCTAACCTGTACAATGTACAGTTAAGAAAAATGTTATTAAACAATAAGTAGCTAAATTACATTTTTTGTTACAGACCAAATAAATACATAAATAAACCAACACTACCCGTCAAAAGTTTTTGAACAGTAAGATTTTTTATGTTTTTTAAAGTGATGATAAAGACATTTATAACGTTACAAAAGATTTCTATTTCAGATCAACGCTGTTCTTCTGAACTTCCTATTCATCAAAGAACCCTAAAAAATTATACTCAGCTGTTTTCAACATAATAATAATAATAATAA
>NC_133365.1:43151653-43172185 GCF_049309525.1 Garra rufa | reverse complement strand
TGAGAAGAGAAGTCACTCCCTTTTTTGTAATCTGGTGTAAAGGTACTATAATTCAATGAATGGTGTTAAAAATATACATGTACTTTTTAAAACATCTTTATAGGATTTACGATCCCAATTACTGTTGAAACGCATCATCACAGTCTGTATAAAGAGTCCATTTATAATTACGGTCTGTGCAAAAGGATGATTATAAGTAAAGTAAAATATTGAACAACAAGCTCTCTATAGTTGTTACTTCTCTTATTGAGGTTTAGCTTTAGGCATATTAAAAGGTTGAATTTGGCTGATCATTTAAAGGTCCCATATTGTACACATTTCTGGAGGTTTATTTTAGTTGTTGATGTCCTTAAGAATATATATTTGCGGTATAAGTGCCAAAATCCATCTCAATATATTTTTACAGCTCCTTTTTTAGGAGATCTGTCAAAAACAGGTCGATTTTGGCCCATCTAATTAATATTCATGAGCCTCTCTTCTGATTGGCCTGTTGTTTTCTGAGTGACGCACAGCCAGGCCAACCACAGGTAACTACGTCATGTATGCTGTAAGCGAGCTCAGAGCCATAGAGAGAGCCTAGCTTGCTGATACTCAACAGGATATTTCAGAATGATCATTAATGTTTTTTCTTTTTCAAACACCGAATGCAGTAAGCTACATAACTGTTGCTTCAGTAAAGCCCCTTTCACAATGCGCGCTGATTCTGGAAAATTACGGGAACGAGCGCTGTGTGAACAAAAGCCAGAACCATAAAGGTAGTGTTGTAGTGATGATGCACGTTATCATGCGACTCTTCACAACGAAAAAATACGTGCAAAGTGGAATGAAGCGGCGATCGGGCAGAGCCAGCTCCTCACTATCAGCGCTGAAGCACAGTTTGTTCAGGTTAGTTTAGGTTTAGTGAAACGTACGTGTTGCATTACATCTCACATCCAAATGTCACATGTCTTTATGGGTTGTCTTTATGGGTTGTGTGTAAAGCACGCACAGATTCCGAAAAACAACTGTGAATGAACCAAATTAAACAACTCCGGAACAAATCATGGGACACATTATCCGTGTATTTACCGGAATCGCTGTGTGAAAGAGGCTGAAGTTGACGTGCCACTGGTCTCTTATATTAACGTTGTTCGGAAGCCTGTGCAATGATGTAGTTTCCTGACATCCATGGACTGAACAGCGTTTTCTCGACTTGTTTTCGTGTTGTTGTTGCTCAACAATGGAATGGATGCGTTGTTGTCTGGGTTTGACAAAAGGAGGGTGGGACAGTGGTTTGTGGGTGGTGACTGAAGGCGGTGACTGAGTAGATCGGACGTCACATCTTTACGGAAGTCACAGCGTCTCGTGAAAAGAAACAGCTACTTTAAGCAGGCTGTGTGCAGTTTACTGTGGATTGACTGCTTTGAAACTCATATGGTAGTTACATAGCCCCTAGACCTCAGTTATCATGACAAAAACCAGGAAATTTCGATTTTGACAATATGGGACCTCTAATACACAAGTAATCCATCATGAAATCATCTAAAAGTGTTTCCCTCTTCAAACAATGTTAAGAATTAAAAGCAGAACATGTGCCTTAAATTTACAATTGCTTCTTAGTGGATTATTTGAAGACAATAAAATAATCTAACATAGCTCCGGTTGAAGTCTTTGCTGAAAGTTTAGGGGCCTCATTTTGTTAATAATTAAAATGTCCTTTACCCTGTCACTGACATTAAAGGTTTAAGCGGGGAGTCTTTCTGACGACAATTAGACACGATTATCTGGTCAGCATTAAACATTCACATGCAATGTTTTATTCATCCATCAGTAGGCTTAACCCACAATGACCCAGAAAGTCATGTCATTCTCTCTTTATTAATACTGCCATCAGATTCCCTTCTTTAACTGACACCTCAGCTGACTGCACACTTTTAATCAATATTTAATCTTCTAAAGTAGAGTGTTATGCTGCGTTCCAGGCAGGTTTTTGAGCCCGTAAATCATGACTTACGACTTTGTAGCATTCCAGACAAGTCATGCCAAACTGTCTGAGCGCATTTATTATTTTCATATTATTATTAATTTGATTGCAACATTATACTGTCCTAAACTCTATTTTTCCACCGTGTACCACTTGCATAAACATCACATCCATAGGGGCTGCCACTGTTGTTTTGCGGGCTATGTTACGTCAGAACTCGAACTGGGAGTACATCGATCTAGTACGAGTTCACAGGTGGGAAGACTGCCTTTTCGTTGCACTTTCACAAGTAGAAGGTTGGAAAAACATGGGTAAGGGGTTGCCTGGAACGCGGCACTATGACGTGTTCCAGGCAACCCATGTCTTTCCAACCTTCTACCCGTGAAAGTGCACTGGTGCAGCAGTCAAACCCATGAGTTTCCACCCAGTTCCGAGTTCTGAGTGCAGTGTTTATGCAAGGAGAACACGGTGGAAAAATAGACTTTAGGACAATATAACGTTGCAATCAAATTTATAATGATAAACTTACCTGGAATGACACAAAGTCGTGAATCGTGGTTTGAAGTTGAAATTTACGAGCTCAAAAACCTGCCTGGAATGCAGCACTAGTTTTGGTATCAAAATATGTCATTTCCATACCAAAACTATATTTTACAGTCACCATTTTGCAGATAAACACAGCTAAAAAAAAGCTTCCTACCAGTGGCCATCCTTCACAAAACTAATATCTACCACAGTTTTATCACAGATAGAATGCAAAAAGTTTTTAATAAAAGCATTTCAGTCAAATGGAATTTATGCAATATTTCAAAGAAACGTAAGAAAAAAAATCAGCCAGATTAAAATCAGCCCATTCTGTGGGAAAAATGCGGATTTGGCAACCCTGCCTCAAACACTAGCGGCATCCAAAGCAATTTAAATACTCTGCATATTGATAGCGACTCCATGATGCGTGAAAATTATTCAATATTAGAATGTTTGCAGGAGCAGGATTAAGAAAACAGTCCTGCACAAGGCTTTAATACAAAAACGCACACAATGAATGGCAACTGTAGAAAGCAAAAGCCGAATATACCAGACATTTTGGGCATTTTGTCTAACCACATTATTTTAATATATTATCTTAATTATAAACACACTGGTTTGTAGTACAAGCAGTTTTACAGTTTAATGCACTTTTTTATTCTTCTCATTATTTGGCTAATGAACTGGAAGTCACATTCACAGAAAACAGCTTACTTCTGCATTGAAAAATAAGGTGGATAATGTGTTACCTGTGTTTTTCCAACCTTCTACCCGTGAAAGTGCACTGGAACAGCAGTCAACCCCGTGACCTCGTACTAAATCGATGTACTCCCAGTTCCGAGCTCTGATGTCACAAACAACAATGGCAGCCCCTATGGATGCGGTGTTTATGCAAGTGGTACACGGTGAAAAATAGAGCTTAGGACAATATAACGTTGCAATCAAATAAATAATAATATAAGACAAATAAATGCACTCAGGCAGATTGGTGTGACTTGCCTAGAACGCTACAAAGTCGTGAGTCGTGGTTTGAAGTTGTGATTTACGGGCTCAAAAACCTGCCTGGAATGCAGCATAAGATTCTTTGTAAGTCTTTGTCGTTCATTCATGCCTGAATTCCCTTCTGACTCTTTATTTTTATTATTCATTAAGAAAAGTATTACATTTATAGGCCTACTCTTGTTTTAAGATTATAGAAATACTTTGATTTACCACATTTTGTTTAAACTGTAAACTTTGACATATTTCTATGTGTCTGCTACAAATTAAAGCAGTCCACAATTTTTCCCCATTACAAATCGCTTCGCTCAGACAATTCAGACCTGTTTGTACCTCACTACTCGCCGTAGGTAACCAGGAAGTAGCGCAGTAACCAAGTGGACGCTTCCTTTTTGGTGTTTTGTTTAAGCGTCCCATGTCCTTAACGGCTTTCCTCTTGACTACAGTTTTGTTTCCATATTAATCATTTGAATCAGGAGGACACCAGAAGTTAAACGCTTCAGTGCGCTAAATTCAAAGCTTTCAACGGAGTTAGAAAGAGCCTAATTTACGTCTTTTGCAGTGCCAGCGATCACAATAAGCTTCAATTGAAGCATTAGCGCATGTCATATGCAATAATCATATTTTTATAATAACAGCGTTTTGTGAATTAAAACCGACTACTCCGATGATTGTAGGTCAAGGTCTATCATAAATGTCCGGTTAGAAACAAAGCTTCAGAAGTAAACTCTTGCCACCGCGGACTGGGTGAGCAGCACATCCATGGCTTTACCGACGCTTTCAGCGCACTGGCCGGGTCGTGTGCGGGCTCTGGAGAGGCAGCTGGTGCGGCAGAGGGAGCAGGAGGCTCGCTGTAGGCAACAGTGGGAGCTGCACTCTCAGTATTTCAGAGAGCAGGAGGTCCGCAGCAGCAAACAGGCGCAATGGAGCTCACGGCAGTCCTTCCAGCGCAGGTACTGATGCTGCCTGAATCTGTCTGGCTACGATGATGAATTAGTTTTATTATTCCTTACTGTTTGAAGTTATGCATAAAGTTTATAACCGAGAACACTTAAGCACACATTATGGCATGTTCTGGGATCAGTCTGTGTGAAACTCTATGCGGCAATTTTTCCGCCAAGTTTTCAAAGCATCAAGATAGTAAGATTAAGACACACATTTCAGTTATAGCTGAACAGAGACTTGAATAACAAACGATAAATAAAACGACAAAAATATCGTTCTTTTTTTTTTTTAAAGAAGTCTCTTCTGCTCACCATCCAGAGTACGAAAAAGAGCTGGCAAAATTACTCTGGACCCCTCACATCCAGCACACTCACTCTTTGAACTGTTACCATCCGGTCGGCGCTACAGAGCACTGAGCACTAGAACGACCAGACACAAAAACAGTTTCTTTCCTCATGAACACTTGATCGTGGAACATACAACACTATACACTCTTTATTCATTTTTCAGTTATTTATTTAACGCACATACTTACTTCCATTCAAATGTCTTTGCTATTTTTGCACATTGTCTGTCCTGTATACTTGTGTACTGTCATTCTGTAGCACTGTGGAGCTTCTGTCACTAAAACAAATCCCTAGTATGTGTAAACATACCTGACAATAAAGCTCATTCTGATTCTGATTTATTTGATCAGCAAAGCAAAGTACAGCAAAAAATTTACAATTTGGAAATATTTTTACTATTTAAAATAACTGCTTTCTATTTGAATATATTTTAAAATGTAATTTATTTCTGTGATCAAAGCTAAATTTTCAGCATCATTACTCCAGTCTTCAGTGTCACATGATCCTTCAGAAATCATTCTAATATGCTGATTTGCTGTTCACAAAACATTATTTTTATTAGGATTTAAAACACTTGTGTATATTTTTTCAGGAATCTTTAATGAATAAAAAGATCAGCATTTATCTGAAATAAAACGCTTTTGTAACATTATACATTATACCATTTAAATGCTTGGAGTAAGTATAATTTTATTTTTATTTATTTATTCTTTTTGGTAAAGAAATTATAGAATTAATATGTTAATTTAGAAAGCATGCTTTAAATTGATCAAAAATGATGATAAAGACATTTATAATGTTATGTTTTCAACAGTAATAATAAATGCTTTTTGAGCAAAAAATCTGAATATTAGAATGATTTCTGAAGGATCACATGGCTGGAGTAATTATGCTAAAAATCAGCTTTAAAATCACAGGAATAAATTACATTTTAAAATATATTCAAATAGAAAACAGTTATTTTGGAAAGTAAATATATTTCAAAATTTTACTGTTTTTGCTGTTCTTTGGATCAAATAAATGCAGGCATGGTGAGCAGAAAAGACTTCATTAAAAAACATTAAAAATCTTACTGTCCAAAAACGTTTGACTGGTAGTGCATACCTATGCATATAGTGAGTGATAGGACAATCTGAAATATGTCATATTTTACATTTAAAATAGGTATCTGAGACATGTATAGCAATCAAAATATAATATATTTTCATCTTAATAACTGCATAGAAACTTTGTAAAAAAAAAAAAAATAAAGAATGAATGATTATGTTTTAATACACACCATTATTCATAAATTCATACTTTATCATGAATATTACTATGATTGGTTGATTTCACTAATACAGTGCATGATAGAACAATCTGAAAAATTGAATATATGGACTAGCTTTGCATTCAAGGTAATGGTAGAGACAATGTATCTCTAACAAAGTTACAAACTTTATTTTATTTTTTATTTTTTTTGCCATTTCAGTATGTCAGCATTTCAGCGAGAGCGAATGAAGGAGGAGAAGCAGCGGAAATTAGAGGAACGCAGGGAGCGTCTGAGGATAATGCTCCAGGAAGAGAGAGACCAGTTGGAGGCTGAGCTCAGAAATGTTCGCCCAGACAGAGACACACTGACCAGACAGCTAGTGGAAAAAACAGATGCCCTCCGGTCTGCCAGAGAAGAGAGGAGGAAAAATGTACAGTATTACCTCTTGTCTTAAAATGATATTATGCTATACAGTTGAAAGTGTCTGATTGATTGATTTGTTTTTTTTTAGCTTGCACAGGAGCTGCTGAGGGAACACTGGAAGCAGAATAACCCAGAACTGCGGAAGGTCAGTTTTATATCAATAAAAGAATCTCAAGCAGAATACTTGAGATGTAAGTTAGTTCTGAGTATTATTAAGAGACCACTTGTGACCCTGGACCAGAAAACCAGTCAGGGTCATTATTATTATCAAATTAGTAAGGGTCAAGCTGAATAAATAACCTTACTATTGATGTATGGTTTGTTAGGATATGACAATATTTGGCCGAGATACAACTATTTGAAAATCTGGAATCTAAGGTTGCAATAAAATCTAAATATTGAGAAAATCACTTTTAAAGTTAGCAATGCATATTACTAATCAAAAATTAAATTTTTATATGTTTATGGTAGGAAATTTACAAAAAATTCATGGAACATAATCTTTATTTAATATCCTAGTGATTTTTGTACAGTGCAATACAATGTATTGTTGGCTATTGCTGCAAATACTGTATACCTGTACTACTTATGACTGGTTTTGTGGTCCAGGGTCACATTTGTAAGTAAACACATTTTTTATAATGAAAGCCTGGGGTCAGCGAGAATTTTTTTTAAAGAAATGAAATAATTCGAATCAGCAAGGATGCAGAAAAGTGAACAAAGTTTCCCATAAAAATATTAAGCACATTTGTGACCCTGGACCAGTCTTAAGTCGCTGGGGTATATTTGTAGCAATAGCCAAAAATACATAGTATGGGTCAAAATGATTGATTTTTCTTTTATGTTAAAAATCATTAGGAAATTAAGTAAAGATCATGTTACATTAAGATTTTTTGTAAAATTCCTACTGTAAACCTATCAAAATGTAATTTTTGATTAGTAAAATGCATTGTTAAGAACTTAATTTGGACAACTTTAAAGGTGATTTTCTCAGTATTTAGATTTTTTTTGCACCCTTAGATTCCAGATTTTCAAATAGATGTATCTTGGCCAAATATTGTCCTATCCTAACAAACCAAACATCAATAGAAAGCTTATTTATTGAGCTTTCATATGATGTATATATCTCAGTTTTGTAAAATTTAATCTTGTGACTGGTTTTGTGGTCCAGGGTCACATTTGTTTAGCCTTGTTAATAATAAGTAATCTTTCATTTGCACCATATCAGCTTATTAAAATGATTTCCGAATGATCATGTGATACTGAAGACTGGAGTAATGGCTGCTAAAATGCAGCTTTTTCATCACAAGAATAAATTATTTTCAAACTATATTAAAATAGAAAACTGTTATTTTAAATTGTAATAATATTTCACAATATAACAGTTGTTATTGTATTTTTGATCAATTAAATGCAGCCTTGATGAGCTTAAGAGAGTCACTTCAAGACCAAACTTGTGCAAAGTAGTAGAAGTGCTGAAATAAAAACAAAAGATTTTTCCTTTTTTAAAAAAAAGCTGAGATATAAGTCAGAATTTCTGTGGTAATCAACTTGGAACATGAACATGAAGCAGAAACATTCTTGCAAGGAATTAAATATTTTTTGTTGTTGTTTTTTTTAATCAAGAACCAGAGATGACTGTAAGTTAATAGGGCATGTGATGTGTTTCTTCCATGACTGACTTGTAACTCTGAGCTCGGGATTTGGTTCCAAACACACGCAACCACTTCTGGAACATTGTTTAATCAGACATCTCAGTGTCTCAAATGTTTGTGCATACAGGTGGAGTCAGGATTGCACAAAGATCACGTTGTGAGCCAGTGGCAGGTTCAAGAGCAGGAGAGAAAACAGGTGAGACGTTCACAGGAGGTGTTAAATGCCAGCGCTGCCATGTTGGCTCATGCATGAACGCTGCCCAGTTAAGCACCATGTAACATTGAGTTTTGTGTGCAAATAATAGTTGTTGCATCCTTGGAGAAGAAGGAAATAAAGAACTTGACTTTTTTGTTTAACATGGACAATGTTTTTTAATGTTAATTGAAATGTAACACTGTTCTGTTACATTCAGGCTGATGAGAGAACTCAGGAGGAGAAACAGCGTTTTGAGAATGAATATGAAAGGACAAGACGGGAGGCTCTGGAGAGAATCAAAGAAGACAAGGAGAAGAGAAGACAAGAGGAAAAGAAGCGAGCTGAAGACCTCCGTAAACAGATGGAGGAACTCAAACTACGGGAACAGGAAGTACGGAATTACTGTAGAATAGACTTGTAATGCATTGCTACAAGTTGTGTCTGTTATAACAACAATAATATGCCAAAACAAAGGCAATAAAGATCAAGTAAACTCAAGTAAATTAAATAATTTTTGTGTTTAGTACTGTGTATATTCAGTATCAAGAAAATAAAACTTTTTAAGGTCTATAGATGGCACAAATGTACATTCAGTTTAGTTTTTTGTTCTAGGCTGAGCGTCTGAAGCAGGAACAGGAGGCTCTGATGTCTCAACGCTGGGAGCTTGAGAGGCTAGAAGATGAGAGGAAGAGGATTGAGGAAAGCAGGAGGAAAACTGAATTTGGGTAAAATATTTAGACATGTTGAGGGATGTATTTCTTCTGCAACTATGTTAAAGTGATAGCTCACCCAAAAATGTAAATAGGCTATATGTCGAACGTCACCTGACCAACCCCGGAAAACAGGTCTCATTGCTTCCGCTTGTCGGAGAACGTGTTAATAGCCGTAATAAATACTGGCGATATCGACGGACTTTTAAGGTAATCAGTTAAACAAGCCAGCTGTTTATTGTGGACGTTTCATTCGATATTTATATATAAATGTTAGTGAAAAGAATAAAAATTTAAAACTTTTATATATCAATCCACATATGTGATGGACATTGGTTATGATCATTTTTAGTGTCTACTTTGAATGAATCTTGAGTAAATCATGTTCATATTTAAAGAGGGATATGCAAAACGCGTGAACCGGAAGCAACGAGACCTGTTTAGCAGAAAACGGAAGCCTGTTGGGCATAACCCCTATTCTGTCATTAATAACTCAGCCTCATGGTGTTCTAAACTTGTAAGACCTTTGTTGGATCTTTGGAACGCTAATTAAGATATTTTTTACCATGGTCCAACCAGGTAGGTGAGGACATTGTTAAAAAATCTGTGGAAAACAAAAAATAACAATTCTTCTCCTTTAAGTCTGATGTGGAGAAGAATTGTTGATTTCATCAAAATATTTTAATTTGTGTTTCGAAGATGAATAATATGAGTAATAAATGACAGAATTAAAATTTTTGGGTGAACTATCCATTTAACTAAAACTAACTATTAAAACATTCGTTAATTTAGACCAATCTAAAATACAATATAAATTGTAGATGAAAAACAACTACAGTAAATCAAAATTAGATGATGCCTTGGCAAGTACAAAAATTAACAACTAAAATAAAACCATTTAAAAAATAATAAAAATGGCAAAAGTACATCACAAAATGACCAAATTTTAATTAAAATGAAAAATAATTCTTAAAAAAATACAATAGTGTATAAGTAATACTAAAGTTTAATAATACTAAATAATACTACACAGTTTGGCAGTTCCCTAAAGCAACTGTTCTCTGCTTCCGCAGGCATTTCCTGACGCGACAATACCGTGCTCAGCTAAAAAGGAGAGCACAGCAGGTGCAGGAGGAACTGGTAGGTTACAACTAAAACTGAACTGAACTTGCCCTGAAGCTGAATATAATTTGTCCTGACTAAGTGACTTCAATACTTTTTCTGTCCACTAGGAGGCAGATCGCAAGATCCTGGCTGCGCTGCTGGAGGGAGAAGTGGAGGAGCAAAGACTGGACAAAGCCAGGAGGGAGAGAGCTGTTGCTGACGCCGCTTGGATGAAGAGAGTCATAGAGGAGCAGCTCCAGCTGGAGAGGGAGAGGGAGGCAGAGTTTGATATTTTATATCGGTGAGTACAGTCAGGATGTTTGTTAAGAACTTTGTTTGTAACTGGAAGTTGAATTCATGATCTGTTTTTGTTTGCCGCCTGCAGGGAGGAAGCTCAGCGTGTTTGGGAGAAGAGAGAGGCAGAGTGGGAAAAAGAGAGGAGGGCCAGAGAGAGACTCATGCGGGAGGTGAGACGGTGCACAGTTTGTCTGAGGCTGACGGCCAGCAGATCAGCAGTCACATACTTTGGTTTTATTAAATCAAACCCCCCAACAGTGCTCTTTACTTACATACTTTAGCATAGTTTTGGCATCATATAATGAGAAAATAAATGTTCCTTAATCTTTTGAGATGTAAAATAGTATAGATAAAGTAGCAAGTATAGTAACATAGCAAGTAAGTGCTAAATATCATTTCATATCCAGGTCATAGCAGCAAAAATAAGAGCGAGGGTGGAAAATAGTCATGGGAAATCAAATCTGATGCAGAAAACTTTGTTACAATATACATATTTATTATATATATATATATATATATATATATACACAGTCAAGCCCAAAATTATTCATACCCCTGGCAAATTCCGACTTAAAGTTACTTTTATTCAACCAGCAAGTTTTTCTTTTGACCGGAAATGACACAGGCTTCTCCCAAAAGATAATAAGACGATGTACATTTGAACAAAAAGTGGCATGTCCATGTTGCAAACTGTCACAGTCTATGGGAAAATCCAAAGTTCTATACCATTCCAAAATAGTCCAAGCTGTTCTAAAGCATCCTAATTACCCTGATTCATTGGGAACAGCTGTTTTAATCAACTCAACAGGTGAAAAACAGAAGCTCTCTACTGTTGGTTTGTGGACAGTCATGGCTAAGACAAAGGAGCTCACTGAGGACCTGCGGCTGCGCATTGTGGTGCTCACAAGTCAGGAAAGGGCTATAAGATCATATCTAAATATTTTGAAGTTCCAGTGGCTACAGTGCACACCTGTGCTGGCCAGGAGGATAGTGAGAGAGGTAAAAAAGAATCCAAGGATCACCACCAAGGCCATCCTGATGAATCTGCTGGTGGCAACTTCTCAAGGCTGACACTGACAGTCCAAAGGACACTGCACATCGCAGGTTTCCACGGACGCAGACAAAGGAGGACACCACTTCTCCAGATAAGGCACACAAAAGCCCGCTTGGCCTTTGCAAATGCTCATCTGGACAAAGAAGAAGACTTCTGGTCTTCTGTTTTATGGTCAGATGAAACAAAAATTGAATTGTTTGGCCACAATGATGTAGCCTTCATTTGGCGTAAAAAAAGAAGAAGCCTTCAACCTTAAGAACACCATCCCCACTGTCAAACATGGTGGTGCGAACCTAATGTTTTGGGGGTGTTTTTCAGCTGGTGGACAAGGGAACCTAATCGCAGTAAATGGCACCATGAAAAAGGAACAATACATTCAAATTCTCAACAACAACATCAGGCAGTCTGCAGAGAAACTTGGCCTTGGGCATCAGTGGACATTTCAGCACGACAATGACCCAAAACACACAGCAAAAGTGGTGAAGAAGTGGTTAGCAGACAAAAACATTAACGTTTTGCAGTGGCCCAGCCAGAGTCCTGACTTAAATCCAATTGAGAATCTGTGGAGGGAGCTAAAGGTCAGGGTGATGGCAAGGAGACCCTTCAACCTGAAGGAGTTGGAGCTCATCGCTAAAGATGAATGGGCAAAAATACCAGTGGAGACATGCAAAAAGCTGGTCAGCAATTATAGAAAGTGTTTGATTGCTGTAAAAGCCAATAAAGGCTTTTCTATTGATTACTGAGAAAGGTATGAATAATTTTGGACATGCCACTTTTTGTTCAAATGTAAATAAAAGCTGAGAAATATTTTTTTCCACACTGATGCCTCTTGCACATCGTCTTATTATCTTCTGGGAGAAGCCTGTGTCATTTCCTGTCAAAAAAAAAAAACTTGCTGGTTGAATAAAAGTAAAGTAAAAGTAACTTCAAGTCAGAATTTGCCAGGGGTATGAATAATTTCGGGCTTGACTGTATATATATATATATATATATATATATATAAATTTTTTTTATTTTTTTTTATGGCCTATGTCTGTTTTAAAACAGTAATTTTTGCAATGGCACAGAAATGACTCAAACTTTAAATTGGATTTTGAAATAGAATTATCCACCTTTTTCTTCCTGTAAGAGTGGGCACGTGCCTTACCATGTTATTTTAATGTATTATCTTAATTATGAGCAAACTGGTTTGAAGTGCAAACTGTTTTACCGTTTACTGCACATTATTCTTCTTCTCGTTAGTTCTCTATAGCGGCTTATGAACCGCAAGTCTCACCCATAGACTTACCTGTGCGTTAAAGAAAAGGTGGATACAATTATGTAATAATCATGTAATATTATTAAGAAATTTGTATATTTTTAAGAAATATAGTTAAGTAGCTGACAGTTAGAGTGCGTTTGGATGCTATGCTATATTGTTAATCAATGTTTGGTAGGTCCTAACAGGACGTCAGCAGCAGTTGGAGGAACGAATGAAGGAGAACAGGCTGGCAAGGGAGGAGTCTCTGCAGAGGAGAGAAGAGCTCATCCAGCTGCTGGAGCAAGAGAGACTCACCCTGCGCCAAGAGAAGGAGCAGCAGGAGGGAGCCCGCACTTCTCGCATGCAGGAGATCAATTCACAGGTCTGTTTAGAGTGACACTACATAGCAGATTCACTCAAAGAGTTGGGTTATAAATGTCTTCAATTGTTGAATTTGGCCAACAGGTGGAGCAGAGGCGAAAAGAACAGTGGGAGGAGCAGCGACGGCAAGAGCAAGAAGAACTACAAGAGAGGGAGGAAATTAGACAGCAGGAGGAGGAGCTTCATCTTGAGACAGAGAGAATGATTCGACAGGGCTACAAGGAGAGAGTGAGTGAAGATTAAAATAAAGACACAGTGTCTATCCACCTTATTTTTCATTTGTAAATTTCATGGGTCTGGCTTCCAGTCTCATCTGTGCCCAGCTATTTTTAACTGTACAAAACTGCTCATTTTGCTGCTTGATTTTGCAAATATACCATAGTAAACCATATTATTTTAACATATTATTCTAATTATGAACATACTGGTTTGTAGTGCAGTTTTACAGTTTAGACTGGTAGTCTTGCCCATTGGAGTACTTCCGTGTTGAAGAATAAGGTGGATATGTAATTTAGATTTTAAGTGCTGTATTATATAATAATTGATGTATTTTTCGTCATGGCAGATTCACAGCAGACCCCGGTCAGCATGGACATGAGAGCGCTTCACAGGAAGAGTCTTTGTGCCACATCCCCTATCAGATGCTAGTATTTTCTAGCATTGTTTTTCATTCGGAATCGGGGATATCTATGTCCATGTTGATCTCGGCCACTTTGTGCTTAAATGAGAGCCAGGTTTCCCCTTAGAGATGCTTTTTATATATGTTTATAATTTACATTATGGCTTCTATGAACAGTTGTTTGGGTAAGTTCTCAAAGTTTGTATGTAGGTGTGTTTTTATATGTAGATTAATTTGTATAGATGAATTTCAATGCTGACAAGGTTTTCAATAAAGAAAATGTTATACATTGTCTACTGCATTCACTTCTAATCAAGAATTTTAACTGGTCAGCAGTGTGAGCAAACCTACATGTAATATACACAACCAGTCAAAAGTTTTTGAACCGTAAGATTTTTGTTTTTTAAAGAAGTCTTTTCTGCAAGTTCTGAAATATTTTTACCATTTAAAATAAGTTTTCTATTTGAATATATTTTAAAATGTAATTTATTCTTGTGATTAAAGCAAAATTTTCATTACTCCAGTCTTCAGTGTCACATGATCCTTCAGAAATCATTCTAATATGCTGATTTGCTGTTCAAGAAACATTTTTTATTATTATTATGTCAATATTTAAAACAGTTAAGTACTTTTTTTTTCAGGATTCTTTGATGAATAGAAAGATCCAAAGATCAGAATTGATCTCAAACAAGATCATAGAAATTAATACTTTCATTTAGCAAGGATGCTTTAAATTGATGATAAAGACATTTATAATGTTACAAATTTTTTTTATTTCAGATAAATGCTGTTCTTCTGAATTCTACTATTCATCAAAAAAAAAAAAAAACTGAAAAAAATGCTACTGTTTTCAACATCATAATAATGAAAAATGTTTTTTGAGCAGCAAATCAGAATATTATAATGATTTTAGAAGAATCATGTGACTTGGAGTAATGATGCTAAAAATTCAGCTTGGAAATAACAGGAATAAATTACATTTAAAAAAAAATATTCAAATAGAAAACAGGTATTTTAAATTGAAAAATATTTTAAAATTGGATCAAATACATGCAGGCTTAGTGAGCAGAAGAGATTTCTTTAAACATTAAAAATATGTTCAAAAACTTTTGACTGGTAGTGTAATATATATGCAAATTCAAAAAAGAACACCCATTTAATATGAGTAGATTGCTTCAATTATAAGTAACACTGACTAAAAAAAAAGAAGTTTTTAATTAAAGAGAAATTGTAAGACCTTTGTTCATCTTCGGAACACAAATTAACATTTTTAATGGTATACTTCTATTAGTCAATGAAGAGAATGTATTTTGACATACAAAATGTTTTTAAAATATGAACACAAAAAGAACAAGCAGAACAGAAGAACTATTATTAGTAGAAATAATTTGCGACAAGGTTTAGAACTTTGTTTTTTCACTTTATTGATATGGCTCAGTTTTTGATATTAACAAAAACCCTGGAGCAACAATCGAATCTCAAATTATAAATTAAGTTTATTTAAAAAATAAAGGACACATCTTCTTCTTAACCACAGGCATAGCAATAACATTAACGAGTGGAAGACCAGTTCATCTGAACAACTACAAACACTCAACTTTAGCTACCGGTCCACTGCACAACTGTTTGGTAAGACTAACCCGATCAGGCTAGACCAAAATACTTGAAGAGGAAATAAAAAGAGCTGCCCAAACACTGAACTGAACTTACAATAAGAGGAACCATCTAAAAAAAACAAAAACGCATCTAAACTATCACAAACACAGTATCAGTATCTGCTGGTGAAGATTGTTCATCTGCAGTGTATTGAAAGAAAGAAGCTGTAATTAAATACTGTACCATGATCTCCAAATCATTGATGAAATATGATTAAACTAAGGTTAACTAACATTTCCTCATCTTCAGTTATTTTTATTTTTTTCCAATACACCCTATCCAATGTCTCATCCACATCCAGCTATTTATACATGTACAAAACAGCTTGATATTTCAAACTGGTTTGTCGTACCATATTATTTTAATGTATTATCTTATTTACGAACACACTGGTTTGTAGTGCAAAGAGTTTAACCGTTTACTGCACGTTGTTATTCTTCCCGTTATTTTCCTATAGCGGCTTATGAAGCGGCTTACTTCCACAATGAATAATAAGGTGGATAAATCTGAATTATAGCCACCTGGTGTATCTGAGAAAAAGGCATTTAACTTTGGACATGAAATATAATCATTTCTAAATCGTACTTAATATGACATCTTTATAATTACAAGTATTGTATTTGTATCTAAACTTGGCCTACCTACAATAACTGAACGCTTTGTACAGATAGTTTTTTTGTTTCATTATATATTAAATATTAAACCGAGATTATTATAGAAAAGGCTTGATTTTACATAATTAAAAGGCAACACAGACAACCACAAATAATGAACTACATGTTTGATTGTGAAGAGGTAAAATCTGTCAAAGTTTTCAGAATAGTGCAAAGAGTCAGGCATTTACTGAATATTTACTACGATTGGCTGCTCTATTGCTGATTCATTTCTGCTCAAATCCTTCTCAATCCACAACATCTCAACTGCCATCTAGATTCCAGTCATATATACTTTCACAGGTCAACACGTATGCACGTCCTTACACAACCCTTAAGAGCATTTCAGGCTAGTTATGGCTTTAAGCCAAACAACACTGACAACAGACACCTTAACTTAAAAATAAACATGCAAGTACACCTTAGATTTTTTTAAAAAACAAAACAACTCATATGACATATCTAATAATTACTGGTAAACTAACATTTGGGGAAAACAGTCAGGGTTGCGTTACAGGTGGAAATGGGTGGAAGCAGGATCAGTTGTTGTTCTCTTTGGTGGTTATGGTAACAAGTTGCTTAGCAGCCTTGGCGATGTCATAAGCGCACTGGATGACCTGCTGAGTGACCAACTGCACGTCAGCCGTGAGATAGCTCTCCAGGGGAGACGCTTTCTTACACTCACTCTGCAGCCGGTTTGCGCTGGACGTTAATAATCGCAAAGAGCTCCTCACCGTCTCAGAGCGTGGCCTCTGTGGACAAAGGTGTCAAAATGCATTAAGAATATATACAGGTGAAGTCAAACGTTTACATACACCTTGCAGATTCAGCAAAATGTAAATTCTGTTATCAAAATATGAGGGATCATACAAAAAGCCTGTTATTTTTTTATTTAGTACTGACCTGAATACGATATTTCACATGACATATAGTGTATAGTTTATAAAAATGACCTCGTTCAAAAGTTTACATACACTTGATTCTTAATACTGTGTTGTTACCTGAATGATCCACAGCTGTGTTTTTTGTTTAGTGATAGTTGTTCATGAGTCCCTTGTTTGTCCTGAACATTTAAACTGCCTGCTGTTCTTCAGAAAAATCCTTCGGGTCCCACAAATTCTTTGGTTTTTCAGCATTTTTGGGTATTTGAACCCTTTCCAGTAATGACTGTATGATTTTGAGATCCATCTTTTCACACTGAGGACAATTAAGGGACTCATATGCAACTATTACAGGAGGTTCAAACGCTCACTGATGCTTCAAAAAGAAACACAATACATTAAGAGCCAGGGGTGTAAACTTTTGAACAAAATGAAGAACTAATTTTTCTCATTTTGCCTACATGGCTCTTAATGTATTGTGTTTCTTTTTGAAGCATCAGTGAGCGTTTGATCCTTCGGTAATAGTTGCATACGAGTCCCTCAGTTGTCCTCAGTGTGAAAAGATGGATTTCAAAATCATTCAGTCATTGTTGGAAAGAGTTAGCCTAGAATCTAGACGCGCCCCTAGCGGCAGCAAATTACATTTGCTTCTAAGGTCAGTCTAGTTACTCTCAATTCACTTAAATTTCCGAAAAATCCAAGATGTACCGGGCCAATCACGAGTCGGTGGGCGGGCTTAACATGATGACGTCTGACCTGCGACCATAAGTTCAGTCAGACATGAATTCCTGGTTCCGTGAATTAAGCGTGGAAAACTGAACAGTATTTATATATTTTTTTACTTTTGATACACAGCCACGTCCATGTGTCCTGAGCAGGAGCTCGTTACATCTGAACGCGCTGTGGTGTAGAATACGCAAACACCGGAAGCGATCTGTGGCGTGTATACGACACTCATTGTTTACACAGCACAAGAGATTGTGGATATAGCGGCTATTCAAAATGGTAATTACTTGCGCTTGTCCTGGTTGTTCAAACCCATTTAAAGCTGAAAAAGATTACGTTTGCTTGCGCAAACTCATCCTGGACTTTTTTTTTTACATATTTCCCCTTTCGGTGTTTGCGTATACTACATCAAAGCGCGTTCACATGTGACGAGTCGAATCATAGATATGCTAAACTCGTGCTCATGACAGATGGACGTGGGTGTGTATCAAAGGTAAAAAGAAAATTATATAAATACTGTTCATTTTCTTGCAAAAACCGATCGTTTCGTGTCTTAGGACATCAATGTATCGTCACGAGCCGCAGGGTGTAATTTGGATTTGTCTGTGCATGTTTTTGTTTACTTTTAAAGGTTTAGTGCCCATCTATGTCTATTATTTAGCTGACAGACTGCACAGTGCACTGATTTTTGTTAAAAATCTTCGTCGCTCTGACTACGTCACCTGACCGACTAAGTCTCTGATTGGTTGTAGCGCTATCCTATTGCGTGGCGAGGAGTTTGAAAGACAACCGTTTATCCCACCCCTCCGGTTGAGCCCTGTCTATGGAGAGTGCCCAGACCCTACATTTATGTGGGTCTGGCTTGCCAGGCTAGGAAAGAGTTAAAATACACTAAAATTCTGAAAAAACACAGAATTTGTGGGACCTGAAGGATTTAACAGTTTAGGACGTGTGGTTTAACGGTTTAGGACAAACAAGGGACTCATGAACAACTATCACAAAAATAAATAAATAAATAAACAGCTGTAGATCATTCAGGTAACTAAACAGTATTAAGAATCACGTGTATGTAAACTTTTGAACGGGGTAGTTTTTATAAATGTAACTATTTTCTTCTCTTGTGGACTATATGTAAATATATTTTATGTGAAATATTGTATTCTGACCAGTGATGCGCGGGTCAATGTATAAACAACCCGAACCCGACCAACGTTTTCAACTAACCTGCCCGCAACTCGGACCACAAAAAAAAAAAAGAAAAAAAGTAAATATTGTACCAGACCCGCTTCCTGACCCGCATGTTTAATATTTGCAACTGACACCAGCGATTATATACGGTGGAGATGCGTTCACTGTCAAACATCATTCGGCATTAATTAGGTATTTTGTCAAAAGAAATGTTCTTGATTACAAGAAAAATACAGATTGTTCTTGTTGTGATTTATTTTGTCTTTTCTTTATACAGATTTAAATAGTTTAGTTTTCGAAGTACTCTAAATTATGTCAGTGATTCTCCGATGTTAAATTTGATCAAGAATTATTTTATTTATATCTACAGTGTAATAAATGTTAATAAAAGATTAGCCTATAGCCCTAAATATATATAGACTACAAGCTAATTCCTTTTTTTCTTAACTTTTAACTTCTAAAAATTATCAAGAATATTAAATCAACTTAATACTATGTTAACAAATTTTCTTATACAAACATAACGAATGCACTCCAAAACTAAGTTTTCATATATAAATTCAGGAATCACGAATATGACAAAATAATGTTATTTTATATATATATTAATTGTATAGCTATAATAGTTGTATCAAATGAATAAGGAAATTATAGTGCCTTGAATTTATTAAGTAATGTTTAATTTTGTTCGTTTCGCTCTCTGGAAATGTAAAGAAAAAATACAGTTTTTGGAATTTGTTTTTAATCCCTGGTTTATACATGAGATATATATACATATACATGAGATAATTTATATATTATTGCTTGAATAAACGTTTACAAACAGTGCTAGAAATTTTAAAATTAAGGAAATTAAACAGACCTAGGCATTTGAAAAGACAGTGAAATGTGTCTAATAATTCCAAAAAGAAAGAGAAGCCTTGGACATAATCAAAATATTCGAGACATTTATTAGGAATACCATTTTCTTAACAATTAAGATGCTGCATGTGTTTATCCAGTCTAATCGAAGTGTGCGTCTCTCCCCCGACTTTCCCAACAAAAACCCCACCCCTCTCAGAAAATACATAAAACTGACATTACTGAGCTATATGCGTTTAAAAGTAGCCTATTAAAATGGTACAATGGCATTGCTCAGTTCAACGTGTTGGGAAATCGGGCATTTTGTTCCGCGTCAGCATTTATTCAACAGTTAATAACCTCAACATTAAAAAGGTAAATATTATTCAGCCAATAAAGTGTAGGTCTATGTATTTCATAGAAAATTGTCTAGTACTATAAAAATTACAAAGGTTTAATTGGCATCTTTATTTCAAACGACCCGACCGACCGCGACCCGAATATCATTCAAAATATTTTTGGATGACTCGTAACCGCGGGTGACCGCAGATACCCGCTCATTTTGGATCAACCCGCGCATCACTGATTCTGACACGTTAAAGATCTAGTAAGGTAGTAAGGACATCGATAAAACAGTCCATGTGACATCAGTGTTTCAACCGTAATGTACTGAAGTTTCAAGGATACTTTTTGCGTGCAAAGAAAACAAAAAGAACAAATTTAACCATTTTTTTCCCTCCTGCGTTAGTCTTCAAGGTGTGTTTACAAAACTACCACAACGCATGCAGTTTCGACAGGGAGGATGATGTGCACCTTTTTGCCCAGCATTACTTATTTCAAACCAGAATATGCAGACGATGAACTATCATCTGAATTAT
>NC_133365.1:43123315-43151153 GCF_049309525.1 Garra rufa | reverse complement strand
CACATTTAAAATAAATAATGTACATATAGATAATTTTTAAATAATATTTTATCAAACGATGATTGTTTAATGATTGATTATGGTTTATAGCTTGTCTAACTAGTCCATATTTCCAGATAGCTCTGTGAAAGTTTTTGGACACTTAAATGTCAGACTGAAATGTATTAAAATATTTTAGTGAAAAACAAAATTAAAATAAACTATTTAAATAAGTAATTTATTATTAGTATTATTACTATTATACAGATTTATTTATTGCATTTATGAAGTGTGGAGAGAAAGTGCAAACCTTGGGGAACAGGGCAGCCATTTCACTCACAGCCACATGTATTCTTTCTGCGCAGGGTATAAAGCTGTTGGAGAAAATGATAGATACTGTATTAAAAAAACATCAGAGTTTGAAGAGTGAAAAGTGAAGATAAACAATCAGAGGGTAAAGCTTTAAAGGCCTGTTCACACCAACAATGACATTCTAAATTTAATAGCAGCCTATACTACAATAACGACACGGGGGTACGTTATCATTGGAATCACTTCCAAAACTATTTTTTGAGAGCTGATGAACGATAAAACCACTGACAGCCAATCAGAATCCATCCTGCTTTAAGAAGCTCGAGAATTGAAAGTAGCAGATAACAAAACTACAGCACACTAAACAGAATTTTATTGCGTTGCTGTGGATTGTATTATAGTTCCTGCTATAGTTATTGTTCTCGGTGTGAATTGGACTTAAAGCTAGACACTTACACTATCATGGAAAACACAATTTGTCCATAATACTGTATTGTATACAGATATACCTGTTTTGTCAAACAGTAGTGATTTTTATTCCACTCTGACATATCACAATTTGCATAAAAATTACAGAAACATTAAGAAAATAAGTAAATTCTGTTACAATTTCTGTGCAAAAACCCATCAAAAAACATGCATATTTGTTTGAAACGTTAGTTGTGAAGCAGACTTGATGCATCCCCCCAGTACTAATACATTCATTTTTAAGAAGGTAAAAACATTTTGCTATAAAAACCAAACCGGTGCAACAGAAAGCTTAGAAGTTAGATGGATGTCAGTACAAAGCTTTTTCCTAAAAGAGAAATCAAGTGCACCAACGTGAGTTCCTGCAAATAAAGGTGAAGTTTAGAAGACAATGCAAACTGACACAAGCCTTTGGCATTAGACATAGTAGCGATCATGCGTATTCCATTCATGTTCAGATTAGTGGGTTATGAAGTTATGAAGAGAGAGGTAGAGGTAGACACTGTGCCTGTGAGGCAGGGACAGAGGCCAGAGTACCAGGAGGCAGGGTTGTTGGGGTTGGCTGGGTGGGGAGCTCTTAGGCCGAGGGACTGCATGGGAGACGGGGGCTTGTCTGCCCAAGGCACCAGTGTGCTGAAACAACCCAGACTGTGTCTCAGTCTGCGAACACTCTCCCTCTGCTCACATGGTGCACTGGTGAGGAAAGAGACAGATCGGGACCCAAACAGAGCGTGGCCCCCGATAGGACAGACCCAAAATGATGAACAGACAATTGAGAATAGACAGAACATGGAGAAGGTATGAATGGAGGAAGTCATTTAATGGATGGGAAAGAAGTGATTTGCATAAACAGCCACTTTCCATGGACAGGGTACAAAAAAGGCTAATTTGTGTTTTTTATTTTCCAGAAATATGTTTTTAATATATTAATATATATACATACAGTTTAGGTCAAAAGTTTACATACACCTTGCAGAATCTGCAAAATTTTAATAATTTGACCAAAATAAGAGTGACCATCCAAAATGCATGTTATTTTTTTATTTAGTACTGACCTGAATAAGATATATCACATAAAAGATGTTTACATCTAGTCCACAAGAGAAAATAGTAGCTGAATTTATAAAAATGAGCCCGTTCAAAAGTTTACATACACTTGATTCTTAATTATGTGCTGTTACCTGAATGATCCACAGCTGTGTTTTTGTTTTGTTTTGTTTTTTTTAGTTTAGTGATAGTTGTTCATCTGTCCTTTGTTTGTCCTGAACAGCTGAACTGCCTGCTTACCTTCAGGCCTGTTTTTTTATTTGTGTATTTAAACCCTTTCCAACAATGACTGTATGATTTTGAGATCCATCTTTTTAACAGTAAGAACAACTGACTCATAAGGACTCATATGCAACTATTACAGAAGGTTCAAACGCTCATTGATGCTTCAGAAGGAAACAATTCATTAAGAGCGGGGCGTGAAAACTTTTTGAATTTGAAGATCAGGGTAAATTTAACTCGTCTTCTAGGAAACATGTAAGTATCTTCTGTAGCTTCTGACGGACAGTACTAAATACGATATTTAGGCAAAATAAAAAATTTACACATTTTCGTTCTGTTCAAAAGTTTTCACCCCTGGCTAGTAATGCACTGTGTTTCCTTCTGGAGCATCAGTGAGCGTTTAAAATTGTAACTTTTCAACACTGAATAATAAGAAATAGTAAAATGTTTTTTGACCAAATCAACATATTAGAATGATTAATGAAGGGCCATATGACACTGAAGACTCAAAAATTCAGGTAGAAAAAAATTACATTATTTAAATTACAAATAAATTAAAATTGAACAGTTATATTAACTTATTTAAACTATATTGTAATAACATTTCACAATACTTCTCCTTTTACTGTATAAAATAAAACAGACATTTCAATGGTAGCATGCAGTATATACATTTAGAATTATTATGAAATTCAATATTATTATAAACATTTACTGTATATAACTATGACAAATGTAGTCTAAATAAACTAGCACTCAGTGGAGCCATTTTGAGACTAAATGTTGAATATTTTGGCTTATGTTCCCATATGTATCTGTTTAATCATGTGTAAAAAAAAAAACTTTACATTTTTATATTTATTAAGAAAGAATCTACATTTATTTATTCATTCACTTTTTTTTAACTATAATAAATTAGATATTAATTATCAAAATTATGTCATTGTGGTATGATGTTAATTCTTGGTTGCAGTTAAAAAGGTAAAGGTTGGACAGGCCAAAAAAAAAAAAATGCTTTGGCTTTGGTATTATGTTACATTTCATCAAATGTCTAAGTGTTCTCACAACTAAAAACATTGATTTGTGTCTCTAATGCTTAAAAGAGATCCACCAAAAAATTTTAATTCTGTCATCTTTTACTCACGGTCATGTAATTTAAAAAAAATTCTTTCTTCTGTGGAACATAAAATAACATTTTCTTAACATAAGAATGTTGGTGACCAAACAGTTTTGGTTCCCACTGACTTTTGTCCATGCAATATAAGTCAATGGGAACCAAAACTATTTAGTCACTAACAATCTTCAAAATAACTTCTTTTACGTTCCACAGAAGAAAAAAAGTCATACAGGTTTTGAAGTAAAAGAAGAATTTTAATTTTCTGGTAGACTGTCTCTTTAAAGAATTAGAGACAGAATTGATGACAGATTTTAGATTTTTGGGTCAGATATTCCTTTAAATTAAATAACTCGAACACAATTTGTAACCTACTCATGGAATGTGCCAACGATTTACATGTGAAATTGTTAAACAATGGCCAGAAGTTAACAAAAGGAAGGGAATTAATGACTTCACATTTATTGCTGCCATATATGATGATGGAAGAAATTGGAGATGGGAGATGTTGACACTGGACATCCTCTCACCTCTCATGCTTGTTCTCCTGCGCAGCCCTCAGCAGTTCCTGAATGTTCTTGGTGATCTGCTCAGTTTTACGGATGACGTCTTCAGTGCTGGGCAGACTGGGGTCGGGCTCACATTCGTGATCATCCAGCTCGGGTATAGAGCCGCTCTCTCCCATCCAGCCGCTACTGCGCAGACGACATCTTCGGCCAAAGCTGCAGGGAGGGAGGAGGTAATATAAATGGAACCAAGGCATCAGGGATGAGTAATGCTTGATGCACGGTTACTTGATGCCTTTAGAGCATCATTAGCCTGTTTCCTCACTTTACTTGGCTAAAAGCGGAGGACAGGCAGTTCTTATTTTCAGAGGGAAAAAAGGCTGCTTTTGTTTGCCAGCAGGATTTGAGACAGGAGTTATTTCAGGTCATAAAAAGGAAAACGGACACGTACCCAGAGTCGTCCAGATCAGATTCGTTAACAGTGTTATCATAGTCACCATCAGACACACTGCTCTGCTTGTCAAATTTGGAGGCCTAAAAAGACAGGAAAGGATACAGTAAAAGAACACGTGACTTCACAAAATGCACTGAAACTGCGGCGATGTAATTGGAAATATCAACATGTCTGGTGGTTCATATGAAATTAAACTAATTAAATTGAACAATCCGCAGTTGAATGGTCAGTAGAGTATAAGCAAGGTTTTAGCATTAGATTCATTAGATATACCAGGCATTAAACTTTGAAAAGCTGAGGCGAGCAAACAAACTAGCTTTAGTAGTCTGGTTGAAGGAGAAAAGACCAGAAAAAGAAAAAACATTTACGGATAATTTACTCACCCCCTTGTCATCCAAGATGTTCATGTCTTTCTTTCTTCAGTCGTAAAGAAACATTTCTGTCCATATAGTGGATGTCTATGATGCCCCCGAGTTTGAACTTCCTAAATGCAGTTTCAAAGGGCTCTAAACGATCCCAGCCGAGGAAGAAGGGTCTTATCTAGCGAAGCGATCGGTTATTTTCTAAAATACATTTTTTATGATTTATATACTTTTTAACCTCAAAAAACTCTCATCTCATTTTCTTCTCCAACTTCAAAATCATCCTACATCCTTGAAGTTGGAGAAGAAAATGAGATGGGAGTTTTTTGACATACCCTAACTGTTATGAACAGGAATACACAGAGTTCATGCAGAGATAGACAAGACGAGCATTTGAGGTTAAAAAGTATATAAATTGTAAAAAAAATTTTTTAGAAAATAACCAATAGTTTCAGTAGATAAGACACTTTTTCCTCGGCTGGGATCGTTTAGAGCCCTTTGAAGCTGCATTTAAACTGCATTTTGGAAGTTCAAACTCGGAGGCACCATAGAAGTCCACTATATGGAGAGAAATCCTGAAATGTTTTCTTCAAAAAACATAACTTTTTATGACTGAAGAAAGAAAGACATGAACAACTTGGATGATAAATGGGGTGAGTAAATTATCTGTACATTTTTGTTCTGGATTCTATCATTTACCTTAATTTTATGAAGCTACGAGAAGAGGATGCTGAAGAAACTGTTTTCTTTGCACAGAGAAAGTATTCTTGTAGCTTCATAACATTAAGGTTGAACCACTGATGTTACATGGACTGTTTTAACAATGTCCTTACTACCTTTCTGGACCTTGAACATGTCAGTAGTGTAGCTGTCTATGCAGAGACAAAAAGCTCTTGGATTTCATCAAAAATAGCTTAATTAGTGTTCCAAAGAGGGTAATTATGGACAGAATTTTCATTTTCGGGTGAACTATCCCTTTAAGCCCAGTGGACAGGTCATCTTTGTTTTGTAGCAATGACCAGTTGATGCATGAAAGTCAATTATCTATTAAACAACTTCTGTCTCCTTAGTGGATAAACTCAGGGTTACAATTGAATATAGGTCATGGCCCTGATCAGTGTATTCCTTCACAGTGCAGTAAAGCATTTACAGTAAAGATATTTGACAGTTTCATTGGAGCATGATTCACTGTGCTCAAGGATAATGAGGTAATGGGGTCAGACGCCAGCAGAGCTCTGACCCGGGACATTACTAAATTAGTGTAAGAGTATTGTATCAATTTCCTGTCAGGACAGGACCGGTCATGATGCTTGGAGAACTGCCACATGATGTCGGAATAATCAAATGAATGTTCCATTGAACACACTCGCAATCACTTGGAAAAAAAACTTACCAGCTCCAAATTTTTGAATGGTCGTGTATTCAAGTGTGTTTGGTTATAAAATTTAAGAAATTGATTAATTTAATTTAAGTTGTCAGATCAATACATTAAAGGAGAAGTTCACTTCCAGAACATAAATTTACAGATCATTTACTCACCCCCTTGTCATCCAAGATGTTCATGTCTTTCTTCAGTCGTAAAAAAAATTGTTTTTTGAGGAAAACATTTCAGGATTTCTCTCCATATTAACTCTGGTGCACCATAGAAGTCCACTATATGGACAGAAATCGTAAAATGTTTTCCCCAAAAACAAACATTCCTTTACGACTGAAGAAAGAATGTTTTTTGAGGAAAACATTTCAAGAATTCTGCCCGTATAGTGGACTTCTATGGTGGCCGCGAGTTTGAACTTCCAAAATGCAGTTTAAATGCACCTTCAAAGGGCTCTAAATGATCCAGCCAAGGAAGCGGAATGATCGGTTATTTAAAAAAAAAAAATTGACAATTTATATACTTTTTAACCTTAAATGCTCGTCTTTTATAGCCCTGCGTCAACTTTGTGTCTTCCAGTTCAAGACAGTTAGGGTACGTCAAAAAAATCCCATCTCATTTTCTCCTCCAACTTCATAATCGCTGCAGAAGATCAAATGCCCTTTACAAAAAAAAGGTAAAACAGCTATTTAGGACAATTTTGAAGTTGGAGAAGTTTTTCGACATAACTGTCATGAACTAGAATATTGATGTTGATGTAGAGCTAGACAAGACAAGCTTTTGAGGTTAAAAAGTATACAAATTGAAAAAAAACCTTCTTCCTCAGCTGGGATTGTCTACAGCCCTTTTGAAGCTGCATTTAGGAGGTTCAAACTTGGGGGCACCATAGAAGTCCACTATATGGACAGAAATCTGAAATGTTTTCCTCAAAAAACAATTTTTTATGACTGAGGAAAGAAAGACATGAACATCTTAGATGACAAGGGGTGAGTAAATTATCTGTAAATTTTTGTTCTGAAAGTGAACTCCTTTAAAAAAATGTCAGGCAAAATATTTAGACAAAATGTGGCTCTCCTAAAGTTAAATAGCTATAAACAAGGGCCAAAATGCACGAACACACACAATCAGTGACAACAGAAACACAAATCTAAATATGGCTGCAATCTGCACACACAAAAGTAAGCAAGCTAATCTAGCTCATTTACATATCAATGTTTCATAATTGTGTATTTCTCATTTCTACTCTCAGCCCAGAGCATGTAGCATTGCAAGGCGTCCTGAAGAGATGTGTGAGCAGCAGTAGCATCAGTGGACAAGCTCGAGCAGTGCACTCTAGAATTGAAGACACAAGCAATAAAATGCATGTGCTGTCTATGAGGATGATGGTGATGATGAAGGCCGAAATACGTATCATTTGAAAACAGCAGCCCCCGGAGGGTTGGCGGAGGGACCGGTCATGCATGGTGATGTGTGGAGCACAACAGGTGTAAGAGGAAAAGGGATGGATGGGAGTTGAGGAGGCAGAGGATGAGTTTGTGAAGGGGGGTGGAGAGGAGGTAAGGGGGTCTTGGAGATTTCGTCCGGTCCCGCGTGGAACAGAGCATGTGAGGATGTACTTAACCCTTTGCGCACTCTCATCCCGCAAACAGGACGGGGAGGGTGAGGAGGAGGAGGGGAGGAAGGGGAGGGAGGAAGAGGTGGCCACAAACACACCTTTTGCAATCTAGAAAGGGGTGCAAATAATACTTGAGAGAGAGAATGAAAGATTCATGATGAAGAAAATGCTAAATTCTTAAAATGCTTGGCTAGGAGAGCCTTGGCTAGAGAACAAGGTGATAGAGTAACCTTGACTTGATGTTAGTAACAATTTAATAAAATAGTAGTCAGTCAGTAATCATTTGGTAACACTTTACAATAAGGTTCAATTCTTTACCACAAATGTATATAAAACTACAATGATCTTTTTTAATATTAATTTATACACACTACCTTTTAAAAGTTTGAGGTCGGTAAGATGGCCTGTTCACCAAGGCTGCATTTATTTGATTAAAAATACAATAAAATAGAAATACTGTGAAATATTACAAATGACTAAAATCTTATTATAAAAATTATTTTCTACTAAAATAAAATTTTATAATGCATTTAATTCCTTGGATGGCAAAGTTGATTTTTTTAGAATAATTACTCCAGTCCAAATCATTCTAATATGCTGATATGCTGCTTAAAAATATTTATCATCTTATTCTGCTTAATATTTTTGTGGAAACCATGATATACCTGTTTTCAAGATTCAATGATTAATAAAAATTCAAAAGACCAGCATTTATTTGAAATCAAAATCTTTTGAAATATTAAAATACATTTATTGTCCAATTTAAACGAGTTAATGCAGTCTTTCTATAAGTATCAATACTATAATCGATTATTAAAATATTAATTTAATATGAATAATTATTACACTACCAGTTAAACGTTTTTGGCCTTTTTTTTTTTTTTTAATCTCTCCTGCTCACTAACCTGCATTTATTTAAACCAAAGTACAGCAAAAACAGTAAAAACAATTGGTAACACTTTACAATAAGGTTCTTTAGTTAACATTAGTTAACCACATTAGTTAACATGAATTAATAATGAACTGCACTTATACAGCATTTATTAATCTTTGTTAATGTTAATTTCAACATTTACTAATACGTTATTAAAATATTGTTAACATTAGTTAATGCAGTGTGAACTAACATGAACAAACAATGAACAACTGTATTTCCGTTAACTAATGTTAATGAAGATTAGTTAATTCAGTAACAAATGTATTGCTCATGGTTAGTTCATGTTAGTTAGTACATTAACTAATGTTTAACTAATGAACCTTATTGTAAAGTGTTACCAAACAAATTAATGTTTACTATTTAAAATAACTGTTTTCGATTTGATTATATTTTAAAATGTAATTTATACCTGTGATTTTTAACATCATTACTCCAGTCACACAATCCTTCAGAAATCATTCTAATATTCTGATTTGCTGCTCAAAAAACATTTATTATTATTATATTGAAAACAGCAGAGTATAATTATTTTCAGGTTTCTTTGATGAATAGAAAGTTTTCTTAAATATAAATCTTTTGTAATGTTATAAATGTCTTTATCATCACTTTTGATCCATTTAAAGCATCCTTGCTAAATAAAAGTATTAATTTCTATATTTTTTACTCCCATCAAAGAATACTGAAGAAAAAAAAAGTACTACTAATAATAAATGTTTCTTGAACTGCAAATCAAATTGCATATTGAATCTGAGAAACATATTAGAATTATTTCTGAAGGATCATGTGACACTGATGACTGGAGTAATGATGCTAAAAATGTAGCTTTGATCACAGGAATAAATTACATTTTAAAATATATTCAAATAGAAAGCAGTCATTTTAATTAGTAAAAATATTTTACAATATTACTGCTTTGCTGTATTTGGATCAAATAAATGCAGGCTCGCTGGGCAAAAAAAACTTCTTTAAAAAAAAAACATTCTTAACTGTTCAAAAACTTTTGACTGGTAGTGTAAGTATTAATCTCTTTTAAAAATAAATATAAAAATAAATTAGATTTTATTGACCCCAAACTTTTGGCTGGTAGTGTACATCAATAACAATATAAAATAATATCAGTTATGTGTTAGGAACAATCATGAAGCAACAGTTTTATAGAATATGTAAACCCAGTGTTAAATAATAACGAATAAAGTTTGAACATTTGCATGGATTGGAAAATAATCAGTATCATTAATATGCAGTAGAAGCAATGAAAAGCCATAGGGTTAAACATTTTTAATATCAACACTCAAAAGGTCAGTGAAAAAGTGAATAAGGAAATGAAATAGGAACTTACATTAGAAAAAGACAACTGAAAATAAAATACTGGGCATTTTACATCAAGATGATACTGCATTTTGTGAGCTAGCATAACCGTGACATGTACAAAAGATACTTTTATGGTTTAAAAATACAAAAACAAAAGTTAAGTGCACTAAGCAACTAAGTTTCCATTGTAAAAATGTTGCTTAATACTTAAAAAATGCTTAAAATTCACTTTATCTCCAATTATTGGACACTGGTACAATATTATTAGTCATACTGACTAGGAAAGCAAACAAAAAATTGCCCTCTTGCCTGAAATGAAAAATAAAAATTACATGTACTAAGTTACATAAACCAAAGAGACTGAGTCTGTGTGACTTGTGCATTGACTTGGCTATAAAGACATGCTTTGTAACTCCCAACTGACACATGAAATTGAAACAGGAAACAGAAAACATGGTGAAATAGCTTCTATCTGAGCCAACAGGATGCAAAGTGAGTAATACAATAAGCTCTCATAAAGCGCTGAGAATTGGAAATGTGCCATCACCATGCTGCAACGTTAAAAAAGAAGGTGAAGAAGAAAAAGGACAGTAGGCGAGAGGCAGGTTTGTACTTACATAGGTTGGGAAGGGTTGCAGGGTGGGGAAGGTCTCCTCAGGGTAAGGGGTCTCTCCCTTGGGGAGAAAGGGCTTCAGACCAGAGCCGGTTTCATACATAGACATGGGGCGGCTCGCCCGTGCAGACAGGTGGCGTTTCAGGGCAGAGGAGGAGGAAGAGGAGGAAGAGGAGGAGGGACTGGAGGGGTTGGGGTGGTCAGGGCCGCCGGGGGCCTGATAGGGTTGTTGAGCGGAGACCTGCCGCCTGAGAGAGTTGTTCTCGCTTTGCAGAGACTGCAGCTGAAGAGAAACACGAGTAAGCCAGAGAAACGCAGAGAAAAGCAGAAACTGTAGCAAAGCTGAGCTTACAGGAAAAACTGTCAATCAATTAATAATGATCAGTTCAAAAATTCCCACCTAGAGTGTCGCCCACTACAGGCCTACAGAATTTTTACGGAATCTTAGCCTTTTTGTGATGAAAATGTTGTGTGTGTACATTCTTAATTTATTTAGCTCCAATTTTACTAAATCATAGTGAACAAATAGTAAAACTGAATCACATCATATTTTCTATAATTTAGTTTGATGAAATAGCTGTAAAATCAGGCATATGATATCCATCTTTTTGAAAAAGGATTTCTGCTCCATGACATTGCAGGAGGCTTGTCAGATTGTAATAAAAAGGCTAATTATAAAGTCAAATAATTGTCAAATTCAAATAAGAAAAGAAAAATTTGAAAATATAATGTAGGACATTTACTTAGATCTCATACAAATAATTAACTCTTGTAATTAAGACAAAATATGAATATAATTATTATAAAATACAGTTATTGTCAAAAGTTTACACACACCTTGCAGAATCTGGAAAATGTTATTTTACTTTAGGAGGGATTTTATCATTTAAAATATGAGGGATCGTACAGAATGCATGTTATTTTTTTATTTAGTACCGACATGAATAAGATATTACACATAAAATACAGTTCACAAAGAGAAAATACCTGAATGATCCATAGCTGTTTTTTTTTAGTGATAGTTGTTCATGAGTCCCTTGTTTGTCCTAAACAGTTAAACTGCCTGCTGTTCTTCAGAAAAACCTTTCAGGTCCCACAAATTCAGCTTTTTCAGCATTTGTGTGTATTTGAACCCTTTCCGACAATTACTGTATGATTTTGAGATCCATCTTTTCACACTGAGGACAACTGAGGGACTTGTATGCAACTATTACAGAAGGTTCAAAAACTTTTGACATTTCCTTCTGAAGCATCAGTGAGTGTTTGAATCTTCTGTAATAGTTGCATACGAGTCATTTAAAAAAAAAAAAAACAGCTGTGGATCATTCAGGTAACAACACTTAAGAATCAAGCGTATGTAAACTTTTGAACAGGGTCAAAAGTAGTTTATGTAAAATATCTTATTCAGGTCAGTACTAAGAAAATAACATGCATTCTGTATGATCCCTCTTATTTTGATAAAATAATTAACATTTTGCAGATTCTGTTTGGTGTATGTAAATGGTTATAATTACTGTTGAGGTCAAACAAGTTAAACTCTTAGAGGAACTTCGAGGAAACCATTATATGGAGTTGCTCAATAAATCCAAACTTCTTAACAGCAAAATGTCCAGTTTAGCATGCAGGAACTGGCAGATGCAATGTCTAGACATGCTCACAAAACAAGCGCAAGTTAGACGTGCTTAAGAATCTACAGGGAGAGACAGAGATTTGCTCTGCAGCTAGGACAGAAGCGAAAGAGATCGAGCCAGACATGTTGGCTAAGATCAGAAAGGAAATGCAGAGCATAACAAAAGAGCCTAAAAACTACACTCATGATAATATGATTTTGACCATCTCTATTTTTACCCAGTCAGATGTTCATCCAATGCAAAGCCACACAGTTTTATCACACAATGGCCTAATTTTTCTAATCACGAACATTTAAAACAGTTTCTGAGAAACATTACATATAACCATTTGTGTGGGAAACACATATCCAAAACCACTTTTGAATTGTAACACATTTTAAGCAAGAAGCCAAACCTTTAACAACATAACTAAACTAATTACACATTCTTTTATGAGAGGACTAAAAGTGGTAAACAGTCAAAACCATCTATAACCAAATCTTTAAAGTACACTAATCACCATATTTTTTTTAAACTGTAATTTAATGAGAAATGTAGCAGGAAGGCTGGAACTAATTACTTTAAATGCAAGTACATTTAGGGACTGCTCTTATTTTATAAATAAAAAAATATTACTAAACAATAACAGTTTGATTTATGCATGACTATATTAAACACTTCAGTGAGTGTGAGCAAATTCTCTCCAATGAAATTATAATTTATCATCTTGCAGAATAATATTTGAATGGGTTTTAATGTCAATGTGAAAGAGAAATAAATTACATTTCAAACTATTTCCACACTGACATGACAGCAAAGGCCTGAAAGGCTCTAAATTCAAATTATAATTATTGTTTTACAGTCAATCAATTTTAGCTTTGATTTATATTCTGGAAACCTATATGTACATACATATACAAACAGCCAATTAAACTGAGTCATGCTGATGCAAGAGCCAACTTATAAATCAGGTTTGTGGTTAGGGAGGTTAGCATGCCAGCTAATCAAATGCATTCAAATGCTGAACAGTCAGTATGTTTTGGTTTCACGTCTCCAATACTGTACGTCTTTTCCAATGGTTTAGAGGTCAAGGTCATGCTGGTTATTTAAACACTACAGTAGTTATTACAGTATTATTCTGACATCAGCATTCCAGAGGATTTTAGGAATCGGTCGATTTTGCCCCCTCACGTGCGAGAAGAGGTGCGGGTGTAGGAGTTAGACAGTCTTGCTTTGTTTAGCTGCTCTGACCAGGGCTTTCAGCGCTCACTGCTGAATCTCTGGTACCTTTTTCTGCATCAATCTCAGCTCCTCACTCAGATTACTGTTGGCCTTCATCAGTTCCTGAATTTTGGCCTCCGAGGCTGAAAGCGCATTTTTCACCTCCAGAAACTCCTGCACAGAAATTGGTCCATCGGACAGATCAGAGTCCAGACTCTGAGGAAAAAAGAAGTGGTTGGGATAGACAGCCCACATGTGCACATGCGCACATCTGTAACGGCAAGACAAAGTCCCTAAATCTTTACAGGTCTACCTTTGTTCTGTCTGCTTTGCCCACTCGTAAATCAGTGTCCGTGTCTTCATCAGACGCCACACTGTCATAGTCTGGCTGGTCGATTTCCTGGCTTTCGCTTCCGTGACGACTACCCACGCTTTTGAAGAACACGTCAGCATTATCTATGAAGTAGTAGACGTAACAATCATGAAACATCAACAAGAACTTCAAAAGAAGTCAAAGACTAATGGTTGGTGTGTCTGTATGCAGGCTGTACCTTTAGGACTTGAGACTGAATTCCCCAGCTGGCGTCGCTTTGCATCACTTAGAATGTCAATCACAAGTGTGGCAAATTCATGAGCGTTAAACCTTGCCAGCTTTTGTCTTCCCTGTAAAAGAAATTAAGTGATGATTTCATTGCATATTCATTGTCTGAACAACTGTTTGGTCTTTACATCACTTGCTCATCAGTGGATGCCCTGCAGTAAATGGGTGGATGGAAGCCCATTTCTACCATTGAATAACAAATTAATAAGGTAATTGCTTAAACTTTTTTTCTCACAATGCGAGTTTATATCTCACAACTTTGACTTTTTTGGACATTATAATTGATGACTAATGTCCAATTCTGAGGGGGGTAAAAAGACTGATATTTTCCCTGAATCGCAAGTTTATATTTCACAATTCTGACTTAATAACTTGCAACTGCATCTATCTCAAGCTTATATCATGCAATTTTGAGAAAAAAGTCAGAATTGTGAGATACCAACTCACAATTGCAAGAAAAAAAAAATAGAATTGAGAGTTTGTATCTTGCAATTCTGACTTTATAACTTGCAACTGCGAGTTTATATCATGCAATTATGGGAAAAATATTCAAAATTTTAAGTTTATATATTATAATTCTGACTTTATAATTTGCAATTGTGAGTTTTGCCAGAATTGTATCATGCAGTTCTGAGAAAATTAGAATTACGAGTTTATATATCATGCAATTCTAAGAAAAAAAGTCAGAATTGTGAGTTTGTATCACGCAATTTATCTTTCAATTCTGACTTTATAACTTGCAACTGAGAGTTTACATCATACATTTCTGAGAAAAAAAGTCAATTGTGAGTTTGTATCATGCAATTTTTAGAAAAATAGTCAGAATTGTGAATTCGTACAATGAAATTCTGATAAGAAAAAGTCTGATAAGAAAAAAGAACCTTGCAATTCTGACTTGAAATTGCGAGTTTAATTCTGAGAAAAAAGTCATAATTGTGAGTTTGTATCATGCAATTTTTAGAAAAATAGTCAGAATTGTGAATTCGTATAATTAAATTCTGATAAGAAAAAGTATCATGTAATTCTGTGAAAAAATTCAGAATTGTGACTGAGTTTGTATCATGCAATTATGAGAAAAAGTCAGAATTGTGAGTTTATATATTGTTATTCTGAATTTATCATTTGCAATTGCGAGTTTGTTATGCAGTTCTGAGAAAAGAAAAGTCAGAATTGTGAGTATCATGCAGTTCTGAGAAAAATAGAATTACAAGTTTATATATCATGCAGAAATAGAAAAATAGTCAGAACAACGGAATTTTGATAATTCTGATTCTGTCGCTTTTATCAGCTGTTTAAACTCCAATTCTGATGGCACCTATTCACTGCAAAGGAACCATTGGTGAACAAGTGATGCAAGCTACATTTCTTCAAATCTTGGAGTAAAATTTTACAGCAATTTTTCATTTTTGAGAGGACCATTTCTTTAATATCAATGGACAAATATATCTAACTGCATGTGTACATAGATCAAAAACTACTCAAGTAATTTAATAATAATTTTCTTTAATTTTATTGTTGAAAGTGGACAGATTAGTAGAGAAAGTCAGCTTTCCTGGTTCGTGTGATGGCGTTAAAAGTTGCAACTTCTCGGAAAAAAAATCTATAACATGCAAATCTGTCATGTGTGGTTTGCTTCTAAGCTTCAGTGCATAACAGTTTTGATGCCATTTCCCTTTTATATTAATTTTGTGACATCTGTTTCTATGTTCGTCTGGCACCTTTTGGCATGTTGCACTTTTAGCTGCAAACACTGCATAAAAGGTGTTATAAATTGTCAAAGTGCAATATCTTTATTTCCTGTTAAAAAGACTTTTGTGAAAGTGTAACAACTTTCTGTTCAGAACTCGCCTGGTTTCGTGTTGATGAATACTCTGGGTTCACAGGAAGGAAAGGCACAACTGTTGTCTCCGTTACCAAGGTGCTGTGGTTCTGAGTGGCCAGCCAAACTGCACCAGATACAAAAAAAGTGCTCACATCAAAGTGTCATGCTTTGCACTTGTATAATGTACATTTCTTAAGTCATCTCACCTGCATCTGTCTCTCTTCGATCCACTTCATCGTACACATCCATTGCCAGTTCCTCAAATAAATGATCACTGAGCTGCAATGATATTAGCAAAGTTGCATCAGTCATCTGTGCTCTCAATGGTTGTAAAACTGTATAAAGGCATGTCTGGAGGCCAGTTAAATAGCACATAAAGATATTAATGACTGGCAGATAACGGTTTTGGGGGTGTTGCTGCACTTTAAAGGCCATCTGCTTCATAAAAGCCCAACGGTTTCCTATGTGCTTAGCAGTGTTGGCTTTCCAAGTAACAAGCTACAGTAGTTAAACTACAGCTAAAAATAAAATCAAATAAAATGTAAAGAATACTTACAGACTGCAGTTTCCTTTTTGCAGCTTTTGCAAACTCTGTTAACTCCAGACTGCTACAAAAGGAAATAAAATTGTAAATAATATTAGTTTTCTTTATTAAATAGCTTTATTATAAAAACCTGTAATGCCCAAAGATAAGAGGTGAAATGTAATTTTCAATTTCCATTCTTTAAGTAAAATACTTACACGTTTCTTCTTCATCAAAGATAGCAAAAAAAGAAATCGCAAGATATTAACGTTAAATTATATGAAACATTAAAAACATGAGGGGAAAAAATGATTTCACCCCCTGCTGATTTTGTATGCTTGCCCACTGACAAAGAAATGATCAGTCTATAATTTTAATGGTAGGTTTATTTGAACAGTGAGGTACAGAATAACAGCAAAAAAAAAATCCAGAAAAATGCATTTCAAATAAGTTATAAATTGATTTGCATTTTAATGAGTGAAATAAGTATTTGATCCCCTGTCAATCAGAAGATTTCTGGCTCCCAGGTGTCTTTTATACAGGTTAAAACCTGACATTAGGAGCACTCTCTTAAAGGGAGTGCTCCTAATCTCAGCTTGTTACCTGTATAAAAGACACCTGTCCACAGAAGAAATCAATCAACCACCATGGCCAAGACTAAAGAGCTGTCCAAGGATGTCAGGGACAAGATTGTAGACCTACACAAGGCTAAAATGGGCTACAAGACCATCATCAAGCAGCTTGGTGAGAAGGTGACAACAGTTGGTATGATTATTCACAAATGGAAGAAACAAAATAACTGTTAATCTCCCTCGGTCTGGGGCTCCATGCAAGATCTCACCTTGTGGAGTTTCAATGATCATCAGAACAGTGAGGAATCAGCACAGAACTACACGAGAGGATCTTGTCAGTGATCTAAAGGCAGCTGGGACCATAGTCACCAAGAAAACAATTGGTAACACACTACACCTTGAAGGACTGAAATCCTGCAGCGCCCACAAGGTCCTCCTGCTCAAGAGAGCACATGTACAGGCCTGTCTGAAGTTTGCCAATGAACATCTGAATGATTCAGAGGAGAACTGGATGAAAGTGTTGTGGTCAGATGAGACCAAAATCAAGCTCTCTGGCATCAAATCAACTCACCATGTTTGGAGGAGAAGGAATTCTGCCTATGACCCAAAGAACACCATCCCCACTGTCAAACATGGAGGTGGAAACATCCATTTTTTTCAGGTTTTTCTGCTAAGGGGACAGGATAACTGCACCGCATCAAAGGGGCAATGGACAGGGCCATGTACCGTCAAGGCCAGGGCATTAAAGCCTGCCAGGGCATTGAAAATGGGTTGTGGATGGGTATTCCAGCATGACAATGACCCAAAACACATTGCCAAGGCAACAAAGGTGTGGCTCAAATAAAAAAACATCAAGGTCTTGGAGTGGCCTACCCAGTCTCCAGACCTTAATACCATAGCTAAAGGTTCGAGTTGCCAAACTTCAGCCTCGAAACCTTAATGACTTGGAGAGGATCTGCAAAGAGGAGTGGGAGATGTGTGCAAGCCTGGTGGCCAACTACAAGAAACGACTGACCTCTGTGATTGCCAACAAGGGTTTACCACCAAGTACTAAGTCATGTTTTGCGAAGGGATCAAATAATTATCTCACTTATTAAAATGCAAATCAATTCGTAACTTTTTTGACATAAGTTTATCTGGATTTTCATTTTGTTATTCTGTCTCTCACTATTCAAATAAACCAGACTGATCATTTCTTTGTCAGTGGGCAAATGTACAAAATCACCCAGAGATCAAATAATGTTTTCTCTCATTGTATACAGTAATAAGTAATATACTGATAAGTAATATAAATATTCTGGGATGTAATCAGTATTATTCAATGACCCAAACATGACTAAAATGGCACCAGTTTACAAAGGAAAATATTAGAATGCATTAGATTATTTCTACCTGTCTGCCATCTGTGGTATAATGAAATGCTGTCCATTCTTGTGGTCTGAAACAGAGAATGTATTGACAGTATTGACATACTTATATGGTTTAACGTTTTCAACTGATAAAGATGCACTCTAAAGCTATAAAACGCATTAAGCTGACTTCAACATCACTGTGGTATTTTATGGAGCCATCTGGCGCTCTAAAGACCATAACCCACTAAAGTAAGAGCGTGCTATAAACTGGCTTCATCAGCGTCTGCAGCTGGATATCAAAACATCAGGTCTTATCATGATAGCACACCATCGCTCTGCGCTCTGACTCACCAGGCTTCCGCCCACAGAGATAGAAGGCCAGCCTGTCTGTGAGCTCATACTGTATTTCCACCAGTCTGTCTGCCAGGTCTTGATGGCCAGCTTGCCTGATTACAAACAACACAATGACGTTATGACATATGGGTTTTTATTTTCGAATGTTAGGGTCCTGTGCCAAATGCTGCCCTCAGCCCTTGTGATCCCGGAGTCTTCTATAAAATGTGCACCAGTAATAGAATACACAGCAGGCCTTCAGAATCATAAAATGACACACCATGGACCAGTACTGTTATCATTAATTAAACGTTATTACAAACTTGCTTTTGGTAAAACCTAAACTTAGCTGTTGATTACCTTGCATAGTGTATGGGTGTTTTGCCAGTGGAGTCTGGAGCACCAGGGTCTGCCCCATAAACACAAAGGAGCTCAGCCTGGCACACTTGCCCTGCTTTAGCTGCTATGTGCAGGGGAGTGTTCCCTTTCTCCTGTTTAAACCAGTGCAAAACCGTTAAAAATGAGCAGTACGTTCGGAATGCATTTTTAATCTGAATATGATAAAATTAAGTCGAGATCAGAGGGTTTTACCGGGTGGAAGTAGTTGGCTTGAGCCCCAAGCGACAGCAACCGCAAACAAGTTTCAAGATTGCCGGTTCTCACGCTGGAGTGAAGTTGCTAAAGAATCAAAGACAATGTACGTCAATAGAGACATTTCAACAAGTCTGACAGAAGACGACTGCACCAGATGGGTATCAGATGTGCTAGAGGAACTGTTTAATCTACAATTCAACAATGTACCATAATGAAAGCATCTAATATTTGAAAGTACTGAACAACTGAAATATCAAGAAGAACGTCAACCATGAAACAGGTAGCTCTTTCCTTACCTTGCTTAGATCAGCGGCTGCTGTACTGTCATCATCTCGACAGGGTAAACGATGAACGAAAGCCAGCATTTGATACTTTGATTTTATGAACTCTGTTTTGTTAGGGCTTTTTGGGTGAGAGAAACAATGGAGGTATTAAAGCCAGTTAACATTTGGGAAATATTTCAGTATTCTACCATTCAAAAGTTTGGAGTTTGTTAGATTTTTTATTGTTTTTAGAAGTCTCTTATGCTCACCTAGGCTGTATTTACTTGTATTTATAGATAAAAATACAGTAAAAACTGTAATATTGTAGGATATTATTTTGTATATATGTAATTTATTTGTGTAGTGGAAGAAAATTTTCAGTGGCCATTGCTGAAAATTCATTATCACATGATCCTTCAGAAATCATTTTAATATGGGGATTTGCTGTTCACAAAACATTTCTTATTATTCTTATCAACATTGAAAACAGTTGTTTGCTTAATATTTTTTCAGACTTTAAGATTCTTAAAAGAACAGCATTAAAAATGTCTTTACGGTCACTTTTTAATTTCTGAATAAAAGCATTCATTTCTTTTAAAAATATGCATTTTACTGACCCAAACTTTTGAATGGAAGTGCACACCAAACAAATATCTTTCTATTATGTTTAAAAAAAATCAGAAATACTAAAATACTCACTGGACTTTATCCTGAGGATTGGGTTTGCGTTTCCCGCTAGTGATGGATGACGGGTCCAGCAGGGTGTGCTCCCATATTGCATTAGCACCATTGTTGTACAATGTCTGAACCATCTGAGAATGAGAAAGAAATTGAGGGCATAAATCACAAGACAAAAATTCATTATGACAACATGCTCCTTCAAGTACGCTTTGTGAGTCACATTCTCTGATGGAAGGGCCTCCAGTGAAGTCGCACACCAATAAACCATTTTCTTATAACCATTCAAAAGCCTCCATTGAAGGATTTAAAAACCCAGATCTGTAAATAAATTTGGAAAAATGTACAACACAAAGACACAGTAAATGAAAAGAGACATTATTGGATTGAAACTATCAGTCATTTACATCAAAAGAACATGAACTTGAGACAGAAGATGCTTCAGGCTATACAAGTACACAATACCGTGACTGTTTTTGTGTTCTAATTAAAATAAGAGGCAGACAAAATAATGGCTATTAGATCTCTTTTTATGAACGTTTTTTTGCTAATTGTTCAAGGATTAGTTCACTTTCAGAATAAAAATAATTTTTATTTTTGCCCTTTGAAGCTGCACTGGAACTACAATTTGACCTTTAACCCACTGAATACCACTGAAGTTCACTATATGGAGAAAAAGCTGGAAATGTTTTCTTCAAAAACCTTAATTTCTTTTTTGACAGAAGAAAGAAAGTCATGAACATCTTGGATGACATGTGGGTGAGTAAATTATCAGAAAATTTTTATTGGAAGTGAACTAATCCTTTAAACTAATCAAATGAATCTGCATTTATTTTTTTGCAATTTCATTGTATACAGTATATATAAGTGGACCAAAATGTAAAACATTAAGTACAGGGCAAGGTCTACCAACAATACTGTAGACATCAACATTTGCCAGAAAAAAAAAATACATGGGTTGACAACTACTTTAAAATGTGCCTGAGACTAAAGATGATGATTATTATAATGGCAATAAGTCTTAGTTAACATAGGGTGGTCATTTAAAGGGATAGTCCACCCAAAAATGAAAAATCTGTCATTAAAGGTTGTATCAGCGATTTCTAGCCTAAAACATAAAGTGTCAATTTCAGCTGACCTTTCTTCACGATCCGCTCGCTGCCTGCCCCATAAATTGTCTGTGAAAAAACCGCGTCTCTCTGGTCAGCCTAGGGTCCGAGATATGCCAAAAAAAATAATCGGCGCTACCAACTATTCCACAGATAAACATACAGTGTTCCAACCAATCAGCGTCAGGGGTTTGGTGTTGTGGACTTTCCTACTGGTGCTGGGACGTGAGGGAGGCGGAGCGAAAGTCCACAACACCAAACCCCTGACGCTGATTGGTTGGAACACTGTTTGTTTATGTGTGGAAAGGTTGGTAGTGCCGATTGTTTTTTTTGCATATCTCGGACCCTAGGCTGACCAGAGAGACGCGGTTTTTTCACAGACAATTAATGGGGCAGGCAGCGAGCGGATCGTGATGAAAGGTCAGCTGAAATTGACACTTCATGTTTCAGGCTAGAAATCGCTGATACAACCTTTAATTATTGTCTATGCAGGGTCAGAAAGATCTTGGATTTCATCAAAAATATTTTAATTTGTGTTCTGAAGATTAACAAAGGTCTTACAGGTTTGGAACGTCATGAGGGTGAGTATTAATGACAAAATTTTAATTTATGGGTGAACTATCCCTTTAAAGGCATAATAAAAGGGTCTACCTGTCTGAGAGTTCAGCTCACCTGTAATTGAGTGGGTGGCCAGGGTGTGTTTGACAAATGCCGCACTTGTGAGTTGTGGCGACCCAGACTGCGATGAACACCGCAGCACCCATCGCATATCAGAACTCCTCTGTTCACAGATGCCCAGCGAGGATCTAAGGGATCCCAAGAAAATCAACAGATTAACAGGAAGTAAACAACAGCATGTCTCAGCAGCGTGTTGATCACTGATCGATGCGCAATAACACTAATGGAGCTTTTTGGCCAGTGTTTGAGAAAGAAAACAGAAACTCAATACTTTTAAAAGGCTGACGCAAGAAAGACGCTTGTTACAAGAATGCACTGAAGAAAATCAACTGAAATGTGCATGTCTACTTCAAAATCTAATTTAAAGAGTGCACAATATGGTCAACATGTAATGGGATCTGATTCTGCATTTTCACAGTTTTTCTGGAACTGATTATATTTTGAACATTTTTAAACTTAACATGCACACCTGAATCATATCATAAATCTGCACTAAGAAAGCATGTTTTGGCCAAGGCTATTATAGTTAACTAAGACCATGACACACACTTGAAATAAAATAAATGATCACGGAAATGAAAAAGTATTTTTAAAAAATGTAAAACTGAAATGATTAAAAAGTTATTTTACTTCGGTTATTTGCACATTTACATTTAGTTTAACTTGATGTACACTGAAATAAAAATTAATTAACTCTATATAGACATTTAAAAAAAGAAATAAAAATAGGGCTGCAAACCGATTAATTGCAATTATTCAATTCAAAATACAAGTTTATAAACTATGTGTGTGTGCTTTGTATATTTATTATGTTAAGGAAAAATATCTTAGATTTAAATGTAAAATATTTATATTTATATATAATATCAATTATTTACATACAAAGGTTTTTTTAAATATGTACATATGTGTGTGTATTTATATATAAACCTCAACAAATATACACAGTACACACACACACACACACACACACACACACACACACACACACACACACACATTATGTAAACAAAATTACATTGAGAATCAATTAATCGTGACTAATCATTTTGCAGCCCTAAATCAAAATAACAGAACCGTGCAAAAAAAATAAATAAAACATTCAAATAAACACAGAAAACAAAAAAACGAAATAAAATAAATATTAAAAAACAACAGTAATGATAATAATAAAAGTACCACAATCACGTTAAAATAACGCTTGTTTTGATTTTATATTGAAAGATTCAATTTTTTTAATAATAAGTGTTTACTGTAAAATGCTTTGCTGTATACAGAGTACTCAGAGTATTCATTTACATTTCACTATAATAGTCTGATAAATCATTATTAATAGCAGATACTCATCAAAAGTAAATATGAGCAATTGAGTTTTTCCTAGAAAAAATCTGTAGCATTGATATGTATGTGATGTAACATATGACAACAACAAAATGTGGTGCAAAGTTCTTCCTTATAAGGTCACAGTAGCAAGGGTTGAATGTCATCCTTTCATGTACGGCAGTAAACGCGCTGACTTCCTCTTACATACACATGCCTCAAACCACAACAAATGCTAAGCAGCTGAGCTTTACTTCCAGGGTACGAGCAGGTGACTGGGAAACACTGCACAGCTTTCGTTTCACTACCTTACAGATTATTCGAGATGGTCGTCTATACTGCAGTGTGATTCGGAATCGTAACAGGTTTAACTTCAAATTCTACAAAGATCAAGTGGCAATCAAACACACACACACACACACACACACACACACACACACACACACACACACACACACACACACACACACACACACACAAATATCTAATCAGTATTAAAAATAATGTATGTAATTAACCATGAACTGCATATGTCCAACAAAATTAGCATAAAATAAGCTGAAAAGGATTTTCTTAACACTTGTAAATAAATAAACAACACCAGAAGAGTGATTCACCAGCCTAACTCATGTAACAAACACTGGGCTAAATATTGCAGTGGTATTATCACTTCAATTTTTTCATCACTTTGCTATACTAAGCACATTATGGTTAGCTGCAAGCTGTAACCCATTTTTAGGTCATGACCCACCAGCTGAGACCTGTCCCAAACCGCTCAGAGATCCCCCACTACTACACTACACAAACTCAGCGACCCAGAGACAGAATCACTGCTCATACATTAACACTTGTCACTGGCACTCGTCCTTCATTGGCATCCCATACCAAGCCAGTTTTTAATAGAATGTGTCATAGTCACTCCTTCACTGAGTCATGATGCCAAATCAGTGAAAGTGAGGGCTAACCACACTGGACCTATGACTAACGTGTCTGAGCAGCCCGAGACGTGTTCATGTTTTCAGCAACGTACCCTCCCCCCCCACAAATTTTCCAGAGGGCAGATTCTGGCCGACTTGTGATTTCACTTCCTTCAGAAATAACGATGTAAGTCAGCGTGTAAGAGTGTCAGAATTCCCCAAGAACAGAGAGTTTTGAGGATTTTATTTTCATATGATTACAGGCCAACCCATTTTTTTTTTTTAAATATTGTTATACATCTTTTAACCCTGTGGTGGTCTTCGGCCACATTTCTTCATCAGTATGGTATAAAAAATAGACACAAACAAAATAAACATAAATTTTAAAAATTTGAATTTTTTTTTTTTAGAAATGGCTAAATGATCTTAAAAAAATAGTCACACTCGTCATCTTTGACATAAAAAATGACTGGCCTAGAAAATACGAAATGATTAAGTAATTATTGATTGTGTCTAAATATATATACATATGCAAACCCTAATAAAAGTAAGTTTTACAGTTCAAAGTCAAAAGTTTACATACACCTTGCAGAATCCAAAAAATGTTAATTATATTGGCAAAATAAGAGGGTTCATAAAAAAATGCATGTTATGTTTTATTTAGTACTGCCCTGAATAAGATATTTCACATAAAAAATGTTTACATATAGTCCACAAGAGAAAATAATGGTTAAATTTATAAAAATGACCCTGTTCAAAAGTTTACGTACACTTGATTGTGTTTTTTTGTTTTGTTTTGTGATAGCTGTTAATGAGTCCCTTGTTTGTCCTGAACAGTTAAACTTCTTCAGAAAAATCCTTCAGGCCTCACAGACTGTTTTTTTCAGCATTTTTGAGTATTTTAACCCTTTCCAACAATGACTGTAATAATCCATCTTTTCACACGAGAAGGTTCAACAAAATATTTAAAAATAAATTTTATTGAAACAAAATACATTCATTTCCTTTAAAAAAAAAGTATATTCTTCAGTCTACTTTTACCTCTGAGGATTTTAAATATGATCGCCATTCCCTAACTTAGCTAAAGGAATAAATCTAGACTAAAACGCATTATTTTCTGCATCAGGTGGGCAAGCTACTGAAGATACCCACACTTAAGAAGTTAATGACCAATTTGAGTTTCACAGCCTGTGTGAGGGATATATGATACCATAGTTGCATCAGACTGACAGAAACATGAGCTATCTAAATAAAAAACTGATCCCCTGATAAGCAGAGAGCAGCCTAGAAGCAAAAGTCACTTCCCTTCAAGCACAGGAAGTATCAAACAACAGCTGCAAAGAGGCCAAGGGCCAGAATCAAGCACCTGGCACAAGCATCATTCCCCCTTACCCTCATTCTCCCTCCTTCTTCTTTTCTTTCTCTCTGAGCCAAGTGCTGCTCTCTTCCCCATCAAGAGCTGCAGCGGCTAAAATAAAACTCAGTGCTGAATGACTAAAAATATTCACCCTAACAACAACTGCCCAATGATACTGACACGGCGGGGCAGCCCAGGCCAGCTGGTGACTGAGGCGTAGCTAATCAAGGGGGATCAATATGGGGAATGAGGAGAAAAATGAACGATGGAACATAACAAAACCATAGAGAACAAAAAAGTTAACAGCGATTTATACAGTAGTTCAAGCACCAAAATGAGTCTATCTTTAAAAATGTTTTTCAGTTAATAAAAATGAATGTGTATGTGTATATGAAATCGTTCTCCACAAATATTTGCAATAAAATAAACATGTTTTTGTCTTATTCATAGTCTTTGAAGGTCAAAACTCTGACAAAGTTATTTACAGTGTAATGAGGACAACAATGTTATGTGATGTTTATTTCTTTCTCCAGCCTTTTAGAAGTCATGGCATTGTATGTGTCAGCTAGGGTCACTTGTTGGCAATAAATAGCATTATTTTATTACTAACAAGTGGCCATAACCAACAGATGCAGTGCCCTGATTTCTCAGAGAAATGTTATAAAATGTCACCTTTAAGCAAACTTGCACCATCAATCAAGAAGATATTGTATGTTTTCACCAGGAACACCACTTGGGGGTCAATAAAGTACCCTTAACTATTTCTCCAGAGAAAATACTAGTGTGATTGATCATAAATCTTCACAGCATCATTTGAAGCTGAAAACACCCGTAGAGTTGAGTCAACGCTGCATGCTCTGTCTCTGTCGCAAAACCTACTGGCTACCAGCGTGCAGCTTGATTGGGCACTTGCTTATCATACCTAAAATGCTGTCTATGTAGACAGCTTACTGTGTTTGAGACGTACCCAGTAAAAATACATCATGAGACTCCAAAACACATACATTTTTTATCCATTCATATATCCAAAACAGAATTGAGGTTTGCGTATAAATCTGAATCATATATTTACACAGTTAAATGTTATCATTCGGTCACGTAATTCTGTAAAATCACCTGGTTGTCCAGTGCAAGTTAGGTTTTATGAAAAATCTCTTGTACCGGAATATACTCACCCGAACTGCTGCAGTCCGCACAACTTCGCTATTTCGCAGCCGTTTCGACATCCTTGTCTCCGGAACGTCGGTATTACCATGTATTATCGAACCAGAATCGTCCACGGATAAATTTAAAGCATGAGCCGCTTTGACATAATGATTGTATCCGTTTAAAAGTGTTTTATCACTGGAAGATGATCTCATACCGCGTATACGACGATTTAAAAGCGTGCATGCATCTGCACTGTGCTGCTGTAACGTGACGTGAAATAATGTATGTCGGGCTTAGCGTGTCTAGCTTGAAATTAGGACAGACGAGTCAAGCAGTGAGCCTCTGTCATGATGCATTAAAACTACACTACGGAAATGCTTGCCAGCAACCCTTCAGATCGCAGAAGAGTGCCATCTGCCCTCCCAGACCACACATTTGAGTTTATAGTGACGATAAATCAGCTTTCTAGCGCTGCCTGACAGACAGTGGATAGACGCGTCACTGCAACGCCTGAGATATCAGTTTATCCATCTGTTCGCGGGCCGTGAGACGGTTATTATTAAAATGCAGTATGTTAAATATGTAATCCTGAAAATGTATGTTTGAATATAATTATTAACTCAGAATACCAGTCTTGTTCGGAAATCAAATTTCAAGACATGTAGGACGCGATCTTCATAACATGCTGAGTCGTGCCCGCGCATGCGCAGAAGTTAGCAGGGTTGCCAGGTCTGCGTAACAAAACTACCCCAATATCATAATACCCAAAAGTATCCAAATGATCAAAACATGTTTCACAGTCACTATTGAAAATCAATATATAGTGATAATAAACACAGCTCATGAATCCTCCTTCACAAACAATAGCACACTCTAAAAATGCTGGGTTACTATGGTTAAACACAACCAACCTAGTTCTGGGTGGAATATGGACAAACTCAGCGACTGGGTTGTTTTGACCCAATAATTGGGTTAAATGTTGAACCAACCTTCTAGATAGTTTTATTAACTCAACTATTGCTTAAAAATTACTATAGGGCTGGATTAAAACAAACCCAAAATAGACACAGAGGCGTCAGCAATAATCAAAAGGTAAGCATTTATTAATACACAGTTAAAAAATGTCTTATTGTTTAATTATTTATTTAACTTAATAATAAATGTTAATTTATTGAACTTTTTAAAAAATGTGACCCTGGAACACAAAACCAGTCATTAGTAGCAAAGGTATATTTGTAGCAACATTCAAAATAAATTGTATGAGTTAAAATTATTGATTTTTCTTTCATGCCAAAATCCTTAAGATATTAAGTAAGCATCATGATATTTTGTAAATGATTTTCCATAAATACATCAAAACATATTTTTGATTTGTAAAATACATTGCTATTAACTTCATTTGGACAACTTTAAGGTGATTTTCTCAG
>NC_133365.1:42965877-43122815 GCF_049309525.1 Garra rufa | reverse complement strand
GCATTTAATTCAAATATACTTTATGCAGTGTCAAACCATTAACCAGTAGGGGGAAAATCAACCCGTGGCAACCGATTTAAAGCAGCCTTATTCCACGGGAAAAACGCGGACATGGCAACCCTTAAAGTAATTCACCAGCAGCGGGCCGCTCCTGATGAGCTGAAGATCATTTAAAACACAGAGGCGTCGCACCTACCCACAAGCGAATTATTTATTACGATTATTTACTGATGTTTCAATAGAAAACATTTTGGTTCATGCCTAATTTTCAAAAAAATAACTTCTATTTACAAATACGCAGAATTCACTCTATGACTTAACACAATTTAGCCAAATTTTATAGCATGACCGTCACCCTCCTTCATATGAAATGGTTTAGTCCAGCGTCGGGCTTGCGCATTTCAATAAGAAAAAATATTTTTCCTTTACCATTTTTTATAAGCTCACCTATAGCTACTTAGGCTCTTACCGAATATTTTATATTCAGAGCATTGTTTATAAAAGTTACTAAATGCAAAAGGCTTCGGAGAAAGGGTTTGTCAAATGACTGGCTACACCCCCACCCAAATAGTTTCAACCTGCCACTTCCTTGTTTTTCAAAAGTTTATTTTGAAAAAAGTTGGTTGCGTTTTCGGCGTCTCCTTGACTAAAATCCACCTGTTTAATAGTCAGACTCACTGTATAATTATCAAGAATTAATTAAACGCATGAAGAGATTTGATGGTTCATGACAGTAGCTAGCTCGCAGGCTGGCTCTTGATTTTGGAGGGGGAGACACGGGAGAGTTTGATCGAGCCAGAATGTTGTCCGCCACCGCTGCCAGCGTCGAGGATTTCAGCCTCAGGTTTCCACTCCATACCCTGGTGTGGGAGAATGATTACAGGAAGCTGGAAAAAGAGATACAGACGGTATGTATGGCATATCCGTAACGTTTAATGCTAATGTATGTAACGTTAGACTGATGGTATAATCATTTGGGTGCTGTGAGATTTCTGCTCCAGTGGATTTCAGTACATGCTTGTCGTGTATTTAATAATCTAATCTAATGCAATTGAAATTGGTGCATTATTGGATCTTACTGCAAATGCTTCATCAGCTTGCCATCCACTTGTTAACCACAGCACTGCTGTATGTCATTGCCATTGCACTGGAGAGCTGGTGAGCTCATCCTATCATCAATAAAGCTTCATTTTGCTGCACCATGCTGTAGTAGATCACTGCTTTTCAAACTCGTGGAAAAGAGGAAAAAACGTGTAAAATAAATCAATAGTGAAAACTGAGAGTAAACTAAATAAATTAATAGATAAGAAATACATCCAGCAGTAAGTAGAAAAATGTAATAATGTAACAGAATAGAAACTAGATTTTTCTTAATAATAGTGTATTATAACATTTCCAGTGTTTTGGAAAATGACAGTGGCGTTACACATTTTCATTTTCATTTTCAACAGCAATGGTCATGATTTTTGGCCCATAGTTTCCTCATTAAGAAATGAGCCGATTGTGTTTACACACCTTTCAGAGTAACATCGAAGAGGTGGATCCCAGGGGCCGGACCCCTTTGCACCTGGCCGTCTCGCTCGGACACTTGGAGTCGGTGAGAGTGCTGCTCAGACATGGCGCAGATGTTGCCAAAGAGAACAGCAAAAATTGGACTGGTGAGAATAGAGCTTATGAATTGGACATTAGTCAAGTTGTGGCTAAAGGTCTTTGGCAGTGATAAGACATCGCTGTAAGAGTCTTTGAAGTGCATTATATTGGCTGCCATAAGAATACCATTAGAACTATTATGACCACTTGCACATCAGTAGTGCTCCCAGCCAGTGAAAGCGTTTAATACCTCTGGTCCGGCTTTTCAGGAATGCTCTAATGATCACATCCTCAAAGACACTTACTGGTCATTTAGCAGATGTCTTTTTGTCCTATGTGCACTATATAATAGAAGCTAGTATGTTTCCATTTCCATTGCAAGCCTATATCTTTAGATAAAGATAAATACCTGAGAGCCCAGTTAAAGCAGATTTATGACTTGTATGGCTGTCTGTACAGTGCTGCAGGAAGCAGTCAGCACAGGAGATCCAGAGATGGTGCAGCTGGTGCTCCAGCGACGAGATTATCTCAAAGCCTCCACAGCGCTGGGTGGTGTTCCAGAGTTACTCTGCAAGATCCGAGAGGTGCGTCTGTCATTTGGTTTTGTTTATTACTTTGGAATTTGAGCTGATATTGTACAATATAGAGGTCGACCGATATTGATTTTTACCGATACCGATAGCTAGGTTGGACCACACTGGCCGATACCGATTAATTAACCGATAGTTTTTGAAAATGGATACTGAACAGCATTAAAAATAGTGATCTACTATTTTTTTTAAATACTAAACCATACTTTGTAAATGAATAAAAATATTATTTATTATATATTGATAATTAAAGTTATTTCATAGTTCATTAATGTTAAAAAAAATCAGTAAATGTTGAAATTAACACACTCTAACAAGGAACAACACTTCTATTCTACAGCTTTCATTAATCTTAGTTGATGTTACAAATGGACTCATTGTCATCTTTACATTTTAACAATATGTAAAATTGCAGGTTCTACGCTTTTTGTTTATATTTGCCATCTTAAAATTACGATTTTCAATATTAACTAAATATAACCATGCCTCACATTCTCAGTTTTCAATGCACATTGCACCATTTTCATATATATAAAATTTATTTTGAGCAAAATTTACTTTTTTTTTATTATATAAGCAGGCTACTTTTTTTTTAAACATTTACTTATTTAAAATAAGCGTTCTTTAAGTGTCGGCAAGTTTACAGAAAATAGTTATTGTTTTTTCTTTTTCGTTTGATTATTACCGATGAGATCACAGACAGTCGCTGCTTTAACCGGCTGCATTCAAACGAATGCACAGATTTATTTCGATGTATCAGATGTTTTGTCCTGCTCTGAAAACAGAACTGACTGTGTGTACATCGAAAGTATTCGAAAATCCATGTGCATTTAACCTCTTCTGCAAACAAGCTTTTTAAGACTAACAGACACAAAGAGAAAGTGAAAGTCCGTCAGTGCGCGAGTTTAGTGCATCTTATAGTACTGCATTACAAACAGCAGAAATGAAGGCATATCTAAAGTAAAACACTGCGATTGAAAGCTCACACTGTCAAACAATGCACACGTAGCTTACAGTGCAAATTCTGTGCAACGAAGCCTGCCGCGTTTCTGGCGCGCACACGTGCCATGTGAGGGAAAAACACAAGCTCAACCGGACAAAAGTGCAGCGCTGCGTTGCGCGGACAACTGGCAGGTATCTCTCTCTCTCTCACACACAAGACGCGTCGCGTGTAGTTCAAGCAGAAATCTAAAACAGTTTATTTAATCACCAAACGGGCAAATGTTTACCTCCAGAAAGATCAAAAAACCAGCAAAGGTTAGTCTAGACAGATTAAACGGAAAGAGAAACTGCGATCTATATCGTTAATTGCAGCCATTTCAGAAACAATTTATTTTCTGTTTTACATTTATGTTTAAATATTATTTGTTTGTGATTGTTTCAGTTTAATATATTAATTACGAAAGAAGTTTGTGTTATTTGTAAATGTCGGACGTGGTATGAATTGGACGAAAATACGCCGGGAGAATTGGAGAAGGTCAATTTGACCACTTCGTACGTTTTTATTTGTGGAAAATCCCTCCTTAAACGAATTTCGTTTTGTATAATTTTTATCTTAATTTTTAATATACATTTCTGTTAATCAGTTATTTAAATCAAATAAGAACAGGAAAATGGCATTGTGAAATAAAGTGCGTAACAAGATGCAAGCCTATGCGTTAAGGGCCTGAAGAAAAGGCTAAAACATAAATTATAGTTCTATATGAAGCATACAGACATTATTAGCGCTTCAGAAATACAAATATTTTGCTGAAATGCACAATACTCAATCTTCCAGCCCAGGGTCAAGTCTTTATGAACATTAACAATGATTTTGGACAGATATGATGTAATGTAAAACTATGGCGCGCTGTGACTTGGCAGGATTCTGTCGGCTGAATGAACACAGTTTGCTTTCTCATGTCAGGTCTTTAAATCTACAACTTTGCTGGCTAAAAATATGACTATAAATCAATACAAATATATGGTAACAATCCTGACATTAAACATTGGTCTGTGGCTTAACCTCTACTCTAAGACAGCGGAGCATGAGCGCTTCAGCAAAGAACGCAACTCGGAAAAACTATCGGCAAGGGTTTTTGCCGATAACCGATAGCTCGGCCAATCAACTATCGGTGCCGATTAATCGGCAAAACCGATAGATCGGTCGACCTCTAGTACAATATACAGTTGAGGTCAAAAGTTTACCTACACCTTGCAGAATCTGCGAAATGTTAATTATTTTACCAAAAATAAGAGGGATCATACAAAATGCATGTTATTTTTTTATTTAGTACTGACCTGAATGAGATATTTCACATAAAAGACTTTTACATATAGTCCACAAGAGAAAATAATAGTTGAATTTATAAAAATGACCCCGTTCAAAAGTTTACATATGCTTGATTATTAATACTGTGTTGTTACTTGAATGATCCAAAGCTGTGTTTTTTGTTTATAGTGATAGTTGTTCATGAGTCCCTTGTTTGTCCTGAACAGTTAAGCTGCCCGCTGTTCTTCAGAAAAATCCTTTGGGTCCCACAAATTCTTTGGTTTTCAGCATTTTTGTGTATTTGAACCCTTTCCAACAATGACTGTATGATATTGAGATCCATCTTTTTACACTGATGACAACTAAGGGACTTATATGCAACTATTACAGAAGGTTCAAATGCTCACTGATGCTTGAGAAAGAAAAAATGGTGCATTAAGAGCCATAGGTGTAAACTTTTGAACAGAATGAAGATGTGTGCATTTTTCTTATTTTGCCTAAATGTCACTTTTTTCAGTTAGTACTGCCCTTCAGAAGCTACAGAAGATACTTACATGTTTCCCAGAAGGCAAAATCAGTTCAATTTACCCTGATCTTCAAATTCTCTTAATGCTCTTAATGCATTGTTTTTCCTTCTGATGCATCAGTGAGCATTTGAACCTTCTGTAATAGTTGCATATGAGTCCCTCAGTGGTCCTCAGTGTGAAAAGATGGATCTCAAAATCATACAATCCTTGTTGGAAAAGGTTCAAATACACAAAAAAGAATTTGTGGGACCTGAAGGATTTTTATGAAAAATGGCAAGCAGTTTAACTGTTCAACACAAACAAGAGACTCATGAACAACTCTCACTAAACAAACAAACAAAAAAAAGATTCTGCAAGGTGTATGCAAACTTTTGACCTCAACTGTACAAATATTGTTCAAAGGTTTGGAGATGGTAAGATTTTTTTTAAAAGTAGTCACTTATGTTCACCCAGACTGCATTTATTTGATCAGAAAAGACGGTAATATTGTGAAATAATACTACACTTTAAAATATCATTTTTTTTTATTGTAATATGTTTTAGAATGCAATTTATTTCTGTGATGTCAAAGCTGAATTTCAGTAGTCATTACTATGTCTTCAGTGTGACATGATCCTTCTGAAATGTTAATTTGGTGCTAGAGAAACATTTCTTATGATCAATCTTGTATAGATTATTATTATTATTTTTTTAATCTTACTGACTGTAAACATCAAAGTCGTTTTGTGATTATTTATAGATGTTTGATCACTTAAAGAGATAGTTTGCCCAAAAATGAAAATTCTGTCATTAATTACTCACCCTCATGTTCCAAACCGCAAGACGCTTCGTTCATCTTCGGAACACAAATTAAGATATTTTTGATGAAATTCAAGAGCTCTCTGAGACTCTCGCTAATCGATAATATCGACTAATAAAGTCATTATTTTTGTTTTCTTTGCACACAAAAAGTATTCTGGTAGCTTTGTCAAATTACATTTGAACCACTGATGTCACATGGACTGTCCTTACTACGTTTCTGGGCTTGGGAACATTTCCGTTGCATTGCTGTCTATGGAGGGTCAGAAAACTTGGATTTCATAAAAAAATATCTTAATTTGTGTTCCGAAGATGAAACGGCAAGGTCTTACGGGTTTGAAACGACATGAGGGTGAGTAATTAATGACAGAACTTTCATTATTGGTTGAACTATTCCCTTAAAGCAATCAGGTTTTTCCATTTGTCATGTGTGTTTTCTGTTTTAAGGTCAAATATGTTACCTTTTTGTTTTACTTTCACTTTTAACTGTTTACAGCATATGTTTATTACTACCTAGAAACCTCATAAAGTTGCCTTTCTTAACTGCTATTTACAGCAGTTTTTAAATGGAAGTCAAAGTGGCGCATGATGTTGTGTAGAGGGGTGCGTTGAAGCTCTGATGCGAGTCATGTGAAAGAGCCTAAAGTGTAATGAACCTCTTTTTGTCCTAGTCTCCAGATTTCTACATGGAGATGAAGTGGGAGTTCACTAGCTGGAGTAAGTGCTCTTTTGTCCCCCTAACTTTATTGTACATAAATCCTTATGGCTTTATTAGGATGTGGAATGATCCTGCTTTTTCTGCTCTGGCTCCAGTTCCTCTCGTATCGCGCGTGTGTCCCAGCGACGTGTGCAGAATCTGGAAGAGTGGGGCCTGTCTGAGGGTGGACACCACCCTGCTGGGTTTTGAAAACATGACCTGGATCAGAGGAAGAAGAAGCTATATTTTTAGAGGAGAAGGTTGTTTTGCTTTTGCTTTATTTTAAAAAAACACTAGTAGACCGTTCTGACCATCCGAGGTTTACGCAGTAATCTGGTGGTGGGGTTCTAGGAAATGTGCTGTGAATTCTCCCGAAGCTTACTGGAATTTCACATTTGTATGTTCACTAATGCACTTCATTTGAGGATGAGTGAAATGCCTGATGTTTATTTGTGGTTGATCATTATCATTTGCATACTCACAGACAACTGCACTGAGCTGATGGAGGTTAATCACGAGGACGAGGTGGTGGACACTGAGCGCTTTGATCTCTCTCGCGAGATGGAGGACGTCACGCTGGACTCCATGCAGCCCGCCGAACAGGAAGTAGCCAAGAGGCTGACAACACCCATTGTCAACACATATCTGGACACAAAGAACATTGCATTTGAGAGGTATGGCCCCATATATGAGATTTACATCTAATAGGTCCACTACCGTGTAAAAGTTTGGGGTCAGGAAGATATGAATAGTTTTAAAAGAAGTTTCTTATTGTCAGCAAATGTGGTATTTATGAAAGCCCATTTCCGCCACAGAATAGAAAATGTAAAAAGTAACTGCGAGTTTTTATCTCACAATTCTGTCTTTTTTTCTAGCTATTGCAAATTTACATCTCGCATGATCTCATCATAAAGTCCAGTTCTAAGGGGAAAAGACTGATACTTTCTCAGAATTTGAGAAATTCTGATTTTATAACTTTCAATTCTGACTTCCTTTCTCTTGTGACTATTTATCAGAACTGTGAGTTTATATCTTGCAATTCTGATGTTAGAATTGCAATTGCAAGTTCACATCTCGCTATTCTGACTTTATTTCTTAGAATTGTGACTATTTCTCACAATTGTGAGTTTATATCTAAGAATTCTGACTTTATTTCTCAGAATTGTGAGTTTATAACTCGCAATTGTGAGTTTATATCTTACGATTGTGACTTTATAACTTGCAATTGCAAGTTTATATCTAAGAATTCTGACTTTATTTCTCAGAATTGTGAGTTTATATCTTGCAATTCTGACGTTAAGTTCACATCTCACTATTCTGACTTCATTTCTTAGAATTCTGACTTTATTTCTCAGAATTGTGAGTGCAAATCTCGCAATTGTGAGTTTATATCTTATAATTCTGACTTTATAACTTGCAATTGCAAGTTTGTATCTAAGAATTCTGACTTTAGAATTGTGAGTTTATATCTTGCAATTCTGCATTTAGAATCGCAATTGCAAGTTTACGTATCACTATTCTGATTTCATTTCTCAGAATTGTGACTTTCTCAGAACTGTGAGTTTATATCTTGCAATTTTGACGTTAGAATTGCAATTGCAAGTTCACATCTCGCTATTCTGACTTTTTCTTAGAATTGTGACTTTATTTCTCAGAATTGTGAGTGTAAATCTCGCAATTGAGAGTTTATATCGCAGTTTTTGTCCTCACAATTCCTTGATTAATATCTTGCAATTGTCACTTTAATTCTCATAATTGTGAGTTCATATCTCAATTAATATATATTGCAATTACAAGAAAAAAGTCCAAATTGTGAGATAAAAAGTCACAAATACCTTTTTTTTTTTTTTTTTTCAGTAGCAGAAACAGGCTTCCATTGTTATTAGATTTAAAAATAAAATAGTAATATTGTGAAGTAGTCTTAATTTAGTTTTACATTTTAACTAGGGGTGGGCATAGATTAATTTTTTTAATCTAGATTAAATCTTGGAATTAATCTAGATTAAAATGGCTAATTTGAATTCTGCTGAAGGCATTTTCAGAATATGTGTGCTACTTAAATGACTAAAAGTAAGTCTTCGAGAACGGGCCAGGTGGCGCATTAGACCAGGCGCTCATTTCCTGTTTCCAAAATGCATCACAAACTGCTTGACAATTGCATTTACAACATAATTACCTATACAAACTTGTGTAACCAAGTACTTCTGCGCAAAAGGCTGCGCGACGTGCGCGTTGCCGTTAAATACACAGACGCGCACGGGCATGAATTTCTGCGTGCATAGTCTTCAATTAAACTGCGTTGCTTTTAGAAGCGTCAGTTCAGTTATTGCATATAGTTTAATGTCTTTATTTCGGGATTATCAAAGTAAATTATAACTCAAACTTGAGATTTTACTGGGGCACAGCAGATTTTCACTGGGGCACGTGCCCCAGTAAAGGGTCTAGCAACGCACGCACCTGCCCTGAAAATAGCCTTTAAATTTGTCCAAATTAAGTTCTTAGCAATGCATATTATAAAAATTAAGTTTTGATATATTTATGGTAGGAAATTTACAAAATATCTTAATGGAAGATGATCTTTACATAATATCCTAATGATTTTTGGCATAAAAATAAAAATCTATGAATTTTTGGCTATTGTTTTGTGATCCAGGGTCACGTATATGAAAAATATCACCCATGCACTTCCTTGAACATTGTGACTAATGTATTGTGAACTAAACATACATTAAAACATTTTTGTCACTGTAGATTAAATCAAAATTAAAACAATTTATTCTGTGCTCAGGTCTAAATCCGGTATCTGGGGTTGGAGGTCAGACAGATCAGAAGTAGTAAATGGATTTGAAGCCAAGGTAAGCAAACGGCAAGCTGTTTATGAGCCACAGTACCATTAAGAATCACTGTAAGGAAAAAAATGTGCTCTTTTAGAGTTACAGAAACTCCAAAGTGAAAAGTGTGACTCTGTTTTTAGAGCATTGAGTTTCAGAATAAGGCAGTCTTTGTCCTGTGGGTGATGATACTGCTTTTGGCAGGTTTTTTCAGTGAACAATGTGAACGTTGTGATTCGCACCAGGACGGAGCACCTCACAGACGAGGAGAAGGCCAGGATAAAAAGTAATTAACCCACTTTAAGATTTACACTATAAATATCATACCCCTTTTCTACCAAAATGGTGCTGGTGCTCGATCGGGAACTGCAAATGTCTCTCAGAACATCCCTATGTTTCCACTCGACTGAAGAACTGTGATCTAATTAACTTTATTACAGTACATAACCAGCATTTTACCAACTCTAGTATAGTTTTGTTTTGCATCAGCCTTGTCAGATTAAGTTGCTGTTTTGAAAACTATTTAGTGCAGACATTATGTTGTCCCCTGGCTCCTGATGTTATCAGTTTCAGGTTGTAGGGGTCGGTTGGAAGCCTGTGTTTCTATCCAATAATTGCTTTTCTGGCAGTGAAACACATGAAATGGTTCCAGATTGAGCTTCAGCACCCTGTCAGTGGTAAAGAGTCTGATTTCATTTAAATTACTGATGATTTGATCTCAACAGGTGAAAGGAATGTTCTGGAGTCTTTACTCGGGACCGTAGAACAACAGATCGGTGCTCAAGGGGTAAGATGAGCCCACAAACCAAAAACATTGCATTTGTTTTCTTCTGAAGTATTTGGGCACTTAAGTCACACTTATAAATTTATGAATGTCAATGAATTTGATACAAAGTGATATCTCCATGCAAATGTGTAATTTTGTTTTCATAAATAACATTTTGAACAATATTAGAAATTACTTTAAAAATAATTTCTTTAATAATATCTTGACACTTTAATTCAATTCAATGTATTGAAGTCAGTTGTCCTTGGGTGTTGTAGCAGTTCATCTTATTGATGATGATCATGTTCCACTAACGTTTGAAAACCACAAAGCGTCCAAATACTTTTTTAAGCAGTATATCTATCGATTTCAAATTGTAAACCTAACAAATTTGCTTTAGTTGAATATTTCGCTTGAAAAGTACTATTGTCCTTTTAAAAACTAGATCAATGACATTTATATGTTTTACAGTTTACAAAAAAGTATTTAGACAAGCAGTGTTTACAAAGCTGGAAGGATTCTGTGTTGACTGTATCTATGAATGATTACAGGACATGACTATGGAGTTTGCCACTGCCACAAACCCCACAGCTATTACTCCAGAGGAGTACTTCAACCCCGACTTTGACCTGCAGGGCAGAGACATCGGTCGCCCCTTTGAGCTCACCATCAGAACACAGAAGTAAGGCTGACCATTCACTCAATCTCGCTAATATTATATTTAAATAATATAACATACACGTGTATAATTGAAGAAATGGCTGATTTTTTGTTTCAACGCCTTCTCAGGTTTAAAGGCACTCTGTGGATGAGCGAGGAGCATCCTCTGTCTCTAGTGGAGCAGGTCACTCCCATCATTGACCTGATGGCTCGCACCAGCACTCACTTTGCCCGACTCAAGGACTTTATCAACCTCAGGTTTCCCCCTGGCTTCCCTGTGAAAATTGGTAAGTGAATAACCAAAGAAGAGGAACAAACAGCTACTGCTAAGATCTGAAATTAAACCTTGTCCAGCATAAACAAGTGCTCACAAGTTTCTCAAGACTTCTTTCATGTTTCTTATCTAAGTCTAACCTTAAAGGAGAAGTTCAATATCGGAACAATAATTTACAGATAACAGATTTACAGATTTTTGAGGGAAGAAATTTCAGGATTTTTCTTTATATAGTGGACTTCTATAGTGCCCCCGAGTTTGAACTTCCAAAATGCAGCTTAAATGAAGCTTCAAAGAGCTGTAAATTGACAATTTATATACTTTTTAACCTCAAATGCTCATCTTGTCATGCTCTGGGTGAACTGTGTATTCCGGTTCAAGACAGTTAGGGTATGTCGAAAAACTCCCATCTCATTTTCTCCTCCAACTTCAAAAGAAGTCGTTTTTCGACATACCCTAACTGTCATGAACCGGAATACGCAGAGCTAGACAAGACGAGCATTTGAGGTTAAAAAGTATACAAATTGTTTTTGTTTTTTATAGAAAATAACAAATTGGTTAACTAGATAAGACCCTTCTTCAGCTGGGATCATTTAGAGCCCTTTGAAGCTGCATTTAAACTGCATTTTGGAAGTTCAAACTCACGGGCACCATAGAAGTCCGCTATATGGACAGAAATCCTGAAATGTGTTCCTCAAAAAACATAATTTCTTTATGACTAAAGAAAGAAAGAGATGAACATCTTGGATGACGAGGGGGTGAGTAAATTATCTGTGCATTTTTCTTCTAGAAGTGAACTTCTCCTTTAAGTGTAGTCTTTAAGAAAAACTTTTTCACCTTGTCCAAAAATTCTAGTGACCCTGGTCGAGGATAGCCAGGCAGTGAAGACTGATACCGATTCTGCATATTTCTTGTGTGAATGGCTTTAATACAAGACATAACATATTGCTAACTAAATCACAATTTGATTCTGTTTGTTTCTTTAGAAATCCCGCTGTTCCATGTGTTGAATGCCCGCATCACATTCGGAAACGTCAACAGCTGCAGTACAGATGAGCCTCTGGACTCCAACCAATCAGCTTCTACACCCACACCTACAGAAGAGAAGTGTGACAGCCAGGCGGCAGGTTTGGAAATACACTGATTCCTCATATGTTCCAAAATAAAAATCCAGAGAATACCTGTTAACTGTATCAATCACAAAATCTGACAAATCATCTCAAAGGGCACCTCACCTCATTGTAGGAAAGAGTTGGTCCAGCAAAGAAATGTTCTAACATGAACGTTAAATGCAGTATTTTTGACTAAACCTTTTTACTTGCTCCTGCAGGACAAGCTCCGTTCAAGGTGTGTCCATCTGTGTTCGTGGCACCTGCGCACTATCACCACAGGGGGGGCTACCGCCAGTCCAACTCACGCCAGTACAACCCAGTCAGTCATGATGAAGAGCTGCTCCAATATGCCATTCACCAGAGCCTGCTTGAGTCCAGTACGCTGAATTCACAGGTCAGAGAGCTTCCTGTTGGTGTATTTTGTGCATTTCTTGATGTTGTCTGTCTCTAACATGCAGTCCGGCCGGCTGTTTTGTTTTAGGACACTTGGAGTGATTCTGATGGACAGGCAACACAATCCATGATGAACCGATTGAGTGATGGGTACTTTTATGCTTTCATAAATTTCATAATTGTCCAGGGGCAAATAGAGTTACACTGTTCTTTAAAAGAAATTGGTAGTTTTAATAATAATTTTAGGAAGAGTGATAGTGTTTGAATTAAAAGGGATAGTTCATCCAAAAATGAAAATTCGATCATTAATGACACACCCTCATGTTGTTCTAAACCTGTTAGACCTTTGTTCATCTTCGTAACGCAAGCAAAGATATTTTTTATGACATCTGAGAGCTTTCTGACCCTGCAGTTTGTTTCATCAAATTACCATCAAAAATATCTTAATTTGTGTTCCAAGGGTTTAACTGAGTTATTCCTTTAAGAGTTACTAAATTGAAAATAAAGACATTTATAATGTTTTTAAAAAATATATATTTTAAACTTTCTTTTCATTAAACAAACTTATCATGGTTTCCACAACTGTCAATATTGATAATAATAAAAAAAGTTTAAGCACAAAATAAGCACATTAAAATGATTTCTAAAGGATCATGTGACACTGAAGACTGGAGTAATGGCTGCTGAAAATTAAACTTTGGCAACACAGGAATAAATTACATTTCAAAGTCTATTATAACAGAAAACACTTTCTTTATTGTAATAATACTTCACAATATTAGTGTTTTTAAAAGAGAAGTTCAGTTTCAGATCAAAAGTGTACAGATAATTTATTCACCCCCTTGTCATTCAAGATGTTCATGTCTTTCTTTCTTTCTAAAGAAATTGTATTTGAGAAAAAACATTTCAGGATTTCTTTCCATATAGTGGACTTCTATGGTGGCCCCAAGTTCCTACTTCCAAAATGTGGTTTAAATACAGCTTCAAATGGCTGTAAACGATCCCATCCAAGAAAGAAGTGTCTTATCTAGCGAAACGATCAGTTATTAAAGCAACACTAAAGAGTGTTTTTTTACCTTAAAATAATGTTTCTGAACTCATGTCAGTGGTTCATCAACTCATAACAGGGTGAAACGGCACTTTCGTATTCGCTTTGCGGCCCTCTATCGGCCAGAACAGCACTATGTAAGTTTGGGTCGTCGGGTCGTTTTGTAGTTCAAATGAGACTACAAATGCGACTTGCTTTACGGAAAAAAAATAGCAAACTATGTCATTATTATGTTTTATTTCGTTTTCATACTTTCATGCAATACTTTCATGCAAAGTCATGCAATATACTCTACCTTGTCACTGGACATCGTTATTTCCAAAGCCGGTCCTGGATAGCCTCCAAACAAATAACGTGCATGTGACGCGACGATAGGGTTAAATTATTTAAGACAGCGGTAATGGACAATTCCGCTTCCAACCTGTAGAGGGAGCGAAGTTCTTTAGTGTTGCCTTAACTTTTTAACCTCAGATGCTAGTCTTGTCTAGCTCTGCGTGTACTCTGTGTATTCCGGTTCAAGACAGTTAAGGTAGGTTAAAAAAACTCCCATCTCATTTTCTCTTCCATTACAAAATCGCACTACATCACTGCAGAAATACCGACAAAGTGTTTACAGAGTGAACGTGCAAAGAAAATCCTAGCATATAGAGGCAATGTAGGATGATTTTAAAGTTGGAGGAGAAAATGAGATGGGAGTTTTTTGACATACCCTAACTGTCATGAACCATGTGAATTGTCAATTTATTTTTTTAGAAAATAACCAATTGTTTCACTAAATAAGACCCTTCTTCCTTGGCTGGGATCGTTTAGAGCTTTTCAAGCTGCATTTAAACTGCTTTTTGGAAGTTCAAATTCGAGGGCACCATAGAAGTCCACTATATGGACAAAAATCCTAAAAATGTTTGCCTCACATACAGCATGCAGCCTCGGTGAGCATATGAGACTTCTTTCAAGACATAAAAAAAAAAAAGTGAAGTATGGGTAGGGTGATTTTTCAAAATGCTCTGTTAATTCTTATGTACACTTTCTTAAATAGTCTCATTCTGTCACATTACCACAGGTCTGGGTCTGAAGGAGTTTTAGTAGACCTTAGTGACACCACACCCTCAAGCCCTGGCTCGGCCTCCAGCCCCGACACTGACCTGCGATTGGCTATGGAGCTGTCGGCCCGGGCACAGGAGGAGGACGAGAAAAAAAGGAAGGAAGAAGAAGAGGAATTACAGAGGATTTTACAACTCTCCTTAACAGAAAAGTGACCGAGTAAGATGAGAAAAGGAAAGACAAAGGGAGTTCCTGTTAATGCCATAACAATTAAACCTTTTTATTTATACCCTTCTTCAGATTCACGCAGTTCTCTATTGCCACTTACGTACGACTACGCATATTTACATATTTTCAGTTTGGAGCCAATATCGAAAAGGTTCTGCTTCTTATCCTTAAAAAAAAATAAGCAAACTTTTTATTTCATGATCATTAACTGCTTATCCCACTTTTCTATTCCTCCTTTAATGAGGCGATCACTCATGCATTTTACAAGAAATTCAGTGCTGCTTTTTTAAGATTATGTGGTAGAAAGGTTGTGATGTCCTTGAAAGTCTGAACATGGACTTGTGAGTTTGTACGTCTTGACAGTAATGACTAGATAAAGTTTTATTGTTTGTTTTGACAGAAAAGAAGGTCATATTGCATTAACATTAGCTCTAGGTTTATATTAATACTATATCTCAGGGTTCAACTGATATTCACCAGTTGTCGGTTCCTTTAAAAGCATTTTTTACACAGCCAAGGAAAGTGAAAGAAATGAATGTTTTACACAAAGCAGTAGGACAGTACCGTTTTCAGCCTGTGTGCTTTTGTCGTTAGACAACTTTTGACTGAAGCATCTGTACTGAAAAGGCAATAAATCACACCGCCGTGCCTCGCTGGAGTAAGAGGCACTCAAACAGACCAGAATATTTCTGAAAGGGGCTGTCCGATGTAAGCCAATACGCCTCAAGCTTTTAGTCTGCCTAATTTGTAAAATGATACAATAAAACCGCTTAGATCGCCAGGAGTATGTTGTAATGCAAAGACTGAATGTGGCAATACTGGGTCACTTTTCTGGCACCAACCAAACCTCATGCTACACTAAAGGACTAGAGGAATGTGTGACAAGAAAACCAGCTGTTTTTGTTTCAGAAGATGGTTGTCTGTGGGAATGTGTGTGCGGTTGGACAACATTGTTTGCTGACTGAGGTTCTGATGTGGTAAATGTGGAAGAACCTGCCCTGCTCTGTTTGGGAATTTTTAGGGAATCTCACGCTGTTCCTTCCTGTTGTAGCTGACAGCTATTTATTTTGTCTTTTTTTTTTTTTTGATGTCTTGAATGTTTTTATGTCAACTTCTTTCTGTAAGTGTTTGTAGAGTCTTGTGAGGCTCATAAGACATCTTGAGTATTGACTTACAGCTTGCAGTATCTCTCTCACTATTTTTTGTATGAAGCAGTATGTGCTCGAACCCATTTTAACCATATCTTCTGTCACCTCATATGTCATAATTGGACATTTATATTGCTTTACTTCTCTTGTAGTGAACCAGGATTTGAGGATAGTTGCAGCCACAATTTTGCATTTATAATAGGGATGTTTTAATAACAGGACATTGATTTTAGTTTCCTGTATTTATTTGTATGCTGCATTTAAATAACAGACTAGAATAAATCTGATGTTCTGGCTACGATTATCCGCATATCATAATTCCTGGACACAGAATTCAGCTTCGCTCTTTATTCAAAAACTAATTTAACTGTTGGTATTTGGGTATAAGTCTTAACTCCAACTAATTGCCAAAATGTTTAATGGTCTTTACCGGATCAGGGTTAAGTGTTGGTTTGATTCTCGGTTAATTGTCATGCTGCAAAATGCAAGAGAAAGTATCCTGTTAGAGCATGTTGAAGAAATCCTGAAGGCATTTGTAAACTGTGATGTATATTTGACACACACATACACACAAAAAAAAAATGTTTTTACTTTAATAAAAGCACTTTATTGACTTTTGTGCATCATTAACTATGTGAGAGTTGCATAGCAACTGCAAATCTAATAATAAAGGTATAAAGCAATCAAGGTGATTGGATCAATTTTATTTATTATAAAAGTGGTTATTAGTGGCACAATATCTGAAATATACATTTTTAATATCATTTTATTTTATTTTTATCAGATATTTAACCTTAATCTAGCCATTAATTGTCTGAAGTGGCAAGGTTATATTTGTAGCAAAACCAAAAAAATACATTGTATGGGTCAAAATTATTGATTTTTCTTTAATGCCAAAAATCATTAGGATATTAAGTAAAGGTCTATATGTTCTATAAAGATATTTTGTAAATTTCCCACCGTAAATATATCAAAACTTAATTTTTGATTAGTAATATGCATAGCTAAGAACTTCATTTGGACACCTTTAAAGGCGATTTTTATATTTAGATATTTAGATTTGAACCCTCAGATTCCAGATTTTCAAATAGTTGTATCTTGGCCAAATCCTAACAAACTATACATCAATGGAAAGATGATGTTTAAATCTTAATAATAAAAAAAACACCCTTATGACTGGTTTTGCAGTTCAGGGTCACGTATACAATTTCTCCTGTGCCTCATGAATTTTAGTTAACAAACCAACAGGTGGCACTGTTCTAATGCCTACCTATCTTTGTCTTCTTTCTTTTATGATGTCCTGAATGCTTTTTGTAATATCACTGTTTCAAAAACCTTATACTATGGAAGTATTTTCCGGACTAAATTAAAATAGGATTTGCAAATTGTATTTGCACTTGACTTTGGGAATGAAAAGCGACTCAGAAAGACTATATTCAAAAGGAATTGAAAATTGTAATTGCAATTGTAAGTGCGTTTTCAATTTATGGACGCAAAAATTGTGACATCATTAAATCCAATTTACACTAATTATAGTAGTATACTGTTAAAAGGGAGCATTAGTGAATTGCTTTACAATGGGGTCTGATAGTTTATTAGCCTCATGGAGATCTGCATGAAGAAGGTTTGTTCATCCAAAGATACACTTTCCCGTTGAGAAATCTTGTGTAAAGTGACATTTCTTAATAGGTCCCTGCGTTAGATGTGAACGGTTGTCTTGGCACCTTATCTGCACTCCCATCTCAACAAATCTTCAAGTGCCATGTGTTGGCAGAGTAAAGCTGTATGTCAGTAGTGGTTTGAGGCAGTGTACAGTACAGTCAGTCTCGGGCATCTGTGGGAATGAAATCATGATTTCAATGAGATCACATGTGAACGTGAAGGAAAGAAAGAAGCTGACTTGGAGGTATTCTATGACCTCTAAAAAGCCTAAAACTTTACATTAAGGCTGATTACTGATATGTAAAAGGACATTTACGGTAATGTGGTAAGTTAATGTTAGCTAACTCATTAGCAATTGAGGGTTTGCACTTAGGTCACGGTTTGATAAGTTACCCTATGTACATCCAAATACTGTGCCTTGCAAAAGTATTCATACCCCTTCATTTTTGTCACATTTTGTTTTGTTCCATCATTATTAAACTGCTTTAAATGAGTTTTTCCCCACATCAATTTACACTCCATATACCATAATAATGACAAAGCAAAAACCAGATTTGCAAATTTTACAAATTTATTAAAAATAAAACACTGAAATATGTACATTGCATAAGTATTCATACCCTTAACTCAGTACATAGTTGAAGCACCTCAAGTCTTTTTGGGTATGATTTGACAAGCTTTGCACATCTGCATTTGGCAATTATCTGCCATTATTTGCCTCACCTTTTCACCTCTCAAGCTCTGTCAGCTTGGATGGGGGCTGGCAGACATTTTCTAGAGTCCTAGTTGTTCCAGTCGTCTTCCATTATGGATAATGGAGGCTACATGCTTCTGTGAACCTTCAATGCAGCAGATTTTTTTTCTGAACTCTTCCCTCCCTTGTCAAAAAATCCTATTGGTATTTCAGTTTATCCTTTAGGATCTTAGTGGATTCTTAGAATCCTATTGGACATTCTGATTGATTTTAATGGAATTTCACTTTATCCTGTAGGATTTTATTGGATTCTTAGAATCCTATTGAACATTCTTATTCATTTTAATGGAATTTCACTTTGTCCTGTAGGATTTTATTGGATTCTTAGAAACCTATTGGACATTACGATTTATTTTAATTTAATTTCACTTTGTCCTGTATGATCTTGTTTGATTCTTTTGATTAATTACTTTTTAATTTTACTTTTTTAGAGTAACACTGCATGTTTGTGTGTACCTGTAACCTTTAATGGTTCCATAATATGATAGAAATTCTGATTGGAATCCTTTAGGATTTGTAGAGGATTCCTATTGGAATGTATATTAAGGTGAGTTAAAGTAAGACTGCAAGACACTAAACTATTGGTTAGTAATATAAACAATAAAAAAAGCATAGCGTTAGGATTTTTCAAAATTCTTGAAAGACGCTTTAAAATAAAACCCATTAAAATCCTGTAGAAATGATCCTACATTTATGTCTTGTATAAGAAAATCATAAGACAATTCCTAAAGGAATCCTTTAGGAACGGTTCCAAAATATGATAGAAATTCTAACTGGAATCCTGTAGAGGATTCCTATTGGAATCCTATAGGATTTTTTGACAAGGGCTAGATCATTGCCTTAATGCAAGTCTGTCACTGAGCTCTACACGCATCTTGACATCTTGACCTCAGGACTTGGATTTTGCTCTGATGTGCATTTTCAGCTGTTAGACCTTTTCTGAGAGGTGTGTGCCTTTCTAAATCATACTCATTCAAATGAATTTGCCACAGTTTAACTCCACTCGAAGTGTAGTAACATCCAGGGGCGCCGCTCGCAATTTTGGGCCCTATGACAAAATTTGAAGTTGGGCCCCCCCTACCACACTAGAGCTGATCTCTGGGGGGCCCTAAACTGCGTGGGCCCTTAGAATTGTCCTAACTTACCCCCCCCTTAGCGGCGCCCCTGGTAACATCTAGAAGCAATATGAATGCTTCTGAGCTAAATTTCGAGTGTCCCAGAAAAGGGTATGAATACTTGTGCAACGGGATCTTTTCGGTTTTTTATTTTTAATAAATTTGCACAAATGTTAAAAACCTATTTTTTGCTTTGTCATTATGGAGAAGGGAGTGTAGATTGATGTGGGAAAAAAGGTAATTTAAAGTAGTTTAACATAAGGCAGCAACATAACAAAATGTGAAAAAAATGAAGGGGTATGAATAATTTCGCAAAGCACAGTACTGACAATACTCCGATGTAAATAACAGCATGGATTGCACTGTTAATGTACTACTGAATATGGTGTTCTGCTTATTTATGCTGTCTAAACAGCTGTAAAGATACATACAATCAGTATTAATTTAGACATTAGCCTATTATTTCATCTACCTGACTGGAAATAATAAGCACAAACACAAATGTTGTCAAGATTCTTGCACTGGTAATTCTGGTTTAGTTTGGCCAACCATAAACGCCTTTTGTTCCTCAGACAGTTTTTTGCATTATTATCCTTGATTTGTTATAACTTTTGGCAGTCTATAGTACTCCAAATGATTTTTTCCGGTACAACCAGTTACTAGTGGCCAATACATGACAATAATTTGACCATTTTCAGCAGAAATAAACAGCAAAATATGCGAGTTTTGTTTGGTTCAGTGGCATTGTTTATGTTCAGTGCCGCCAATATGGCCGACTGATGACGTGTCGTAAAAACACTCAATAGGAAATATCTAGAAGAATAACAAAGTAAGGTAAACAGTAAAACTTGTATTACCTCTATAGCAAAAGGATCCCGATTGCTACAGCAGCCTGTTCATTTTTGCATTTAAAAGCTTTTAATTACTTTTTCAGGAAATTGCTTGTCTCTCATTTGGGTTGCCTGATTTAATCAGCTCAAGTGTCTTATGCTATATTGGCAAATTACTCTAAACAACTTTCTATTATCTATTTCCGTGACTTCAGCTCAGCAGGTGTTTCACTTGTGAGCCAACTGCTAAAAATGTGATGAAAAATCATTATGCAAATATATAAAAGTATCCATCTGTCCTCTGTTTAACCTGTGTGAGAGAGAAATAACCTGCTCGGCAGATGCTAATCTTATTGCATGCGACTGGATTAGAAGGATGAGAAAAAGAAATTCACATAGGGACTGATGGGATTGAGGAGAGGGCACTTAAGCATACAAGATAATACTGAATACTAATACTGATGTTTAGAGCTAAAGTGAAGGAAGGCTAAATATGGTAATTATTTAGTACCATTGTATTACTACTACCTCCCAACTACAAACATATGTTACAATTAAATGGTACACTTGCAGCTTTCACTGGGGCTGTACCCTATGGTACAAAAGCTAAAATGTACATAAGTACGTTTTAGTAGCCTACCTTTTGCAAGGACACCACCCCAGTGAGTTTTGTACAGAGATTGTAATTAAAAACGTAAGAAAAAAAAAAAAAGAAAACTAAGTGTACATGTTGATTTAGCATTGTTTTATTCAGTTTATTTTAAACACAAGCACATCCATACAGATTCAGATTCACTTTTTTTCAGTAGCACTGAGGTCTGACATTTCTGACACTTACAATAAATACATAAAAATAAAATAAAATAAAAAAATAAATACGTATAAATTCAGACTGTAAACATTCCAGCAGCTTACAAACTGTGCACATTAAGAAAAACATCCTAATTTAGTACACGTGTTTGAAATTGTGTTAACTTAATAACTTAAATTATAAGGTAGGTTTGGAGATATTTCGACTTGATTACACTTACATTTAATCGTAGATTATGCGATTTAATTAAAGTGTTGCAGGGAAGACGTCGATCGTTTTATAAATATTAATTAGGTCACTGACGTTGATTCCTAGCCTTCCAATAGCCAAGGGCTGGGTCCCGACTATTAAGTAGTTTGTTCTGACGTTATGTTGTTCTCGTCCAATGGCATGGCTTGGATCATTAATATTCAAAACCAAGCCTTCGCCATAGTAGTGTTCATTTCCCGGCGTCTTTCATCCAGAGAGCCGGTCACCTGCGTCGAAGAGGTTTGTAGACACAAACTGCCATTCCAATCATGACCACCAGCAGTGTGGACAGAACACTTATTAGAAGAACTGCAGAAGGAGATAAAATAATCAAACAATTCAAATTAAATCCACTGATGCTTATCTAATGCAGTAAATTACGATAAAGAGCCCCATTTAGAATGTACAAATGACAGCACATAAAACTGAACGATAAACTGTGCTGTCATGTACTGATACAATGGCAGGTTCATCCTCTGTGGATGTAATAGGCCTGACATAGGTTCAGTCGCGTGTGTAAATTAAATTCTTACCCAGATTTTGCCTCAGCAGGACTTCATAAGGTCTGTCATGTACTTTCGACTCTCCCAGTTGAGCATTTCCAAATTGGAAAAACGTTATACAGCAAGCGATGAGAGGGATCAGGCGTGCTGACATTGTAGCGAAACAGCGAGCAGGATGCTACCCAATCCACACAGAGCTCCACGCCGTTGGAAGGTCCTAAAGCCGTCGATTTAAAACCATCATGAACATCCCAATGGCTCTTCGCAGTTTCCAATTCGATTATGCAACTTGTGTATAATTGATGTTATTGGGACTCTCTCCGCATTGCTCCATATATTGACAGGATTTTTGACCACCACATTTTTTTTAACGCGCAAGTAAGCCTATGAGTGAGACTTCAGGCTAATGAGCCTGACTGTATAGGAAAATAAAGGGAAAAAGCTATTTGCATCACAAACCATTGTGCTCATAAATAAGATAATACATTAAAATAATATGGTAAAACACCAATTTGCAGTATCAAGCAGCAAAACAAACTGTTTTGTACAGCTAAAAATAGCTGGACGTGGATGAGACTGGAAGCCAGACCCATAAAATGTACAAATGGCCATTCTTACGAGAAGAAAAAGGTGGATAGCAACATGCTGGTGCTACTTTCATGTCTCTCATATTACATCTTTGTCTCTTTTTATATACCATTATAACAAAAACTACTGCAGTCATATTGCACCTCAAAAAGTTTTCAGAGAATAAGAGTGTTTTCACGATATTGTTGGCACTGAATGTAAACAATGCCACTAAACCGAATGGAAATCTGAAATTTTGCTGATTATTGCTGATAAAAATTGTCAGTTATCGTCAATTTTTGAGCTGCACTAATTGGTCGGACCAGGAAAAACATATGGAGAACAAATCAAGAAGAAGAGTGCAAAAAACTGTCTGAGGAACAAAGGTGTGTTTATTCTTATCATTTCCAGTCAGGTGAAATATTAGGCTAATATCCTAATTAATAGGCCTACTGTTCATATGTCTATCTTTGCCACCTATTAACTTTAGTTTGTCAAAATATTGCACCCTTTCCTGCTTACCAAGTCCTTATCCATATGATTTAACAGCTTCCACATGATTTTTCCATGGTTTAGACAGCATAAATTAGCAGAACAATGTATTCAGTACTACATTAACCATGCAATCAATGCCGTGTGTAACTGACCAAACCATAACATACAGTAAGTGCTAACTAGACTTAATTTTTACTATTTTGCATCTTAAAAAAAGAGAAAAAAATCTCTGAATGATTGATTACTTAGGTCAAAAGAAAGATGTCAAAATTTGCCGTTGCACCCTCAGCTTTTGAAACAGCATTAACTAGTTAATTCAATGTTCTTCAGATAAATCCTTCAGGTCCCACAACGTCTTTGGTTTTTCAGCATTTTTGTGTATTTGAACCTTTTCCAACAATGACTGTATACTTCTGAGATCCATCTTTTCATGCTGAGGACAACTCAGGGACTCCAACTATTACAGAAGATTCAGACACTCCCTGATGATTCAGAAGGAAAAATTATGCAATAAGAGATTCATTTGAAGATCAGGGTAAATTTAACTTATTTTGTCTCTTAGGAAACATGTAAGTACCTTCTGTAGCTTCTGAAGGGCAGTACTAAATGAACAAAGATATGATATTTAGGCAAAATAAGAAAAATGTACGCATCTTCATTCTGTTCAAAAGATTAGACCTCTGGCTCTTAATGCATTGTGTTTCCTTCTAAAGCATCAGTGAGAATTTGAATCTTCTGTAATAGTTGTGTATGAGTCCTTCAGTTGTCCTCAGTGTAAAAAGATGGATCTCAAAATCATACAGTCATTCCTGAAAAGGGTTCAAATACACAAAAAAGCTAAAAAAAAACAACAACTGTACTTCTCTTAACCAACCTTCACTGTTCTCTGTTGTTGAACAAGGAGTGCATTATTATTTTAGATCATTTTATAGTTTTGTAGAAGTTGTTTTTATTTTAAATCATTATTAGCTTTTCATCAAATGTGTTTGTGAACCTTAGATTGTTAAATCATGCTTCAGATTCTTCTATGGCCTCAACTTCACCTCATGCAACACTGTTATTTTAGGTCACATACAGTTTGTCACTCACTAGTCTTTTCCATGCAACTCTTGGTCTTTCATTTTGGTAATTAACAGATGAGCACAGAGCCCGCAAGCCTTTTGTTAGGCTCCTCTGTAGTTGAATCTGAGGTCCACCTCTACTCCAGTCGCCTGCGCCGAAGCCTTTGATCCATTCTGCGGCCTCTGCTAGAAGTGGCTGAATGTGGAATAGCATTATCTTTGCTCTATTCTCTCACACCATACCTAAAACTGGCAGAACTGAGCCGCGTTTCCCAGAGCTGCGATTGGTGGCGATTGAAGATCTAGTCTTTAATAAAACATCTCATTTAAATACCTGACACAATGCTGTTCCCTTAGCCCTTGTGTGTTTACAGATGCTGGATACTGCAGCTCAATGCAAATCAACATGTTAATTAAGGCGCAAGGCTGTTCACACTAAGAGAACGAAAGTGGGAATCACACATTGCAAATCTGAATAGATAGATACAGCGCTAGATCACAGAACAGAACGATAGATAGGAATGTTCAGTACAGCTTTATTAATTTTCCAGACATACATACAAGCAAAAAACTCTCTGCCACAACCTACAGTGCAGACATAGTATATGAACCACATTTTGAACTATCCATAATAAGACATTCATAGCAATTTTATATTTGGTCACATCCAGAGTTCAGTAACAGCCTCAGTTCTTTATTTGGAAAAAATCGTGGGAAGAAATTAAACACATTACACATAGCTAGGGGCTCAAGTTTTGTTAGAGAATGAGAATTCAAACAGTCATGTAGTGTTAATTCAGAAGAAACCCTCATTTTTGTCTTTTCTTGGTGAGGCACAATATCAATACAGGTTTTACAAAGTTTTGACATAAAGTAGCTACAATATTTAGGCAGAGTTAAGGCAGAAAAACACCATAATGATTAAATCTTGACAACAGTTATTTCTGAAAAACGAGTTCTCATTGGCTGAATTTCTCGCAACGAGGTAATCTCACTTGCATGTATCTCAAAAACGCTTTGTGGAGGGTACATATGACTTGCAATGTAAAAAATACCACTGAACTCTTCATCTTATACGTAAACCTTAAATTAAAAAAGAACATCAACCATTTGTAAATTGCACAGATTATTTAATTAACGATTATAAATTACATTGAATGTTTTTATTTTTCAGATTAAATTTAATTGTACATCACTTTTGGTCCTTTTTTTATGTATTCCTTATAGATTTCAACAATTATTTAAAACGATGCAGAAGTTGCTTAGTTTGCTGTGGACACATGTAACTCAATATATGTGGCCTTTTTTATCTGAGTTGTGTTTTGTTGTGTTTCTCTCAGTGGTCTATGGTACAGGACTTAGCCCCATACTATCAGTGTGGATGTCTGGCAGTGTTCTCTCTGGTCGCAGACATACAGCAAGGCGCTGAAATTGGATTGAAAACAACAAGTGAGCAACTTTACCCATTTTAGATATTTAATGGAATAGGAATCACCCTCAGTTTGTTTTTGAATTGGAACCGTTTTGGAGAAAAAGCATTTACATCACTTGGATCCTTTGCAGTGAATGGGTGCCATCAGAATGAGAGTCTGAACAGCTGATGAAATAAAATCAGTAATAACACTTCCTCCAGAGAAAAAGTCCCATCCCCTGTTGTCTTCTCACATTAAAACCCAATGACAGATTTGTTTAGAACTGTTCTGGACTGTTTTTACTTGTAAGCAATGCTTGATCTGTGCTTATGTCTTTCCTGATTCAGATGGGATGACTTTTCCACTAGAGAAATCAGTGTTAATTCAAAAGAAACCCTTATATTTGTCTTTTTCTTGGTGAGGCACAACATCAGTACAGGTTTTACAAAGTTTTGACATAAAGTAGCTACAATATTTAGAAAAACTCCATAATGATTAAATCTTGACAAAAACGACTTCTCATTGGCTGAATTATTATGGCTAGAAGAAGCAATGTTTTAAAGTTAAAACCATCTTAATGATGGATTTGTTTATTACCAACTAACAGCTTTTCACTTCACAAGACTTTAATTGATAAACTGGAGATTATTTGTGATTTATTGTGTTTTTATCAGGTGTTTGGGCCCTCATTCTGACGGCACCCATTCACTGCAGAGGATCCATCGCTGAGCATGTCATGTAAAGCTACACTACCAGTCAAATGTTTTTGGACAGTAAGATTTTTAATGTTTTTAAAAGAAGTCTCTTCTGTTCACCAAGCCTGCATTTATTTGATCCAAAGTACTTCAAAAATGTTAACATATTTTACTATTGAAAATAACAGTTTTGTATTTGAATATACAAAGCTTTGCAAAAGAAGATTGCAAAGCTGAATTTTAGCAACATTACTCCACTCACATGATTTTTCAGAAATCATTCTAATATTCTGATTTGCCGTTCAGAATGCATTTATTATTATAGTAAAATTTTTCAGGTTTCTTTGATGAATAGAAAGTGCCTCTGATCAGAAGAAAAGCATTTTGTCTGAAGTAGAATTTTTTTGTAACATTACAAATATCACTTTTGATCAATTTAAAGCATACTTGCTAAATAAAAGTGTTATGTTCTATAATTTCTCCCCCAATAAAAAATATTATATACTATATATACAGACTCCAAACTTTTGAATGGTAGAGTGTATAAATGTTACAAAAGCTTCTAAGAATCCTGAACAAAATGTACTCAACTGTTTTAAATATTGATAATAATAATACAATTTCTTAAAATAGCAAATCAGCACATTAGAAAGATTTCAGAAGGATCATATAACACTGAAGCCTGGAGTAATGCTGAAAATGTAGCTTTGATCACAGGAATAAATTACATTTTAAAATATATTCAAATAGAAAGCAGTTATTTTAAATATTAAAAATATTTCACAATATTACTGCTTTTGCTATATTCTTTAAAAATCTTACTGTTCAAAAACTTTTGACTGGTAGTGCAAATTACTCCAAATCCATTCTGATGGCTTGAGGGTGAGTAAATTATTAAGCAAATTTTCATTTTTGGGTGAACCATTCTTTCAGTTCCACAAGTTTCTCCTGAGAAAGCTTTTCAAGTGAAAGTAGCTGTTCATTTATTCAACTAATGACATGCGTGTCTCACCTGTTTAAGAGATCCTGGAGTCCAAACAAGCTTGTACACCATGTAGATGGGGATCCACATAAAGGAAGAAGCTCCGATGATGTAACCGACCGTGATGCTCCAGTCTGGAAACTCGTAGTCGAATAGCGAGAGTGGCTGAGGGTTCAACAGTGAGCTGATGATAATGTACTAAATAAATGAAGAGGAAAAATAGTGAGTTAAATTAGCACTTTGTGGATCAAAAACATAAAAATTTTACTTTGAAATGTCATATGTCAGTGTTTAACAATTAATCCAGATTAGGATACTCTCTGTGTGAGTTCAGGTGGATTGATAATTTGAAAACATCTTTAGAGTTTGACTCTGATCAGATTATTTTTTATTCAAAAGGTCCATATTATCCTGTAGACCTGTATGTGGTCTACGGAGGCTGGAAAATTGTAGAGCGGTGGCCTTTGTGTCTTGAAGGAACAGTGACAAATGTCTTCTCTCCAGCATTTCAAATAATGTCTCAAACGCTGTCTCAAGAGGTGAGACAGCCAGTCGTTTGTCATGTTTTTTAAAAATGAAAAAAAAAAAAAGAATAACAGGAAAATTATGAAAAAATGATTGTGGAAATGTCAGCCGTGTGTGGCAGCTCCGGCCTGTTGAGTTTAGCTATAATGCATGCAGAAGTATCTGAGGAATACTAGGCTATAGGAGTGCATGCGGTTTGACATTTGCAGACTGGGAATTGTGACCGTGTGGACAGGGGAGGAAATGAGATTATAAAGGTAATAAGGATGGAAAGGAGGTTGTGGGTGCTTAAATAGTTTTGAGAGCATGAAAGATGACTTTAACATTTCACGAACTTTGCACATAGTGTCAGAACATCTTTGTTTAAACTTACAGCAAGGAAAGCTGGGCTGATGGCAACCCAACACACTTTCCAGAAGAGTCCTGGAGTATAGCCTAACATTGATTTGATATCATTGCTGAATCTGTTAATACCTGGAGAAAACAAAATGAATGTGTTTATTTTATATACTGATTTTTTATGTTCACTACCAGTCAGAAGTTTTTGAACAGTAAGCTAAAAACAGTAAAATTTTGAAATATTTTTACTGTTTAAAAGAACTGTTTTCTATTTGAATATATTTTAAAATGTGATTTATTCCTGTGATTTCAAAACTGAATTTTTAGCGTCAATACTTCAGTCACATGATCCTTCAGAAATCATTCTAATATTCTGATTTGCTGCTCAAAAAAACATTTATTATTATTATGATGTTGAAAACAGCTGAGTAGATTTTTTTTAGGATTCTCTGATGAATAAAAAGTTCAGAAGAACAGCATTTATCGAAATAGAAATGTCTTTATCATCACTTTTGATCAATTTAAAGCATCCTTGCTAAAGAAAGGTATTAATTTCTATAATTTGTTTAATAAACATTAAAAGTCTAACTGTCCAAAAAACACTTGAATGGTAGTGTACACTTAGACATGGTGTTTGGAAAAAAAAAACTTATAACAGAATTATTATGAAATGTTATTAGAATTTCAAATATTTTTAACTGTTTAAATACTAATTAAAAGTGTCATTAATGATAAAGCGTGAAAGAGCCATTATTCTAGTCTTCAGTGTCACCATAACATATATTATCACATTTGAAAACAGCTTAATACAGCTTTTTTGTGGAAAACATTACACGTTTTTTCATGATTCTTTCATGAATATAAAGTTCAAAAGAACAGTATTTATTGGATATTTATTTTAAGTAAAAATCTTACCATAAAACCAGGATACAGCTGTGGCCTCCAGAAAGACTATAGCTATAATTGAAGAACCAACTCCAAATTCTTCTAGCAGCTTTACCACATATGCACCACCCTTGCAAAAATAAATAAATAAATAAATAATTGTCTGTAAGCAATTTTAAATGACATTTATTTGGTAAAATCTTTTTTTCTTTACTGTAACCCACCTGTCTTGCAAGATAGATAATCTAATTCTATATATGTTGTTATAATTTTGTGTTGCACTGCTGAAATATTCTTATTCTGTTGGTAAACTTTAACAAACTGAGATCCATTTCACTGAAACTCACTTTAGTAAGGGTGCTGAGAGAGCCCAGAAAGCAAATAACCACCAGTCCAAGAACAAACAGCTCTCTCCGATGGGACAGGGTATCTGGATACTCATCCATTACAGCTGTTATTATGGCCTCTAGCCCACCGAACTGAGGCAAGAAAGCACACACACAAAAAAACATGAATACTCCATCATATATTTTGCAAGGCAGAACTGCATTGAAATCTTTTTCTTTTTGTTTTGCTTCGTTGATCATAATTTTTTGTTCAGCTGTCGAATGTACAAACTCAATTCAGGCTTCTTGTAGACTGTTGACAGACTGTTATTTTTGCAAACTACAAAAGGTAAAAGTCTCACATGGGGTTACATGAGCAGTGATATCATTGTAGTAAACTTAATATTGAATTGAAATTGCTGTTCTTTTTTTTACATGTTTGCATACTGAATTATAATTGGTATCTTCGTTCTTTCATCTCATTTAATTTAAAAAGAGCCAAACCTAAATACAAAAGTTTCACCTAAAACTGTTACATTATTTTGTTGCTTCCTTGCAAACACTTGTCTGGACATACAAATCTAGTTCTCTTTATGCATTTTTCATATCTATATTTTTAATAGTAATAAATTGTATACTTTTGCTGGCTTCACATGCATATTTACAAATATTTTTGTTTCTGCACATTTACAGGTAGAGGTGTATGCATACCGTGCTGTCCAGTCCAAGAGTAATCATCATCACGAAGAAGATGATGGCAAAGAAAGTCGACCCAACCATGTTTGCAATGGCTTCTGGATATGTGATGAAGAGCAGACTGGGACCTAGATGAGGTGCAGGAAGGTAAAGGACGAAATGCTTTATTTACAGCACTGAAATCATTGTATGCTATTTTTAGTTTGATGCAGCACACTTACAGTAAAACTCAAAATAACTGAACTATTATGAAAAGCAAAGGAAAATCTCACCTTTGTCCCTGGCTACATCCTCAACGTTTACATTTCTCTGTTCAGCCATATATCCCAGGACAGTGAAAATAACAAATCCTGACACAAAACTTGTCAGGCAGTTCACCAGACTGGTTACAATAGCATCTCTGTACAAATCACAAACAAATACATATGTGAGTGATACTTGAGTGTGATGACTGACAGAAATCGCTGTGGGCGGTTGCCAGATCCCATGATTTTCTCATCCTTAGATATGACTTGAACCTTGAGTCTTGCAGTAGTTCACAATTCAATTTCCTCTCATTCAACTATGCTGCCCATTCATCTCTTCAAACTGGCCATAATTCGCAGTTCTAATCTTGTTTTATATCATTTACTCATGGGCCAGGGCTTTTGTTTTGGTTCATCATATGATTCATCAGAGCCCAGTTCATTTTGATGCCATTTCTCCTCGGTCAGTAAACCAGAGCCGAAGGTAAATAAATGGCTAAGCTATAGATAGAATCAGAATTAAGAGTGAGTGGGAATCACATCGGCCAGAATTGGCAGGTCTGTTTTGTTTCACCACAGTGTCAGTTTAAACTGTTGTTGATCTGTTTAAAGAGTACCGTTCAAAACTTTGGGGTCAGTAAGAATTTTTTAAAGAAATTAATTATTTTATTCAGCAAAGAAGCATTACATTGATTTATATTAGAAATAATGCTGTTCTTTTGAAGTTTTTATTCATCAAATGATTTTGAGGCCAAAATATATCATGGTTTCCACAAAATATTAAGCAACACAATTGTGTTCAACATTGATAATAATTAGGGGTTCAAGTGTGTGGCGTTTTAGTATGGTCACGGATCAGCGATCTCTGTGTAAAACTGATTGTGCAGACCAAACCGTAAATCTTAGAGACGTGAAAGGGTCACACTGCTGACAACGTCACCAAGGCCCCAGGGGCAATGCCCTGATCAGAACCAAACCAGTGCAGAAAGATTATCTGTCTACTCACTTTCGCAAAGGCATGCCAAAACTTTCGAAAGAGGCAAGGCCACTTTTAGTAAAATGCTTTTAACTCCTGAACGGAATGAGATATCTTCGCAAAAACTCAGAAGACTAGTGTAAGAACTCAATCTGAGGCTGCAGGGCAAAAATCGTGGTGCTTGGCCACTTAGTGGCACTATAAGAAGGAAAAAACATAAAAATAGCTATACCTACGCATAAGGACATTTGCGTATCTACAAAAAAACATGGCCGCCATTAGCCGATGAAGTTTAAGCACCTATTAGACATGGTTAACGGAGGCCAATTGGAACAAGACTCAGTGCGCCTTTGAGAAATTTGAAAGAAATCGGCCACCGGGGGGCACTATTACGTTTTTCAAGGGCATAATTGATTGTACATTGCGCGTTTTTTCGCAAATACATGCAATATTCATATCTTACAATAGAACTCCTCATTCCGGACAACTTTGCCTCTAGAACTACTGCTGTCAATCAAATCGTTTGGTAAATGATTGCAAATACGTGAAAAAAAATACGGAAAAAAAAAACTTTTGCGAACTAGTCCTACGTTTTTCACTCAATCTGGAAAACAACACTGCAGTGCAATTCTCTGGACTCTCTAGGTCAATAATTATCAAAGAAATGTTGGAATTTACCCATTGGGAAGCTATAACGGGATCGTTTAGAAAAAGGGGCCTGGCCGAATTTACCCAAAATCCGACAAAGCCTAAAGGAAAACTCAAAATTTCATGAAACCTGGTTAGCACATGCGACAGGTGATTCTAAACAAGCATGCAAAGTTTTAAGGAGATAAACATTCAACATTCAACATTACAAAACATAATATTTCTATACTAAATTACTTGTATTTGCAAAAAAAGCCTTACTACGTAATATCTTTTTGCATATGTGCTTAAATGCCTTAAAGCGCTTGAACCCCGGTAATTAATAAATGATTCCTAAACACCAAATCATATTAGAATATTAGAATGATTTCTGAAGGATCATGTGACACTGAAGACTGGAGTAATAAAGCTGACATTTAGCTTTGCCATCACAGGATTAAAATACATTTTACATACATATATTCAAATAGAAAATATTTTAAATTCTAACAGTATTTCACAATATGATTTTGCTGTATTTTTGATTCAATAAATGCAGATTTAGTGAGAATAAGAGACGTACAGACCCCAACATTTTGAACAGATGTGTATGTTGTTAGAATTACTACAAATTTATTTAGGTATTAACAGATATTATTTTAATATTGTTTATATTAAACAACCATGAAGACCAAGGAACCACGATAAATAGAGGATGATGAAAATTCCAGTAGATCAGTGTGATGAAATGAAGGTTTTGTACCTGTAGCAGTTATTGTTGAAGGGATTGTAACTGGACAGGGCAAGTAGAACGCCAAAACCAGGACCAAGAGAGAAAAAGATCTGCGCAGCTGCATCTACCCACACCTACAAAACATTAGACACTATAAAAAAAAGCATGGCTGGAGACAAACACATGAAAATGGATTGAATCATAATAGTAACTTTATAATAAAATTCTACATATTCAGTTTCAATTTAGGAAAAGCTAAAGACAATGACATCACAGAATACTAGGAATAAGCGGTGCTTGATCACATCTGAAGACTTGTGTGAAGAGAAACCTGTGTATGTGTGTGTGTGTGTGCATGAACGTGTGTGTCAATGAGTATGAGGGCCTTTCATGATGGAAAAAAAATTCTAAACCAATTACGCATCTCATTAGCCCCTAGTGCTTTATTTTTGCTTCTCATCACGGTTCTTCACAGCACTGCCTCACCTAGCAAACAGTATTGGGCTTATACAGCTAGTACATATTGCCTCCATTGACCATTTATATACCTATGGGAATGTTCATTTATTTATCATCAAATTTATAAAGAAATATGCCCTTTATAAAAGCTATATTTTCTCCAAGCTACTAGTGATTTATGAGTTTCCTGCCCAAATGCCTCAGGTCTTTTTATTACTGCATGAAATAAAAACACTTTCCCACATACATGCATTTTGCCATCAAATCTGCACGTAAATACATTTAAAGATAACAAGATAAGTAAAGAATGTCAAGAAACAACGCAATCTAATTTAACAATAAATCAATGCTAGACACAAAGAGGAAAAAGTCTGAGAGACGGTAAGAGAAAAGCACTCACGCTGGTCTCCTTCAGTTTTTCCCATTTGGGATTGAGGTAGAACACCACTCCTTTCCACGCTCCTGGCAAAGTTGCACCACGGATCATGAGAATCAACAGCACCACATATGGCAGGGTGGCAGTCACCCATACTACCTGAGAGAGACATGGGATGATGAAAGGATGTAAAATTAGGTGATTTTTCCTCAAAAATGTTTCATTTAATATTTTAGGAGTCAGTAACCTTTCCTGAAGTCTTGACTCCCTTCCACAGGCTGAAGTAGACGATGGTGAAGATGAGGAAGAGGCAAAGCATGAGTTGCCAGCGAATGTATCCCACATCCCCAAGTCCAGATGATTCATGGACTGCCAGGACGTTCCTCCTGTTTTAAGAAGGATTTACAAAGGTACAGTCTGAAACTGACCTGCATATATGCATATAATACTTCAATGTACACAAGTTCACTGGATAAACTTAACTCAAATATTACAGTGCCTTGCAAAAGTATTCATACCCCTTCATTTTTTTCACATTTTGTTTTGTTGCAGCATTATGTTAAACTGCTTTAAATGAGTTTTTCCCCACATCAGTTTAAACTCCATACACCATAACAATGACAAAGCAAAAACCAGATTTGCAAATTTTACAAATTTATTAAAAATAAAACACTGAAATAAGTAGATTGCATAAGTATTCATACCCTTAACTCAGTACATAGTTGGAGCACCTTTACAGCCTCAAGTCTTATTGGGTATGATGTGACAAGCTTTGCACATCTGCATTTGGCAATTATCTGCCATTCTTTGCCTCAACTTTTCACCTCTCAAGCTCTGTCAGCTTGGATGGTGGCTGGCAGACATTTTCTAGAGTCCTAGTTGTTCCAGTCGTCTTCCATTATGGATAATGGAGGCTACATGCTTCTGTGAACCTTCAGTGCAGCAGATATTTTTCTGAACTCCCTAGATCATTGCCTTAACGCAAGTCTGTCTCTGAGCTCTACAGGCAGTCATCTTGACCTCAGGTTTCGGTTTTTGCTCTGATGTGCATTTTCAGCTGTTAGACCTTTTCTGAGAGGTGTGTGCCTTTCTAAATCATACTCATTCAAATGAATTTGCCACAGTTTAACTCCACTCGAAGTGTAGTAACATCTAGAAGCAATATGAATGCTCCTGAGCTAAATTTTGAGTGTCCCAGAAAAGGGTATGAATACTTATGCAACGGGATCTTTTCAGTTTTTTTTTTTTTTATAAATTTGCAGAAATGTTAAAAACCTATTTTTTGGCTTTGCCATAATGGAGTAGGGACCGTAGATTGATGTGGGGAAAAAAATATTTAAAGTAGTTTAACATAATGCTGCAACAGAACAAAATGTGAAAAAAACGAATGGGGTATGAATACTTTTGCAAGTTGCTGTATATGCTGTTTCACCTTTTCTACTATCTTTTTCTATACTGTTTATTTTTGCTAAATCTAACACTCATTTTCTTTCTCTTTCCTGCATCCCTCTCCTCTTCTCTGCCATATTTGCCCCCTTTCAGTGCAGCCACTTACATGCACTTACGTGTAAAACTCCTCTGCAGGTGAGCGTGAATAGTTAGTCCAGGTCACGTTGTCTTTTCCAAAGTAGTTAGTGCAGTTTTCTGTGTTCCAGTCATTATCGCAGCTGGTCCAGGGCAGAGTGCTGCTGAACGAGGAGTAGAAGTAGAACAGTGCCCAGGCGATGATGGTGTTATAGTAGAAGGACACATACAGTGCAATGATGCAGATGGCGAAACCAATACCTGACAAGAAAAGGGAAATGATGTCAGTGTTTTGGTAATGAAATCCCTCAGTTATTTTTCATTTGTCTTTTTTTAAGTTAGTATTACAGATTTTAAAGCTAAAAAATACAGTATTGTATATGAGACTGAATTAGATGATATTCTTACCTTTAAAAATAGGGCAAATATGTTTCCATATGGATATGGCACCTGTTCTGTGGAACTGTCCCAGAGCTAACTCCATGTAGAAAAGTGGCACCCCACCAAATACAGCCATTAGGACATATGGAATAAGAAATGCACCTAAGAAGAACACAGTTACAACAGATTAAGGAACCTTTTTGTGAGAGAGGGAGAATTTGCAGACTTAAAATAAAGCCCTGGACCGCAAAAGCTCTTAAGTATCACCGATATATTTGTAGCAATAGCCAAAAATGCATTGTTTGGGTCAAAATGATCCATTTTTCTTTTATGCCAAAAATCATTAGGATGTTAAGTAAAGATTATGTTCTATGAAGATATTTTGTAAATTTCAGTAAATATATCAACACTTAATTTTTGATTAGTAACATGCATTGCTAAGAACTTCATTTGGACAACTTTAAAGGTGATTTTCTCAATATTTTGATTATTTTTGCACCCTCAGATTCAAGATTTTCTCGGCCAAATACTGTCGTATACCAACAAACCACATCAATGGAAAGCTTGCATATTGCACGACCAAATTCTAGATCCCTTAACCCTACCCCATATTCCAGCAGATTACTTCAACATAAAACTACTACTACAGCAGCAAAGTTTATTGACAGAAAGCTCTTAGTTAATAGAGAATATGAATATGTGAATAGGTTTTTGAAGTTGAAAATTCAGATTCATCTGAAAGCCAAATAAATAAGCTTTTCATTGATGTGTGGTTTGTTAGAACAATAGGATAATATTTGGTCGAGATACGTTTTGAAAATCTGGAATCTGAGGGTGCCAAAAAAATCTAAATATTGAGAAAATCGCCTTTAAAGTTGTCCAAATGAAGTTCTTAGCAATGCATATTACTAAACAAAAATTAAGTTTTGATATATTTACGATAGGAAATTTACAAAATATCTTCATTCAACGTGATCTTTACTTAATTTAATAATGATTTTTGGCATAAAGGATAAAATTGACCATTTTGACTCATTTAAGTATTGTTGGCTATTTCTACAAATATACCTGTGCTACTTACGACTAGTTTTGTGGTCCAGGGTCACATATGTGTTCCTTAATCTAATGTGTTACCAAATCTTCCATTAACTAAATATGTCTGTATGTTGTAAGTATTTCTTTTTTTGCTGTTAAAAAAAGGCTGAGATGAGATTTGCAGTCTGACACTTGTTGATCACAGCATCTGCCTAGTTTAAATCATGAATAGACTTTACATGATTGATGACTGCAGCTGGCCATGTCTGCTTCACAGGTGCACTGGTGCAAGTTTAAATAAACATAATTATATTAAACATTATTCCATATATTGAGAATATATAAAAACACTGTACAAAAGGGTACATAAACAGGGAAAATCACATATAAAAAAGTATGAAAAACAATTTTTAGACCATTGTTATTGAAAAAATACATAATTAACAGTTAAGTCCTGAAGTCTTCAGGTAGCATATAAAAGCATTGGGTGTTTTCCCCTTTGATAAATACTTCTATATTTCTAAAAATTCTATACTTTAAAATAAATTTCATGATGATGATGGATGGGAATATTTATTTCTGTTCTTTCGACTTTTTTCTACTACTGTCTATTATTTCTGCTCGATGTTAAGATTTTTCATTGGTTGTGGCGTTGGCATCACTTTGATTTTGCTTAAAAACTATGACACCAGTTTTAGTTTTATTGGGCTGATTTTGTGTAAGATTTCGCTTATCAGAAAACACAGTCTGTTGCTTATTCTGCAGTTAAGAAATTTGTCAAACGTTTAAAAAGAACAAAAAAAATGATTTCAGCACCGTGGACAGCTCATCCGCCACTTAACAAATTTCACTTATTATTTACTTATCACATTTCAAATGATCAAAGTAGCAAGGCGAAATTTAAAAATGTTTTTCTGAGTAATAATAAGGATAATGTAAAATTATAAGTAAGTAAATATAAGTAGCCTAAAAAACAAACTGTTCATAAAAGTTAAAAACTCTTACCACCGCCGTTTTGATAACAGATATATGGAAATCTCCAAACATTTCCGAGGTCTACCGCAAAGCCAATGACCGATAAAAGAAAATCCATTTTTTTGGTCCATTTATCGCGGGATTCTGTCTGAATAATGACGGGCACCGGGTTGCTGTTGTACCCGGCGTTGTTTGGAGGACCAGGGGCGCAGAGGTTCCCGTGAGCCATCACTTGCTCTTGGTGGGGCATCTTCGCTGGTCCCGGTGACATGGCAAACTGCAGAAGTACTTGTAAACTGCGTAAGAAATGCCTTTTGTGAGTTTTTCAAGTTCAAAAAAGTAGTAAGACTATTTTTGTTGGATTACGCTCGACGTGCGGTCAAAAGAGGCTGCGTGGGGGACCGCAGCATGCTGCTGTGGTTGATTTCCCTGCTGGTGGGAGTAAAAGCTTGAGGATTAACCAAGAGTCCTCCACCTGAGCGCTAGAGCTGTGATCGAATGAGATTACACGCGGGAGATGCGCGCGACACCATCACTCACCCCTGACATGCCGCGCGCCCACCGCTATCATTCAAATGGACTTCTCCAAGAGCGCGCTTGAGTACTCAAGAAATATTGCTCTATTTGTCAACGTAAAAATAACAATATTTTGAAACAGAGGCAAGGACAGCATGGTCAATGAGTACTTTTTTTACGGATTGCTTCAGAAATACTTTTTATGTTTTAAAATTAAATTTAGTAAATTTAATCTAATTTCCCCCGCTAAAATATTAAACATAGCATATCTGTTTTCTGACTGGTCTAAACTGGATATTAGCTGGCTGGTTCAGTCAGGCCAGCAACAAACCATGTACTGGTCATACTCAAGATGGCCAAGATGATTATGATAGATGGTCAGTCAGATTTTTACCATTACATCTACAAACCAGTTTCATGCACTGTGACTACATACAGTTGAAGTCAAAAGTTTACATACACATTGTAGAATCTGCAAAATGTTATTATTTTACCAAAATAAGAAGGATCAGTTAGTTTGAGCTGAATAAGATGTTTCACATAAATTACGTTCACATATATTCCTCATCAGAAAATAACAGTTGAATTTATAAAAATGACCCTGTTCAAAAGTTTACATACACTCGATTCTTAAAACTGTTACCTGAATGATCCACAGCTGTTTTTGTTTGTTTGCTTAGTTTTTCATGAGTCTCTTCTTTGTCCTGAACAGTTAAACTGCCCGCTCAGGTCCCACAAATGTTTTGTTTTTTCAACCTTTCCAACAATGACCATATGATTTAGAGATCCATCTTTTCACACTGAGGACAACTGAGCGACTCGTATACAACCATTACAGAAGGTTTAAACACTCACTGATGCTTCAGAAGAAAACACAATGCATTTAGAGCTGGGGGTGAAAACTTTTTGAATTCGAAGTTCAGGGTAAATTTTACTTATTTTGTCTTCTGGGAAACATGTATGTATCTTCTGTAGCTTCTGACGGGCTGTACACAATTTTTTGAAATGTGATATTTAGGCAAAATAAGAAAAATGTACACATCTTCATTCTGTTCAAAAGTTTTCACACCTCCCCCAGCTCTTAATGCATTGCGTTTTGTTCTGAAGCATCAGTGAGTGTTTGAACCTTCTGTAATAGTTGAATATGAGTCCCTCAGTTGTCCTCAGTGTGAAAAGATGGATCTCAAAATCAAATAATCATTGTTGGAAAGGGTTCAAATACACAAAAATACTGAAAACCAAAGAATTTGTGGGACCTGAAGGATTTTTTTAGGGGGACAGGACAGCGGGCAGTGTAACTGTAAAAACATGAACACTCATGAACAACTATCATTAAACAAAAAACACAGCTGTGGATCAACAACACAGTATTAAGACTCAAGTGTATGTAAACTTTTGAACAGGGTCATTTTTCATAAATTCAACTATTATTTTCTCTTGTGGATTTTAGTAAACATCTTCTATGTAAAATATCTTATTCAGGTCAGTACTAAATAAAAATGTGCATGCATTTTGTATGATCTCTCTTATTCCGGTAAAATAATTAACATTTTGCAGATTCTGCAAGGTGTATGTACATTTTTGACTTAACTGTAAAAACATTAACCCACTAAAACAAATTTTGATGTTAAAGTGATAAGTTCACTGTAAAAGAAAGTAAAAAGAATCAAAACTTATCAAGTAGAACTGACTGAAATAAAGTTAAACAAAGCTGAATTTTCCAGAAGGACCTTCATTCTGTTTATAGATTTTTATCAAACCTGTCATTATAAACAGTCACAAAATAAACACTTATCTGGCATATAGATGACAATGTAAAAATAAAACACTGACTCATTTACAGTATAATACACATTTATATACAAGGTATGAGACATGAATATTAGTTTAGGGTACCCCGTTTAAGGTAAAAATCTATATTTTTAATCGAGTAAGTGGTGAATTTCAGTTAATCAATATCAGGTGTCTGACAAGCAAAGTAATACCGCTCTAATTCCAGGGTTATTTTATTGTTGAAACCGGAGGACTGGAGTTATGTTTTTGTTTACTCAAGCTGTTTATTGTCTTGACCTGTCTCCTACACCTTGCATTAGGCTATTGTATTGGATGAAGAATGGATTGTGAGGTTTCAGGCCCATGTTATTTTGACAGCAGAGCAGTGTGAATAACATTTTGAGTTTCCCTGGCTTCCTGAGCAGGCAGATGTAATAGTATTTACTGGAGATCCAGGAGAGTGTATCTGCTCTGTGGTCTAACTGTCCTCGTTAGGTAAACTTAATAAAAAGAGTTTGAAATCGAATCCACCGCTTTTAGCACCGGCTAATCGAAAAAGTCCTAACTAGATATAGAGACTGCAGTAATCGTGTAGGCCAGTGGCCAGAGAGTGCAGCAAATAAAGTTAGACTCATAAAATGGAAGCCCTTCGTAAGGTCTGGATCATGCCCAAGTGAAAGAGAAGATAACTTGAGTCCATTAACATAGATTCACATTAAGACAGGTGCATTCATTGCTACTCGTTATGATATTAATATATATGTGGAAATATACAGCAATTAATTGCAGCTTCATAAATTATAACTGCAGGAAATAATTAATACATACACTACCAGTCAAAAGTTTCTGAACAGTAAGATTTTTAATGTTTTTAAAGAAGTCTTTTCTGCTCACCAAGCCTGCATTTATTTGATCTAAAGTACAGCAAAAACAGTACAATTTTAAAATATTTTTACTATTTAAAATAACTGTTTTCTATTTTAAAATATTTTAAAGTGTAATTTATTCCTGTGATTTCAAAGCTGAAATTTTAGCATCATTTCTCCAATCACATGATCCTTCAGAAGTCATTCTAATATTCTGATTTGCTGCTCAAAAAGCAGCTGAGTAGCATTTTTTTCAGGTTTCTTTGATGAATAGAAAGTTCAGAAGAAATATAAATCTTTTGTAATATTATAAATGTCTTTATATCACTTTTGATCAATTTAAAGCATTCTTGCTAAATAAAAGTATTAATTTCATTTCGTTTAAAGCTTTTGAAAGGTATAGTGTATAAAAGTTTTTTTTTCAGATAAATGATAAATCTTTAGATCTTTCTATTCATCAAAGAATCCTGAAAAAAAAAATACTTAACTGTTTTAAATATTAATAATAACAGCAAATCAGCATATTAGAACGATGCTGAAAATGTAGCTTTGATCACAGGAATAAATTACACTTTAAATATATTAAAATAGAAAACAGTTATTTTAAATAGTAAAAGTATTTCAAAATACTACAGTTTTTGCTGTACTTTGGATCAAATAAATGCAGGTTTGGGTAGCAGAAGAGACTTTTAAAAAACATTAAAAATCTTACTGTTCAAAAACTTTTGACTGGTAACATACATTAAAACAACATTACTCATATAAATGCAACAATTAACTGCAGCTATAATCCTTACAGGAACTAGTTTGAAACCATTTCCTGTAATCTTTGACAATTAAATATCCTTTCACACCTGAGAAGTTATTAAACTGTAACTCGAACTTGTCATTGGAAAAAAAGACCCTATTAGTCCTGAAACAAAATCTGACAATGACTTTATTTTCAGCCTTTCAAAGCATTATCTGTCACTGCCCGGATTGCACTACACACCTTCAGCCAAAGACTTCATGCATTGGCCAACTAAGTCTTGGCTTAGTGACGTAATGGATAAATACGACTTATAAATAGGGAATTGATCATTTGAGTCCTTTTTGGGTCGTGTTCAAAACGTAACAATACCTGAAAGCTGCATTCTACATGAGTGATGCATTACATGATTGAAGCGGCTTTGGATAAAAAGTACCTGCTAAAAGGCAACTAACCGCATTAGGCTGGTGTAATAGGAAGAAGTAATTTTGGTAGTGTGCATGGGCTTTTACAGTGCAAACTACATCGCTGATAGCTAAAATAAACCAGAACCGTTAGGCTGGCTTGCCAGTTTGCTCTGATTTATTCATAGTCAATATACAAGCACTTACTCCAGAGTCATTCAAATAATGAAGTCATGTTTAATGTATGAATTGATCTTTTTCCGTCGTGTTAGAGCTACATCAAAGCAGCGATATAAAGCATTATGGATCATCAGAACCTGAACTAACCCTGATACGGAGCTTGATTCCTGCCAAGCATAAGCTGATATATATTAACACATGCTTTGATGTTGAATGTGACATAACATTCAACCTCGCGTAGGTTCCAGGGAGCTGATCTGAAAACAGTTAGATGTTTTAGCTGTGATTACCAAACTGTAAGAACAGGGAACTGGCGTCAGATCAGGTTAAAAGGGCAGCTGAGTCCCGGAGCGCAATAGACCCCCTGCGATGAAGCCTAGGAAAGTTGCTTGGTGCTGCTGTCAGAGGGACTTTACATGTGCGGTTTAAAGAACATCAGGCTGACAGGGACTCCCCCAACATGCCTTGCTGCCCATCAGTGAATGTCTACTCGGATCACACAGGGCCGTAAGCAGAGCGCTGCTCAACGGCAAACTGACAGCTGCTTTATCGTGTGAATACCAGTCCAGAACCAGCTGTTGCTTGTTGCAGCATGATATATACTGTATATTAGTTAGTCTTTTGTTCTATAATCTTTTATTCATAAGTTATCACCCTTACCATCAGCATCATATTATACATTTTTACTGAAATATTTTTTCCTACTTACCCAAAACTTTTGAATGGTAGTGTATCAAAGTTTTCACAAAAATATCAAGCAGCACATGACAAAAACATTTCTTGAGCACCAAATAAGCAAATTGGCATGATTTGTGAGGGATCATGTGACCCTGAAGACTGGAGTAATGATGCTGAAAATTCAGCTTGGTCTTTACAGGAATAAAAATCCATTTTTAAACACATTAAAATATAAAACCGTTCCTTTTACTATTTAATATTTCAAAGTATTGCTTTATTTTTTACTGTATTTTGCAGTCAAAAGTTTTTGAACAGTAAGATTTTTAATGTTTTTTAAAGATTATAATGTTTCTGCTCACCAAACCTGCAATTATTTGATCCAGAGTACAGCAAAAACAGTCACATTTTGAAATATTTTACTATTTAAAATAACTGTTTTCTATTTGAATATTGTAAAATGTAACTTATTCCTGTGATTTCAAAGCTGAATTTTAGCATCTTACTCCAGTAACATGATCCTTTCAGAAATCATTCTAATACTCTGATTTGCTGCTTAAAAACACTTATTATTATTATAATTATTATTATTATGTTCAAAACAGCTGAGTAGAATTTTTTTTTTTTTTTTTTTCAGATTTCTTCGATGAATAGAAAGTTCAGAAGAACAGCATTTATTGGAAATAGAAATCTTTTGTAACATTATAAATGTATTTATCATCACTTTAGATCAGGGATGCCCAATCCTGTTCCTGGAGATCTACTATCCTGCAAAGTTCCTGCTCCAACCCTGATTAAACACACCTGAACCAGCTAATTACTCTCTTAGGTAGCACTTGATAATTACAGACATCTGTGTTGGAGCAGGGCTGGAACTAAAGTCTGCAGGTAGGTAGATCTCCAGGAACAGGATTGGGTACCCCTGCTTTAGATCAATGTAAAGCATCCTTGCTAAATTAAAGTAATAATTTCTATATAAAACAAAAGAATTATACTGACTCCAAGCTGGATCTTTTCAATTTTGGATCTTTCTATTCATCAAAGAATCCTGAAAAATGCACTCAACTGTTTTAAATATTGCTAATAATAATAATTATAAAAATGTTTCTTGAACAGCAAATCAGCATATTAGAATGATTTCTGAAGGATCATGTGACACTGAAGACTGGACTAATAATGCTCCATTTAGCTTTGATCACAGGAATAAATTACATTTTAAAATATATTCAAAGAGAAATCGGTTATTTTAAATAGTGAAAATATTTTAAAATTGTAGTTTTTGCAGTACTTTGGATCAAATAAATGCAGGCTTGGTGAGCAGAAAGAACTTCTTTAAAAAAATTAAAAATCTTACTGTTCAAAAACTTTTGACTGATAGTGTATATAACAAAATCTATATTTCACTGATTACTTGAAAAAGAATTGTTACTGATAAACAAACAAACTTAGATGCCTTTATTCTACCAATAATTTCTGCTCGAAGCAAATGATGATTCGCATGATGAGGTAGCAAGACTCTCTCTCAGTGACTAACTGAGCAAGCGTTTGTGAGATGCTAAATCATGTCCTCGTCAAGTCTTTCAGCCAGGTTCAGCCATTAGCATTACTTCTCCCTCAAAAAAAAAAAAAAATCATTACTACTGAAGTGCTACCCTCCCACTTCTTTAAGCCCTCTGTGAGAGTGTAATCCATTCTTAACACACTTACACACACTGCAGCTGATAACTCCATATATTCAAAAGAGCACAACTCCTTTATCTGCATTTTGTGCATTGCCCTATGAGGGATTATTCACAGCCACCTCTGACATAATGTGACTCATTATCTTCAGAAAATAAGCCTGAAACCATAATGTCACATAACAGCATACACTTCAGAAACCCTCCAACTTCCCCAGCTCCACCTGTCCTATATTACTATAAGGTAATGTCATGTATGTGTTGTGAACTTTTTCTTCGAGACCAGGAGACGTTTGGATATCTTGAAGCAAAAGTTTCTCTTTATTGAGATACTAGCTGTGCGTCGCTGCAGTCATCAAAAGTCGTCTGACTAAGGCATATACATTACAGTTTACAGTGGTATGCGAAAGTTTGGGAATCCCTTGTAGAATCTGTGAAAATGTGAATAATTTTAACAAAATAAGAGAGATCATACAAAGTGCATGTTATTTTTTATTTAGTACTGTCCTGAGTAAGATATTTTACATCAAAGATGTTTACATATAGCCCACAATTCAAAATAATAGCTGAAATTATTAAAATAACCCCCTGCAAAAGTTTGAGAAACCTTAGTTTTTATTACTGTGTGTGGTTACCTGGATGATCTACGATTGTTTTTTTGTTTCGTAATGGTTGTTCACGAGTCTCTTGTTTGTTCTGAACAGTTAAACTGAGCACTGTTCTTCAGAAAAAATCCTTCAGGTCCTGCAGATTCTTCATTTTCCAGCATCTTTTGCATATTTGAACCCTTTCCAGCAGTGACTGTATGATTCTGAGATCCATATTTTCACACTCAGGACAACTGAGGGACTCAAACACAACTATTAAAAAAAGGTTCAAACACTCACTGATGCTCCAGAAGGAAACACGGTGCATTAAGATACGGGGGGTGAAAACTTTTTGAATTTGAAGATCAAGGTAAATTGTACTTAATTTGTCTTCCGGGAAACAAGCAAGTATCTTCTGTTGCTAACGAAAGGCAGTACTAAATGGAAAAAAAAATGATATTTCAGCAAAAGAAATTTTGTTCAAAAGTTTACACCCCCCGGCTCTTAATGCATCGTGTTTCCTTCTGGAGCATCAGTGAGTGTTTGAACCTTTTTTAATAGTTGTGTTTGAGTCCCTCAGTTGTCCTGAGTGTGAAAATATGGATCTCAGAATCATACAGTCACTGCTGGAAAAGGGTTCAAATATGCAAAAGATGCTGGAAAATGAAGAATCTGCAGGACCTGAAGGATTTTTTCTGAAGAACAGTGCTCAGTTTAACTGTTCAGAACAAACAAGAGACTCGTGAACAACCATTACGAAACAAAAAAACAATCGTAGATCATCCAGGTAACCACACACAGTAATAAAAACTAAGGTTTCTCAAACTTTTGCAGGGGGGTTATTTTAATAATTTCAGCTATTATTTTGTATTGTGGACTATATGTAAACATCTTTGATGTAAAGTATCTTACTCAGGACAGTACTAAATAAAAAATAACATGCACTTTGTATGATCTCTCTTATTTTGTTAAAATTATTCACATTTTCACAGATTCTACAAGGGATTCCCAAACTTTCGCACACCACTGTATATACCTTTCCAGGGGGAGGGTTACATAGAGGTGGGGACAATCTAAACAAAGCATGCAAATGTGATATAGATAATCAGTCTAGTAGGATTTTCCCGGCCTCGATCTATTTAGCATTCAAATGCAAAGGTGCTAAACAAAAGGCACTGTTGTACTTTGAGCTTAGAATTCACACTTAACTTAGCAAACATGCCAGATGTTCTGTTTCAGGGCCTGGGCTGCCAGCTCTTAGAAATCGCAATATACATAACTTTTCAGTTCTTGCTGTTATTTTGGAACCTATGTTTAATCTTTTATAAATTTGAACTGATTCTAAAATTTGTAATCCTTTATATGTTATATACTCTTGTGAATGCACGGAGAAGACTGACACAGAAGAGAAGAGTTCAATAAAGGTGTTATTTTTTTATTTTTATTTTTTTTTTACACAAAAAAATATTATTGTAGCTTTGTGAAATTATGGTTGGACCACTGATGTCACATGGACTATTTTAACGATGTTCTTACTACCTTTCTGGGCCTTGAACATGTCAGTTTTTTAACAGAACATGTAAGTGTGACCAGCTCTGTTTAGTCAATACTTCTATCCTCTAATACACTTGTAAGTGACAGAGAAATGTAATTTATTATCAATATTATTATGGATTTGAATAAATACTTGGGTTTATGCATAAACATGTCCAGTCACACTTTTTCCTTGTTACACTGTGAAGGGCTCACATACTATCCATTCACAATAGCTACTTTTGACCCTTATAAAGATAATTGCTTTTACTTAAACGAATGGAAGAGACACACTGTAACTCTAAACTCTATAGTGTCTATCCAGACAGGACCCAGACAGATGATGTCACTCACTACAATCTCATCATTATCTACAGAGAGAAACTGCCACTTGATAACACCAAAATACACTGGAGGTATAAAGCCATCATAGAGGATTTTGAAGACATTTCAATGGAACTTGGCTTTCATATCTATTTTGTGCTTTACTTTATGTATTTATTCATTGTTCAGTTTTAATTATTATTCATTTATTCAATAAATAACTGTAGTTAGAGTATTTTGTAACTGTAGAGTTAACTGTCATTTTTGCTGCAATTTCCTATGTCAATAAAAATTAATAAATAAAAATTATTATCTGACACAACTTGCTGTTAATATTCTGAGTGTAAGATCCTGATAGAGTAGTAAAAAACATATGTTAATAAATAATATTTTTAAAATTGTCATGAAGGTTCTAGCACTTTTGGTTCTTTATGGCACTTTTTAAAAAATCTATTCTCTTCTATAATCCGGTACTGTTTTGTACCATTTCTCGTAAAAAAGTTGTTCACTTCCAGAACAAAAATGTACACATTATTTACTCACCCAATTGTCATCCAAGATGGTCATGTCTTTCTTTTTTCAGTCGTAAAGAAATTGTTTTTTTTTTTTTGAGAAAAACATTTCAGGATTTCTTACCATATAGTGGACTTCAATGGTGCCTGCAAGTTTGAACTTCCAAAATGCAGTTTAAATGTAGCTTCAAAGGGCTCTAAATGATGCCAGCTGAGGAAGAAGGGTCTTATCTAGCAAAACAACCAGTTATTTTCCAAAAAAAAATTGACAATTTATATACTTTTTAACCTTAAATGCTCATCTTGTCTAGCTCTGCGTCAACTCAGTGTATTGCGATTCATGACAGATCTCATTTTTTTCTCCAACTTCAAAATCACCTTATATCGCTGTTTTACCTTTTTTTGTAAAGGACGTTTGATCTTCTTTGCACATTCACTTTGTAAACACTGGGTCGGTACTTCTGCAGCGATGTAGGGCGATTTTGAAGTTGGAGGAGAAAATGAGATGGGAGTTTTTCGACCTACCCTAACTGTCTTGAACAGGAATACAGTTGATGCAGAGCTAGACAAGATGAGCATTTGATGTTAAAATAGTATATAAACTGTCAATTTGTTTAGAAAATAACCAATCGTTTCGCTATATAAGATCCTTCTTCCTCGACTGGGAGCATTTAGAACCTCTTGAAGCTGCATTTAAACTGCATTTTTTAAGTTCAAACTTGAGGGAACAATAGAAGTCCACTAGAAATCCTAAAATGTTTTCCTTAAAAAACATAATTTCTTCACAACTGAAGAAAGAAAGACATAAAACATCTTGGATGACAATGGGGTGAGTAAATTATCTGTAAATTTCTGTTCTGAAAGTGAACTCCTCCTTTAAAGGGGTTATCGGATGCAAAACTAACTTTTACATGTTTGCACATTAATGTGAGTTGGTAGTTTGTGTACACAACCACCCGACCCTACAATGATAAAAATCCACCCAGTGGTATTTTTTTTTTTATCTTTAAAAGTAATATCCCCTTTTTAAAATCAGATCATTCTCAGCTTCTTGTCGGTGTGACAAAACACAGTTGATTGACATGAGCGTCTTACCTTAGACCCGCCCTCACCGAGCTGAAACAGTCCCAATCAGTCCTAATACGATTGCCATTGTGTGACTAAGGTGCAGAGGAAGACTCTAAATGAGTGATTAAGGTGTTCTGTTGTTGGATGTAATAATGAACACAGCAGTCGTCATTTACTGAAGATGCAGAGGAAAACGTTACTTTCGCTTTATGCCTCTGTGTTCCTGCGAATCTTTCCTGATGCAGCTTCACCCACAGCAGAAGTGAGTAGGCCTATAAAGATTTTTTATGCATCTTTGTAAATGGCCTTTCTTAATAATGGGCTTGTTAGCAAGTTTCGCCGCTAAATGCGGATAAATGCGGCTAAAGTAAACATTATATGTGTCTCATAATCCCATTGAATTTGCGGGGCGAGCAGAGCTGGGTGGCGTTTAAAGGGGCCGTGTCTTAAAATGAGTTGAGGTTTTGCAGAGCTGATTTTGACAAGGTAAAAGACTACACTACTATTGAGAATTTTTTTAACCAAAGTATATTATAGACTTTTCATTAAGACCCTAAAGAATCATATGTGACCCTGGACCACAAAACCAGTCATAAGGTAAAATTTTACGCTCAATATGCTCAATAAATAAGCTTTCTATTGATGTATGGTTTGTTAGGATAGGACAATATTTGGCCAAGATACGTCTATTTGAAAATCTGGAATCTGAGGGGGCAAAAAAATCTAAATACTGAGAAAATTACCTTTAAAGTTGTCCAAATTAAGCTCTTAACAATGCATATTACTAATCAAAAATTACATTTTGATACATTTATAGTAGGAATTTCACAAAAAAATCTTAATGGAACATGATCTTTACTTAATTTCCTAATGATTTTTGGCATAAAAGAAAAAACAATAATTTGGACCCATGCAATGCATTTTTGGCTATTGCTACAAATATACCCGTGCTACTTAAGACATATGAACTTGAGGAAAATGGCCAACCGATGACCCCTTTAAGAGTATATATATATATATAATGCAAACACAATTTAATGAAATGTATTATTAAATAACTAAACTGGGTAAAACAATTGTCAGGCTTATCTGTTAATACTATTTTATCTTTGAGATTTAGAGTAGGACAGCATGATATATCTTTATCAGCCAACTGAGAAGACACTACTGGATATTTCCTGAGAAATTTCTTTTGTTTCAGAACGGTGAATGTGTAGCGTATGGTAGAATAGACATAAATGTGGTTTGTTATTGTGTATTTCAGAATTGTTGACATAAGTGATGTGACATTTCTCTTTTACTCTTTTACAGTTTCAGGTTGCCAGCTGTTGGTTTCTGAGATATCAGATTAGTTCACTCACTTAAAAAATACATGTGTTGTCTGTACACAAAGCCAAATAATGTAGCACTGTCATTTATAATTCTATACCATGCTGATGTAATTGATTGCAATCTTTCTGAAGAAATCAGTAAGAAGTTGGAATACTGTAAAAAGCCATTTTTAAAACAGGGTCCATATCAGAGCTGTGGTGTTGTCCGTACGTCCAGGACAAAAACTGGCTCCTGGGGACCCAGAATTAAATCTGACCTGGGTCTCATCCCTTGGCCCCTTTCTCACCCCTACTTTCCACTTTTCTATAAACTAAAGGCACAATAAATAATAAAAGATGGAGTCCATTCTGCCTATATAACATTATATGTCATTCTTAGGCAAAAGGGTTGTATTATGTGATATAAGAGTTATGTAAGAGATATGAGTTATGATATGTATGATAGCTCTTCTCTGCCTATCAATGCAGACAATGCAATTATGTTTTCAATCGGAGACTATGTAGGCCCCTGGAGAAGGAAATACACACTACTGGCAGAAAATGTAGCCAGTTAAAATCATGTGATCTGTGGGCTGTCTCCCAGAGCCTTTTCAACTGAATGGTGTCTCCATTCAGATATGCATGTTAAAGGAGCTCCTACTAAAGCTTTACTAAACAAACCTGGACTTTTAATGATACTGCATCCAAACATCTGTTATAAAATGTTATGACTAAAACAGGGATAGTTCACAGCTATGAGACCTTTGTTCATCTTTTTGATAAAATCTGAGAACTTTCTGACCCTGCATAGACAGCAAAAAATAGCTTATGTGACATCAGTGGTTCAACCGTAATTTTATTAAGCAACGAGAATACTTTTTGTGTGCAAAGACAACAAAAACAACTTAATTTAGCCATTTCCCTATGGGGTCAAATTTCCATGTCAGTCTTCGACATGCATTCACGAGAGTAAAATGACGCATGCGTGTGGTTTTGCTGATGCAGAAGCCGGTGTTTTGACGTAAAACCTGATACATTGCGTCTTTTTTAAAAACAGTCTTTGGAAAAATGTCTGAAGATTTCGAAAGAGAGGATGACTTGCAATTTTTTGCCCAGTTTTACTTATTTGTACCAGAATATACAAACGATGAACTAAGGGAGATTTTTTTTTACATCAGAACGCCGGCTCCTGTGTCGGCAGCATCACACAAATGCATTGTGGTACTCTTGTGTATGTGTCGAAGTCTGACATGAAAGAGAAGAAATTGTTGAATAAAGTAAGTATGTTTGTTTTCTTTGAGCGCAAAAAGTATTCTTATAGCTTCATAAAATTAAGGTTGAACCACTGATGTCACATTGACTATTTTAACAAAATCCTTACTACCTTTTTGGGTCTTGAATATGTCAGTTGCGTTGCTGTCTATGCAGGGTCAGAAAGCTCTTGGATTTCATCAAAATATCTTAATTTGTGTTCCAAAGATGAACGAAGGTCTTATTAATGAAATAATTGTAATTTTTGGTTGAACTGTCCATTTAAAAGAATAGTTCACTCAAACTTTTTTTCCCTAGCGAAATAAGTCGGAATCAGGAGAAAAAAAGCAAATATGTTGGTGGAGCAAGTGATGTTATGCTAAATTTCTCCAAATCTGTACCAAAGAAACAAATCCATCTACATCTTGGATGGCCTGGGGGTGAGTAAATTGTCAGCAAATTTGCATTTTTACGTAGACGATTACTTTAATAGAGCTCTGAGCATCACAGTCTTCTGTGTAGAGATGTTGCTTTATTAATTTAATAATGATTTATTATTTGTATATGGATTTACACTTTTTGTCAGTTGATTTTACTCTTTCAGTTCATAAATCATGGGCACTGGGCTGAACACTAGATTTGCATGGTGGTGGATTTCTCTGGCCTCCTGTCCACTTAAATCAACCGTATCTCGTCTCGCCAGCTCAATCTACATGACAGCTTTCTCCTTTAGGTCTGCCCTCACCTGTCTGATCATCATCACTGTGTCATCCAACCTTTCTGATATACAAAGTCAGCCTGTGGGAATTCAGCAGCATGATAGTGGTTCATGCAATATCTGGAATCTTTCAATAATTGATCAAAGGGAAGTAATCTCTGTTTTATGCTTTATCGTATATCTTTTTGCATAGTTGTTTTCCAAATAAATTGTGTTATCCCTTTATTATTTTTCAGCAGCTGGTAATATTTTGAGGCATACTAAGACAAACTGTGTTACATCTACTTTCCTATTGGTGTTTTAAAGTCACCACCTAGTGGACACTGCCTTATATTGCAAGTTCGTCATGTTTTTAAATCAAATTTAATTCCTCTAAAATACATCATGGATTTTATTTTAGATGTTTCGTACTGTATGAATTACCTCTTTTACAGAATCAAATGTGACTATGGTCCACAAAACCTTAAGTTTTTTTAAGTCTTAAGTAGAACGGGTATTTGTAGCAATAGCCAAAAATACATTGTATGGGTCAAAATTATTGATTAAAGATCATGTTCCATGAAGATATTTTGTAAATTTCTTACCATATACAGGCCTATATATAAATAAAATTTTTGATTAGTAATATGCATTGCTAAGAACTTGATTTGGACAACTTTAAAGACAATTTTCTCAATATTTAGATTTTTTAACACCCCCAGATTCCAGATTTTCAAATAGTTATATCTCAGCCAAATATTGTAATATGCTAACAAACCATACATCAATGGAAAGCTTATTTATTCAGCTTTTCATGATGTATAAATCTAAATGTCAAAAAATGGACCCTTATGACTGTTTTTTGTGGTTCTGGGTCACAAATAATGCCATCTATGACATTTCTCAAAGTAAATTCTAAATTTGCTCATTCAAAATCACGCCCTTGCAAAAATAACGTGTAACATAAACTGCACATTTTAACAACATCAGCAACAAAAACACTGGTATAGTGCAATGTTATTCATACTAAAAGACAAAAATGCACATGTTCTTCAGATCAGTAAAAATTCAGTAGTCTAAAATGTTTAATAATCGAAATGACATACTATATATATGGTTAGATACCACTACAGTATGTAGCAGCAATGATTCACACTTTTCATCTCTTACTGTGAACAGCTGTGCACATTAATTGATATGCTTTCATTACAATATTACAAGTTACAAGATTTTCAAAGTGTTAATTAGAATATCGACTATGTTTGTTCATCCCTAGTGGGAGAGATAACGTCTGGTTTGCAAAGTATGTCTTTTGAAGCTTGTGTGGATTGCAGGATGTTAGATTTCAGAAATCTAGGAAACTGATATTGCTCTGATAAGCCCTACCTAATTAATCAAATCAACTTCTCTCTGCTGTCAAAATGTATTCGGTAATTCTTTACAGTAGGTTTCATTTGTTAACATATAACATTCTTGTTAGCCTATAGAAACTGAGGAAAAGTATATGTTCAGTGCTGTTTAAATGGTTACCATTGCAGACAGTGTTATGCAATAGAGCAAAGTTGGGAAAAAATGTGCTGGGGTTTCCCTCAAAAGCCCACACAATCAGCATAAGTGCTGTCATGCACAAAAACCCTGCATTAATTAATTACAGATTCAATGACTCAGTGTTTGAATGATGACCAATAGCAAGCCTGATGGTATCGAGTGGCTTTTTTTTTAACTGCAGGCAAGGCTGTTACTAAGGCAAGGCCCAGAATATACATAATCAGATACTGTTTGCTCATTTCTGATTCAGTTCCCTCTAACTAGCCATTTGCACCATTGTAGCATGACATTTTCAACCAAATCTCTAGCATATGACTGAATGCATTTACCATGAACTCTTAACTACAATATAAAACAGTCTATATATTTTATAATATGCTGTTAAATGTGGTTGATTTGTCAATTGAGGGGAGACACTGCAGGCAAAAAATGCACCTGTCAAGAGATTTTGGGCTTTTTGGTTTTTCATGAAGTGTTTTTTTCAGACTAGTGAAAAGAAAACACCCAAAAGACACTGTTAAGTGTTTCTTTTATAGCACTTTATCTATGTATGTCAATAGATTTCAATTTCAATACATATATTCTAATGACTGTTTTTTCAAAATGAGTTTTTTCTCCTACACTGAGCCATAAATCTCCACTTCGGTAGTACTTACACACACAAAACTTTACATTTTTATTCCTGTCTATATCCTTAAGGTGTTTACAGAGGGATTTGTTCATATATAAATGGTAAAAAAATAGTTTTTTGTCTGTTCAAAGTTTTTTTCTGAATTATGGAGTGACAAATGAGTTACCCAAAATCCCCTCTGTAAAAACATTTAACTCTAATATGTAAAAAAAAAAATGTAATAAGAATTTTGAAACTGACTTCATCCAGTGTTTAGATTTTTGTATTAGAAATGTATGCAAATTAGTGCGTATTTCATTAAATAATGGCTAATTTGCATATTTAAACATAACATTTGAGAAAACTTGTAATACAAAAAATGTTTGCATTTATCAATGTAATCAATCAACTGGGTAAGTAAGGTAATAACTATTAGTTATTTTTTTTACTCTATGCATCTGCAGTTTTTCGCCTTAAGCACTAAACTTTGCATGAAGATCTTTTGAATTAAGTTCTATAAAAAAGTGGAACCGTTTGTACAGTAGGCCTACACCATCGTCTCTATTGTTATTATTGATTTATTTATTTATTTATTGATACTATGCACCATGTATTGGTTGTCTCGATAAAATTTAATTATATGAAAGTCTTACTTCAACAATGAGGTGGCATTTTCCCCAGAGAGATGATGAAAGATTACAGTTTCCTCAGACTTTACTCAATTAGCACTGTTAATGGGCCCTACACTGTTGCTTAGCAACACATGTAGCTGCTGAAGGTTTGGTCCTGTAAGCTGTTTCCAAATTTTTCTCTGCCCTGCTTCTCAATTAAATTTGATTCCAAAGTAGGAACATAGTGTCTTTGTGCAGCAAGAGAGAGAAAGAAAAAAAGCAGACTTTTGCTTTCATTTCAAATGAAAGAACACTAGGGAGCAGGATGCACTTTCAATGTGGATTTAAATCGTGAGCTCTCCTTTTATTTTGTTCCAGCTGTATTTTCTATGCACCATAGAGCAATGTCAATAGCATGGTGCTCTTGTCAATAATGTCACGAGCGTGTCAATAGGATTTTAAAAATCTCTATCCTTTTTGTAACTGAGGCAGCACTGGAAAATGCTTGGAGGCTACATGAACAATTCAGCATCTGTTTACAGTATACATTAAAGATGCTATAACTGGGTTTAGATGGATTGAGAACGTCTGTCATTTTTTAAATTTCTTCCTCATGTACCTTATTCCAATTATTTCTCATGTATTCATATTCCAATGCACTGCTCTGTGTCCATAAACCTAAAATCCTAAGTCTCTGATTGGCTAAAAATGTGATGGCTCTGTGACGTTGAGGTAAAGATGTGGTTGAATAGGTTATTTCTGAAGACTGGTGATGCAGTTCTCCACTCATTTATGTTGTAATAACTAGATGTTATGTTGTTTTAACGACATCTTTTCTCCTAATAATGTTATGTCGTTAAAACATATTTTTCTCGTTAGAACAACATATTTTCTCATAACAAAACAATTGTCTTGTTAAAACGTCTTATTTTCTCCGTAAAACATCTTTTTGCTGTAATAGCGACATAAGCCTGTCATAAAAGAGTCATATCCTCTGGGTGCAGTTATTGTCACGAGTAGAAATGAGGTCAGAGTCCAAATGCAGGTAAGGTGAGTTTTAATGTAAAAATAAACAAACAAACAAAAGGCCAACACGGCACAACACGACAGGATACAAAAACACGAGCAAGAACACAGGTTTCAGGGAGCAAGAAAGACAGACTACCGACATACAAACTGGAGACAGGATACAGAAACAAGATACAATGCAGACTCACAAGAGTGGTGGGATAGTGAAGATTATAAAGTCTGTGGTGATAGTGAACAGCTGTGGAAGAAACGAGGGACATAATCAAAGAAAGGTGTACATGATGAGGCATGGAGTGTGGAGGGAAAAGACCGAAAATAAAAACACCGCAGCCCAAACCCGTGACAGAACCCCTCCTCTACGGAACGGCTCCCAGACGTTCCACAAGGCCGAAAACAAATCTGGAGGGAGGAGGAACGGGGGAATGGTAAACCAGGGGGAGGGATGGCGGGCCAGGCCCGTGTAACAGCAGCAGGGCCGGAGACGAAGGTTCCGGGAGGCTGGGCGAGACCAGCGTAGGGCCCGGGAGCTTGGGCAGGGCGCGACCGGACCCAGGAAAAATGTCCGCGGGCACAGCGGCCAGAGAAACGTCAGCGGGCACCGCCGCCAGAGAAACGTCAGCGGGCACCGTCGCCAGAGAAACGTCAGCGGGCACCGTCGCCAGAGAAACGGAGAAACGTCAGCGGGCACCGCCGCCAGAGGAACGTCAGCGGTCACCGCCGCCAGAGAAACGTCAGCGGGCACCGTCGCCAGAGAAACGTCAGCGGGCACCATCGCCAGAGGAACGTCAGCGGTCACCGCCGCCAGAGAAACGTCAGCGGGCACCGTAACCAGAGAAACGTCAGCGGTCACCGCCGCCAGAGAAACGTCAGCGGGCACCGTAACCAGAGAAACGTCAGCGGGCACCGTCGCCAGAGAAACGCCAGGGGAACGTCAGCGGGCACCGCCGCCAGGGGAACGTCAGCGGGCACCGCCGCCAGGGGAACGTCAGCGGTCACCGCCGCCAGAGAAACGTCAGCGGTCACCACCGCCAGGGGAATGTCAGCGGGCACCGCCGCCAGGGGAACGTCAGCGGGGCACGTAATTACGAGAAAATATATCATTTTAATGACATAACATCTCGTTATTTAAAATACGTCATTTTAGTTATCTCACTATTACGAGAAAAGATGTTGCTTTAAGACATTTCGTAATTACGAGAAAAGATGTTGCTTTAAACATTTCATTATTAAGAGAAAATATGTTGCTTTAACAAGAAAGAGATGTTTTAATTACATAACATCTCGTTACGAGAAAATATGTCATTTTAATGACGTTTCTCGTTATTACGAGAAAATATGTGGCTTTAAGACAACATTTCATTATTACAAGAAAAGATATTGCTTTAACAAGAAAAATATGTCATTTTAATGAAATAACATCTCGTTATTACGAGAAAATATGTGGCTTTAAGACAACATTTCATTATTACAAGAAAAGATGTTGCTTTAACAAGAAAAAGATGTTGCTTTAATTACATAACATCTCGTTATTACGAGAAAATATATAATTTTAATGACATAACATCTCGTTATTACGAGAAAATACGTCATTTTAGTTATCTCGTTATTACGAGAAAAGATGTGGCTTTAACAAGAAAAAGATGTTGTTTTAATTACATATCTCGTCATTACGAGAAAATATGTCATTTTAATGACATAACATCTCATTATTACGAGAAAATATGTCGTTTTAGTTATCTCGTTATAACGAGAAAAGATGTGGCTTTAAGACAACATTTCATTATTACGAGAAAAGATGTTGCTTTAACAAGAAAAAGATGTTGTTTTAATGACATAACATCTCGTTATTACGAGAAAATATGTCATTTTAGTTATCTTGTTATTACGAGAAAAGATGTGGCTTTAAGACAACATTTCATTATTACGAGAAAAGATATTGCTTTAACAAGAAAAAGATGTTGTTTTAATTACATAACATCTCGTTATTACGAGAAAATATGTCATTTTAATGACATAACATCTCGTTATTACGAGAAAATATGTCATTTTAGTTATCTCGTTATTACGAGAAAAGATGTGGCTTTAAGACAACATTTCATTACTACGAGAAAAGTGTCACGGTAGAGATGAGGTCAGGGTCCAAAATGCAGGGAAGGTAATTTTAATTAAACAATAAACAAATAAACAAACAAACAAAAGGCCAACACGACAAGAACTAGAATAAAGCAGGACATGAACAGAAACAAACCGTACGGAAGACAGCATACAGGAAACAATAGTAGTGGGAGAGTGGAGATTATAAAGACAATGGTGATTGTGAACAGCTGTGGATGTGAGTGACGAGACAGGTGTGCACACTCAAGGGAGTGAAAGTGCCGGGGGAAGGGAAACAACAACCTCAGGTGGCTGAGGGAAGACCCACAGCCCAGATCATGACAAAACAGCCCAGATCATGACAAAAAGATGTTGCTTTAACAAGAAAAAGATGTTGTTTTAATTACATAACATCTCGTTATTACAAGAAAATATGTCATTTTAATGACATAACATCTCGTTATTACGAGAAAATATGTCATTTTAGTTATCTTGTTATTACGAGAAAAGATGTGGCTTTAATACAACATTTCATTACTACGAGAAAAGATGTTGCTTTAACAAGAAAAAGATGTTGTTTTAATTACATAACATCTCATTATTACGAGAAAATATGTCATTTTAATGACATAACATCTCGTTATTACGAGAAAATATGTCATTTTAGCGTATCTCGTTATTACGAGAAAAGATGTGGCTTTAAGACAACATTTCATTATTACGAGAAAAGATGTTGCTTTAACAAGAAAAAGATGTTGTTTTAATGACATAACATCTCATTATTACGAGAAAATATGTCATTTTAGTTATCTCGTTATTACAAGAAAAGATGTGGCTTTAAGACAACATTTCATTATTACAAGAAAAGATATTGCTTTAACAAGAAAAAGATGTTGCTTTAATTACATAACATCTCGTTATTACGAGAAAAGATGTGGCTTTAAGACAACATTTCATTATTACAAGAAAAGATGTTGCTTTAACAAGAAAAAGATGTTGCTTTAATTACATAACATCTCGTTATTACGAGAAAATATATAATTTTAATGACATAACATCTCGTTATTACGAGAAAATACGTCATTTTAGTTATCTCGTTATTACGAGAAAAGATGTGGCTTTAAGACAACATTTCATTATTACGAGAAAAGATGTTGCTTTATCAAGAAAAAGATGTTGTTTTAATGACATAACATCTCATTATTACGAGAAAATATGTCGTTTTAGTTATCTTGTTATTACGAGAAAAGATGTGGCTTTAAGACAACATTTCATTATTACGAGAAAAGATATTGCTTTAACAAGAAAAAGATGTTGTTTTAATTACATAACATCTCGTTATTACAAGAAAATATGTCATTTTAGTTATCTTGTTATTACGAGAAAAGATGTGGCTTTAATACAACATTTCATTACTACGAGAAAAGATGTTGCTTTAACAAGAAAAAGATGTTTTAATTACATAACATCTCGTTATTACGAGAAAATATGTCATTTTAATGACAAAACATCTCGTTATTACGAGAAAATATGTCATTTTAGTTATCTTGGTATTACGAGAAAAGATGTGGCTTTAAGACAACATTTCATTATTACGAGAAAAGATGTGGCTTTAAGACAACATTTCATTACTACGAGAAAAGATATTGCTTTAACAAGAAAAAGATGTTTTAATTACATAACATCTCGTTATTACGAGAAAATATGCCATTTTAGTTATCTCGTTATTACGAGAAAAGATATGGCTTTAAGACAACATTTCATTACTACGAGAAAAGATGTTGCTTTAACAAGAAAAAGATGTTGTTTTAATGACATAACATCTCGTTATTACGAGAAAATATGTCATTTTAGTTATCTTGTTATTACGAGAAAAGATGTGGCTTTAAGACAACATTTCATTATTACGAGAAAAGATATTGCTTTAACAAGAAAAAGATGTTGTTTTAATTACATAACATCTCGTTATTACGAGAAAATATGTCATTTTAATGACATAACATCTCGTTATTACGAGAAAATATGTCATTTTAGTTATCTCGTTATTACGAGAAAAGATGTGGCTTTAAGACAACATTTCATTACTACGAGAAAAGTGTCACGGTAGAGATGAGGTCAGGGTCCAAAATGCAGGGAAGGTAATTTTAATTAAACAATAAACAAATAAACAAACAAACAAAAGGCCAACACGACAAGAACTAGAATAAAGCAGGACATGAACAGAAACAAACCGTACGGAAGACAGCATACAGGAAACAATAGTAGTGGGAGAGTGGAGATTATAAAGACAATGGTGATTGTGAACAGCTGTGGATGTGAGTGACGAGACAGGTGTGCACACTCAAGGGAGTGAAAGTGCCGGGGGAAGGGAAACAACAACCTCAGGTGGCTGAGGGAAGACCCACAGCCCAGATCATGACAAAACAGCCCAGATCATGACAAAAAGATGTTGCTTTAACAAGAAAAAGATGTTGTTTTAATTACATAACATCTCGTTATTACAAGAAAATATGTCATTTTAATGACATAACATCTCGTTATTACGAGAAAATATGTCATTTTAGTTATCTTGTTATTACGAGAAAAGATGTGGCTTTAATACAACATTTCATTACTACGAGAAAAGATGTTGCTTTAACAAGAAAAAGATGTTGTTTTAATTACATAACATCTCGTTATTACGAGAAAATATGTCATTTTAATGACATAACATCTCGTTATTACGAGAAAATATGTCATTTTAGCGTATCTCGTTATTACGAGAAAAGATGTGGCTTTAAGACAACATTTCATTATTACAAGAAAAGATGTTGCTTTAACAAGAAAAAGATGTTGCTTTAATTACATAACATCTCGTTATTACGAGAAAATATATAATTTTAATGACATAACATCTCGTTATTACGAGAAAATACGTCATTTTAGTTATCTCGTTATTACGAGAAAAGATGTGGCTTTAAGACAACATTTCATTATTACGAGAAAAGATGTTGCTTTATCAAGAAAAAGATGTTGTTTTAATGACATAACATCTCATTATTACGAGAAAATATGTCGTTTTAGTTATCTTGTTATTACGAGAAAAGATGTGGCTTTAAGACAACATTTCATTATTACGAGAAAAGATATTGCTTTAACAAGAAAAAGATGTTGTTTTAATTACATAACATCTCGTTATTACAAGAAAATATGTCATTTTAGTTATCTTGTTATTACGAGAAAAGATGTGGCTTTAATACAACATTTCATTACTACGAGAAAAGATGTTGCTTTAACAAGAAAAAGATGTTTTAATTACATAACATCTCGTTATTACGAGAAAATATGTCATTTTAATGACAAAACATCTCGTTATTACGAGAAAATATGTCATTTTAGTTATCTTGGTATTACGAGAAAAGATGTGGCTTTAAGACAACATTTCATTATTACGAGAAAAGATGTGGCTTTAAGACAACATTTCATTACTACGAGAAAAGATATTGCTTTAACAAGAAAAAGATGTTTTAATTACATAACATCTCGTTATTACGAGAAAATATGCCATTTTAGTTATCTCGTTATTACGAGAAAAGATATGGCTTTAAGACAACATTTCATTACTACGAGAAAAGATGTTGCTTTAACAAGAAAAAGATGTTGTTTTAATGACATAACATCTCGTTATTACGAGAAAATATGTCATTTTAGTTATCTTGTTATTACGAGAAAAGATGTGGCTTTAAGACAACATTTCATTATTACGAGAAAAGATATTGCTTTAACAAGAAAAAGATGTTGTTTTAATTACATAACATCTCGTTATTACGAGAAAATATGTCATTTTAATGACATAACATCTCGTTATTACGAGAAAATATGTCATTTTAGTTATCTCGTTATTACGAGAAAAGATGTGGCTTTAAGACAACATTTCATTACTACGAGAAAAGTGTCACGGTAGAGATGAGGTCAGGGTCCAAAATGCAGGGAAGGTAATTTTAATTAAACAATAAACAAATAAACAAACAAACAAAAGGCCAACACGACAAGAACTAGAATAAAGCAGGACATGAACAGAAACAAACCGTACGGAAGACAGCATACAGGAAACAATAGTAGTGGGAGAGTGGAGATTATAAAGACAATGGTGATTGTGAACAGCTGTGGATGTGAGTGACGAGACAGGTGTGCACACTCAAGGGAGTGAAAGTGCCGGGGGAAGGGAAACAACAACCTCAGGTGGCTGAGGGAAGACCCACAGCCCAGATCATGACAAAACAGCCCAGATCATGACAAAAAGATGTTGCTTTAACAAGAAAAAGATGTTGTTTTAATTACATAACATCTCGTTATTACAAGAAAATATGTCATTTTAATGACATAACATCTCGTTATTACGAGAAAATATGTCATTTTAGTTATCTTGTTATTACGAGAAAAGATGTGGCTTTAATACAACATTTCATTACTACGAGAAAAGATGTTGCTTTAACAAGAAAAAGATGTTGTTTTAATTACATAACATCTCGTTATTACGAGAAAATATGTCATTTTAATGACATAACATCTCGTTATTACGAGAAAATATGTCATTTTAGCGTATCTCGTTATTACGAGAAAAGATGTGGCTTTAAGACAACATTTCATTATTACGAGAAAAGATGTTGCTTTAACAAGAAAAAGATGTTGTTTTAATGACATAACATCTCATTATTACGAGAAAATATGTCATTTTAGTTATCTCGTTATTACAAGAAAAGATGTGGCTTTAAGACAACATTTCATTATTACAAGAAAAGATATTGCTTTAACAAGAAAAAGATGTTGCTTTAATTACATAACATCTCGTTATTACGAGAAAAGATGTGGCTTTAAGACAACATTTCATTATTACAAGAAAAGATGTTGCTTTAACAAGAAAAAGATGTTGCTTTAATTACATAACATCTCGTTATTACGAGAAAATATATAATTTTAATGACATAACATCTCGTTATTACGAGAAAATACGTCATTTTAGTTATCTCGTTATTACGAGAAAAGATGTGGCTTTAAGACAACATTTCATTATTACGAGAAAAGATGTTGCTTTATCAAGAAAAAGATGTTGTTTTAATGACATAACATCTCATTATTACGAGAAAATATGTCGTTTTAGTTATCTTGTTATTACGAGAAAAGATGTGGCTTTAAGACAACATTTCATTATTACGAGAAAAGATATTGCTTTAACAAGAAAAAGATGTTGTTTTAATTACATAACATCTCGTTATTACAAGAAAATATGTCATTTTAGTTATCTTGTTATTACGAGAAAAGATTTGGCTTTAATACAACATTTCATTACTACGAGAAAAGATGTTGCTTTAACAAGAAAAAGATGTTTTAATTACATAACATCTCGTTATTACGAGAAAATATGTCATTTTAATGACAAAACATCTCGTTATTACGAGAAAATATGTCATTTTAGTTATCTTGGTATTACGAGAAAAGATGTGGCTTTAAGACAACATTTCATTATTACGAGAAAAGATGTGGCTTTAAGACAACATTTCATTACTACGAGAAAAGATATTGCTTTAACAAGAAAAAGATGTTTTAATTACATAACATCTCGTTATTACGAGAAAATATGCCATTTTAGTTATCTCGTTATTACGAGAAAAGATATGGCTTTAAGACAACATTTCATTACTACGAGAAAAGATGTTGCTTTAACAAGAAAAAGATGTTGTTTTAATGACATAACATCTCGTTATTACGAGAAAATATGTCATTTTAGTTATCTTGTTATTACAAGAAAAGATGTGGCTTTAAGACAACATTTCATTATTACGAGAAAAGATATTGCTTTAACAAGAAAAAGATGTTGTTTTAATTACATAACATCTCGTTATTACGAGAAAATATGTCATTTTAATGACATAACATCTCGTTATTACGAGAAAATATGTCATTTTAGTTATCTCGTTATTACGAGAAAAGATGTGGCTTTAAGACAACATTTCATTACTACGAGAAAAGTGTCACGGTAGAGATGAGGTCAGGGTCCAAAATGCAGGGAAGGTAATTTTAATTAAACAATAAACAAATAAACAAACAAACAAAAGGCCAACACGACAAGAACTAGAATAAAGCAGGACATGAACAGAAACAAACCGTACGGAAGACAGCATACAGGAAACAATAGTAGTGGGAGAGTGGAGATTATAAAGACAATGGTGATTGTGAACAGCTGTGGATGTGAGTGACGAGACAGGTGTGCACACTCAAGGGAGTGAAAGTGCCGGGGGAAGGGAAACAACAACCTCAGGTGGCTGAGGGAAGACCCACAGCCCAGATCATGACAAAACAGCCCAGATCATGACAAAAAGATGTTGCTTTAACAAGAAAAAGATGTTGTTTTAATTACATAACATCTCGTTATTACAAGAAAATATGTCATTTTAATGACATAACATCTCGTTATTACGAGAAAATATGTCATTTTAGTTATCTTGTTATTACGAGAAAAGATGTGGCTTTAATACAACATTTCATTACTACGAGAAAAGATGTTGCTTTAACAAGAAAAAGATGTTGTTTTAATTACATAACATCTCGTTATTACGAGAAAATATGTCATTTTAATGACATAACATCTCGTTATTACGAGAAAATATGTCATTTTAGCGTATCTCGTTATTACGAGAAAAGATGTGGCTTTAAGACAACATTTCATTATTACAAGAAAAGATGTTGCTTTAACAAGAAAAAGATGTTGCTTTAATTACATAACATCTCGTTATTACGAGAAAATATATAATTTTAATGACATAACATCTCGTTATTACGAGAAAATACGTCATTTTAGTTATCTCGTTATTACGAGAAAAGATGTGGCTTTAAGACAACATTTCATTATTACGAGAAAAGATGTTGCTTTATCAAGAAAAAGATGTTGTTTTAATGACATAACATCTCATTATTACGAGAAAATATGTCGTTTTAGTTATCTTGTTATTACGAGAAAAGATGTGGCTTTAAGACAACATTTCATTATTACGAGAAAAGATATTGCTTTAACAAGAAAAAGATGTTGTTTTAATTACATAACATCTCGTTATTACAAGAAAATATGTCATTTTAGTTATCTTGTTATTACGAGAAAAGATGTGGCTTTAATACAACATTTCATTACTACGAGAAAAGATGTTGCTTTAACAAGAAAAAGATGTTTTAATTACATAACATCTCGTTATTACGAGAAAATATGTCATTTTAATGACAAAACATCTCGTTATTACGAGAAAATATGTCATTTTAGTTATCTTGGTATTACGAGAAAAGATGTGGCTTTAAGACAACATTTCATTATTACGAGAAAAGATGTGGCTTTAAGACAACATTTCATTACTACGAGAAAAGATATTGCTTTAACAAGAAAAAGATGTTTTAATTACATAACATCTCGTTATTACGAGAAAATATGCCATTTTAGTTATCTCGTTATTACGAGAAAAGATATGGCTTTAAGACAACATTTCATTACTACGAGAAAAGATGTTGCTTTAACAAGAAAAAGATGTTGTTTTAATGACATAACATCTCGTTATTACGAGAAAATATGTCATTTTAGTTATCTTGTTATTACGAGAAAAGATGTGGCTTTAAGACAACATTTCATTATTACGAGAAAAGATATTGCTTTAACAAGAAAAAGATGTTGTTTTAATTACATAACATCTCGTTATTACGAGAAAATATGTCATTTTAATGACATAACATCTCGTTATTACGAGAAAATATGTCATTTTAGTTATCTCGTTATTACGAGAAAAGATGTGGCTTTAAGACAACATTTCATTACTACGAGAAAAGTGTCACGGTAGAGATGAGGTCAGGGTCCAAAATGCAGGGAAGGTAATTTTAATTAAACAATAAACAAATAAACAAACAAACAAAAGGCCAACACGACAAGAACTAGAATAAAGCAGGACATGAACAGAAACAAACCGTACGGAAGACAGCATACAGGAAACAATAGTAGTGGGAGAGTGGAGATTATAAAGACAATGGTGATTGTGAACAGCTGTGGATGTGAGTGACGAGACAGGTGTGCACACTCAAGGGAGTGAAAGTGCCGGGGGAAGGGAAACAACAACCTCAGGTGGCTGAGGGAAGACCCACAGCCCAGATCATGACAAAACAGCCCAGATCATGACAAAAAGATGTTGCTTTAACAAGAAAAAGATGTTGTTTTAATTACATAACATCTCGTTATTACAAGAAAATATGTCATTTTAATGACATAACATCTCGTTATTACGAGAAAATATGTCATTTTAGTTATCTTGTTATTACGAGAAAAGATGTGGCTTTAATACAACATTTCATTACTACGAGAAAAGATGTTGCTTTAACAAGAAAAAGATGTTGTTTTAATTACATAACATCTCGTTATTACGAGAAAATATGTCATTTTAATGACATAACATCTCGTTATTACGAGAAAATATGTCATTTTAGCGTATCTCGTTATTACGAGAAAAGATGTGGCTTTAAGACAACATTTCATTATTACGAGAAAAGATGTTGCTTTAACAAGAAAAAGATGTTGTTTTAATGACATAACATCTCATTATTACGAGAAAATATGTCATTTTAGTTATCTCGTTATTACAAGAAAAGATGTGGCTTTAAGACAACATTTCATTATTACAAGAAAAGATATTGCTTTAACAAGAAAAAGATGTTGCTTTAATTACATAACATCTCGTTATTACGAGAAAATATATAATTTTAATGACATAACATCTCGTTATTACGAGAAAATACGTCATTTTAGTTATCTCGTTATTACGAGAAAAGATGTGGCTTTAAGACAACATTTCATTATTACAAGAAAAGATGTTGCTTTAACAAGAAAAAGATGTTGCTTTAATTACATAACATCTCGTTATTACGAGAAAATATATAATTTTAATGACATAACATCTCGTTATTACGAGAAAATACGTCATTTTAGTTATCTCGTTATTACGAGAAAAGATGTGGCTTTAAGACAACATTTCATTATTACGAGAAAAGATGTTGCTTTATCAAGAAAAAGATGTTGTTTTAATGACATAACATCTCATTATTACGAGAAAATATGTCGTTTTAGTTATCTTGTTATTACGAGAAAAGATGTGGCTTTAAGACAACATTTCATTATTACGAGAAAAGATATTGCTTTAACAAGAAAAAGATGTTGTTTTAATTACATAACATCTCGTTATTACAAGAAAATATGTCATTTTAGTTATCTTGTTATTACGAGAAAAGATGTGGCTTTAATACAACATTTCATTACTACGAGAAAAGATGTTGCTTTAACAAGAAAAAGATGTTTTAATTACATAACATCTCGTTATTACGAGAAAATATGTCATTTTAATGACAAAACATCTCGTTATTACGAGAAAATATGTCATTTTAGTTATCTTGGTATTACGAGAAAAGATGTGGCTTTAAGACAACATTTCATTATTACGAGAAAAGATGTGGCTTTAAGACAACATTTCATTACTACGAGAAAAGATATTGCTTTAACAAGAAAAAGATGTTTTAATTACATAACATCTCGTTATTACGAGAAAATATGCCATTTTAGTTATCTCGTTATTACGAGAAAAGATATGGCTTTAAGACAACATTTCATTACTACGAGAAAAGATGTTGCTTTAACAAGAAAAAGATGTTGTTTTAATTACATAACATCTCGTTATTACAAGAAAACATGTTCTTTTAATGACATAACATTATTACGTGAAAACGTTGTTGTAATGAAAAAAGATGTTAAAACGACAAAACATCTCGTTATTACGAGAAAAGATGTGGATTTAAGACAACATTTCGTTATTATGAGAAAAGATGTTGTTTTAACAAGAAAAATATGTTGTTTAATTACATAACATCTCGTTATTACGAGAAAAGATGTCGTTTTAACAAGAAAAATATGTTTTAATGACATATCTCGATATTATGAGAAAAGATGTCTTTTTTTTTACGACATAATTATGCCGTTTTAGCTACATAACATCTTGTTATGGACCTAAAATCCTAAATCTCTGATTAGCTAAAACTGTGCTGAAGTTGGGGTGAAGATGTGGTTGGATAGGTTAAGATTCCTGAATAACCACATCTCGACATCTTGTTATAATGAGACAAGATGTTTTAACGATGTAGTTGTAGTTTTAATGACATAACATCTCAGAATTACGGGAAAATATGTTTTAGTGAAAAAAGATGTTAAAACGACAACATCTCGTTATTATGAGAAAAGATGTAGATTTAACAAGAAAAAAGATGTTATGTCGTTATAACGAGAAAAAGATGTCGTTTTAACGACATCATCTTGATATTACGAGAAAAGATGTTGATTTAACAAGAAAATATGCCGTTACAACGACATATCTAGTTATTTCGAGTGGCAGCAATGCATTTGTGTTGTTAATAAAATGTACAACTTTGTGTCTCATAAAAAACGAGGCAGCAGGTGCAGCTGGCTAATCACGTGACCTGTCAGGCAAAGGGTGTTCAAGCTTTTTCAGGATGGCAACAGCAGGAGATCAACATTTGTTTGTTTAGTCTCTGATGGCTGAATGTTATAATTACATGGTTAAGTGGGCAAAAAACATTGTTCTCTACTGACAGCCATTCAAAACTATCCATGTTGGTACATCATGGCACTCTATGTGCTTTTTACTGTTATTGTGTTGATACTCTTTGTTGATTCGTTCCCAAATGATAGGATGCCCATGTTTGGTATATATTGATTTCTGACTTATAGTTCTCTGTTGTGTCCAGTTTCCTGCAAGTGATTTTTATGAGAGAAATTCTGCTCCAAACGATTCAGTGGGTGAGTGAGTAGTTCGAATCTTTCGCAAATTTGAATCGCAAATCTATTCAGACCTGTTTATTTACCGGTAAAATTAAAAAATAAATAAATAAATAAAAGAGTTAATCGAAAAGAAACTATCTAGAAAACACAGACACACATGAATATCATATAGGGGAAAATGTCAATTTCCCTCAAAAGATAGCCTAAAGATTTATTAGTTTAACAGCGGCTGGGGCTCATGCGATGAGCTATCACTGAATGAATGGGAATAGCTCACTCCAGGAATATTATACCTTCTTGGTAGAAAGAGTTTGCCATCTCCACCGCTATAGGAAACTCTCTGGCAGGTCACGTGATCTCGCAGTAGCGCCTGCTGGCAGTCAGGGAAAGCTTGAACTGCTTTGGCTTCATCCAGTCGAGTGTTGAGCGTCAGTGGAGTGCAGAGCGCTAGAGCTCAATACCACAATCATGGCTAACACAACAGCAGGTGCGACAAAATCCTGTTTTTATTTTTCGAAACTCTCCTAAACCACAATATCACACTTTTGTTTTTTACTTTTTTCATTTGTAATAATTAATGTTCTATATTTCTTTCTCTCCTAGAAGCCGAAACGCGTCAGAGACTGCTGCGAAACGTGAAGAAAGAGGTAGGTGATAGTAAAAACAAATAAAGCCAAGTGAACACAAGGCTGAAACGCCCTTTAAAATGTGACTCATGTTTCAGATATGACTACAAAATGTGTAGTGGAAGTTAACCAAACACTGGAGCTAATATTATAGCCGAAAGAAAGCTGTCAGAGTAAAATAAGCTGTTTAAATTCTGTTTAATCGTTGGTATAGTTGTTGTATTGTGGTAAAAAAAAAAAAAAAAAAAAAAAAAAAACATTGGTAGCGTTGCAATCTTAGTCGACAGTGTATCATGAATAATTTATTCGTTTTTACATATCCGTTTTTCCTGAATATGCTACAGCTGTTCGTCTTTTTCCCTATATCAAGCACCTGTCAGACTTAATGCCAGGTTTCATCACATTGTTTCTTTCCAAGGCATATTCATGTCTGAGTGTATTAATAAAATAGTGAGTATGACGTTTTATTTTAACGTGGTGTTGCTACAGTCGTAGATTTGCAGTTTTCTGTTATATACAAATTTCTATAGATTCAGATGCACTCAGACGTTCAAATGTATGAAAATGTTGAGATGTGTTTATTAAATATCATCCACATCTTCAATTAATGGTCCATAAGCACTCTATATGCACTTTCTGTTTGTTACAACTGCCCATATCATCCCTCACACTGCATTGTGACTTTGAGTGCTTAAATTACTTGTTTGTTCATAGATTTTCTTCTTTTGGAAATGTAAAATACAGCTTAAGGCTGCATCTTTTAATTTATTTGTGGTATTGATTTCGAGCCAGTCCTATCTCTTGGCAGAACAAAATGCGTTGTGTGGTCTTTGACTTTCAGTCATTTGATTTGATTAATAGGTTTCAGTAATCCTTTTGGGTTAAGCAAGGAGTGCTATGTGTTTGCACTGTAGTGTATGTTTAAGCATTTGCTTAGTTGATAAGGTTTTGTATGAATTTGGGTGTGAATTTATAGATGAATTCCTCACAGCAGGTTTGTAGTATCCGCGTTTACCATGCACTGATTCTGATTTGATGATTTAAGGTTCAGTTTTATGAGTTGTGATGGCAGTAGCTGATATCCTTATCTGTCCTGTGTGGCAGTGATTCATAGGCATGAGTGTACAGTGGATTTGTGTATACTACTTGCACTGTGGTATATTAAATGCAAAACTCACAGCTTCATGTTGAATGGTTAATGCACCACCTTTTAAGGACCGTCTTGTTGCAGTCAAGTGGTGCAATGTATAAATAATGAGAAATGAGTGCAATGACAAAAAAGTTGCACTTAGAAGAATACAAATGGTGGGGAAGATGGTATAAGATGCCTCCAGGGGCAAGATGATGGCCCACAATCTAATCTCGACAGTATTAGCAAATAATTACATTATTTTTAATTTAGTTATTTCATGTGAATATAGAAGTATTTTTGGTGATGCTGTCATTTGAAACAGTTTTGAGGTTAATTTATCTAGTTTTCTTTTTATAATGAGGGATTTATGTTTCAACACATTAATGTTATTAGATTTGTAAAGCAAAAATGTAGTTTTTATTTTGAAGTAAAACTATAAAATTAGACCCTTGGCGAGCTCAGAATTGTCACAGAAGGCCCCAAGTGGCATCTTGTTACTAGTGTTATAATTTCAACATAATAATCATAATAAATGTTTTTTTGAGCAACAAATCAGAATATTAAAATGATTTCTGAAGGATCATGTGACTGGAATAATGATTTTTAAAAATCAGCTTTGAAATCACAGAAATAAATTACATTTAAAAATATTTTTAAATAGAAAACAGATATTTTAAATATTACAAATATTTCAAAATTGTACTGTTTTTTTTTTTTTTGTTTTTTTTTTAACTTTGGATCAAATAAATGCAGGCTCCTTGAGCAGAAGAGACTTCTTTTAAAAACATTAAAAATCTTACAGTTCAAAAACTTTTGACTGGTAGTGTAATTTAAATACATAATAAAAAATTAAATAGAAATAGATTTAAAGTAACTTTAAAAATATGTGACTTACAGTATAAGGCAAAATTACTAAATATTATTTGAAAAACAAAGTTTATGTTATGTAATTACTGGAGTTATTATTCACTATTTTCATGAATTAGATGAACATTTAAAAGCATCTTCGCTTTTCATTAAAACCTATAGACTAATTTAATGAAATCTTTTAATTTGCATTCATAGTGTTGCAACTATGAAACATCTTTAATTAAAATATGGGGAGTTAAATGTGTAAATATTCACATATGCCTGTACGTAAGTAATAGAATAAATTTACATTTCAGATAAATCTCCTACTTGGATTCTGCTTTGTTTGTCATTGGTTATTTAATTATTCTACTAAATTGTCTAAATACAGTTTTATATAGAATAGTTGATTAATGATGCTTTAAAAAAATAAATATTAATGAGAGTTAAATGTAAACAGTCGTAAGTGTTTAGCCAGTAGATGCCCTCTTTAAATAATTTCACATTTTTGCTCGAAGAATTAAATTGGCAATAGTTTTTTTTATTTAATTATCTTAATAACACATTGACTGATCCATTATCATTCTGCACATGAAAAATAAAATGCACATTGATCTTAAAGGGGGGATTTTCCACCATCTTACACACTATTAGTCAAATTATTATAAATCTGTATAACTCTTTTTTGTGTGTGTGTGGATGTCAGGCATCTCAGCTTGAGGTTCTTGACACTCAGAGTCTGGTCTAATCATTGCACTGTGTCACAGTGTATCCCAGTGGATGCATAAAAAATGGCATTTCAGTGCTTGAAACACTTTATTATGATGACTGGAAGAGCTAATCAAGAAGAGTGGAGGCAGGTGAACTCTCACCCCACGCTGTATGCTGTTCATAATCACAATGTATTCTTGATCCATGCTGTGTTTACAGCATAGCTGCCTGGAACCTGGAGTCATTTGGCATTTGCAGTGCATATTTACCCTTTTGCAGCTGTTAACTAAAATTAGGAAAGATCATTATTACAGATACCACACTGCTGAAGCGAGGAGCAAAGGGAAAGCAACAAAAAGCCTCATTTTGTGTCTGTCATTATCAGTCTGTGATCTCGCTCTCTTTCTCTCTTTCTCTCTTGCTCTCACCTGTATTGACACAAGGAGAGGGTCATGCGCAGAAAGCCTGTCCATACTCTACCCAGCAGCCCACCATTTGTTTACCTTTCCCTCTCAGCTTCCTGTAACACAGCTTGTTTAATCCATCGCTTATCAGTGTGTCCTTAAAGAACCTCTTTTTTCATCTTAAGCACAGTCATGTTATGGAATTGGTTGTTAACAGAAACATCATTAAATCATTAAAGTAGTCTTTTAACAAATTAATGTAGGTCAGTAAGTATTTTGCTGTTGGGTAGTGTCACTTATAAGTTCTGAAAATAGCAGATCTATAGTTCAACACAATGTGAGCTTCCGGATCGACTATTTTCACCAATAATTACAATAATGAAGGAATGTTTTAGAACATAAAAGACAAACAAGGATGGAATGCTAAAACAGCTTGCCATACTAGTATGGCAAAGAGTATTTAATGCTAAAACGGCTTGCCATAGCGGCAGATACTTTTTAAGTTTTAATTGGCATGTACAATAAGCTGAAATGTCATGCATTTTAAACGTCTGACGGACCACCCACTAACATTTTCGTCTATTCTCGTCTCGTCAACGAAAACTCACACACGTCTCGTCATGTTTTAGTCATCAACGAGCCATTTTTATCTCGTCATTGTCTCGTTATCGTCATGAAAAAAGTGGCGTCAACGAAATGATTTCGTCATCGTCATCGTTGACGAAAACAACACTGATAGAGTGGTACTAGAGATTGTAAGTAGTTGTAGATAACTTGTGTTTTTTTTAACCTTTTTTGCATTTTCTGCACTGGTTTTATAGAGAATTTATGGAAACATAGTGAAATGCGTTGCTAAGAACTGCTGGTTCTACAGTAAAATAAAGATTTTCTTAGGGCTGTAACGGTTATTTTGGTAATCGAGTAATCTGTCGATTATTCTGATGATTAATCGAGTAATCAGACAATTATATTTAATGTTTGGTAGTAATAAAAACAGATCTAAGCGAAACCGGTCTAATAAGGCATTTCATGGATTCTCATAGGTGGAATGCACCACTTCCAGTATTTTGCTGATTGCTCGACACGGGCAAAATGCAATTCAGGATTTTATAAAGTTGAGTACTTGAATTGAATCGGGGAATCGTGACAGCCCCATGTATAATTTCTAAGGCTTTTTCACTGTTCAACACACTGAAATATTAAACTCAATATTGTTTGTGTGCTTAATTAGCATAGATTAAACAATTAATTTAGTAGCTTTAAAGTCAAATACTATTTCATAGCTGATTAAAGAGATATTAACCAAGATGTTTGAATGAATAGTGTCTTTTAAAGGGGTCACAAAAGATTCAGTGTCATGAAATGTGCCTTATTGGTTTTAGTAACCAAAACAGGCAGCATCTTAGTAAAACATAATAAAGAAGATCGAATCATCCTTGTTTTTTTCCCTTGGTTATACATTTCTAATGGAAAAAACCATCTGTTCGAGTCCACAAGCCAATTAATCACCATGTTCTGGGTGCAGAGACCAGTCTGTGAATGTGTTACAAAACAACTCTGCAAGATGTTGTTTCAGTGTGTGTGCAAGAAACATTTAAAACTCATGCCAAATTGCAGCAAACCTCAGCTACTAGCACACAAGCTTGTTAAACAGTCAAGCCACTGAGACTCATTTATTCCTAATAGGTTTGTATCTGACTAAACAGAAGACATTACGCTGATGTGACTGAGAAGTTTATATATAGCAGTCATAGTAGTTTCAACATTAATCTGAAAGGATGGTGTGGTAACATTTCAGAATTAGGGAACACATTCACGATTAACTAAGAGTTTTCCGTCAATGAACTTCTTATTTGCTGCTTATAGTTAGTAAGTTGTTAGGTTTAGGTATGGGATGTGGTTAAGAAATCTAGAATATGGTCATACAGAATAAAGCATTAATATGTGCTTTGTAAGTTGTAATAGTGCGAATTGGTCCCTAAACTAAAGTGTTACCAACAGTGTTAATGTTACTCCGTATTTTGCATTGTTGCGCTGTTGTAACATTATAAAGTGAATAAATGTTTAGTTTTGAGATGCCTGTTTAGGGTTTCATTACACAAAAATGTAGAAATATTGAAATATACACTACCAGTCAAAAGTTTTTGAACAGTAAGATTTTTAATGTTTTTAGTCTCTTCTGCTCACCAAGCCTGCATTTGTTTGATCCAAAGTACAGCAAAAAATATATGAAATATTTTTAGTATTTAAAATAACTGTTTTCTATTTGAATATATTTAAAAAATGTAATTTATTCGTGTGATCAAAGCTACATTTTCAGCATCATTACTCCAGTCTTCAGTGTCTTCAGAAATCATTCTAATATGCTGATTAGCTGTTTAAGAAGCATTTTTTTTATCATTATTATTGTCAATATTTAAAACAATTGAGTAAATGTTTTTCTTTGATGAATAGAAAGATCTAAAGATCAGCATTTAAATGAAACGTTTTTGTAAAAAACATTTTTTTGCAGGGAAAGAAATTATAGAAAGTAATACTTTTATTTAGCAAATGTGCTTTAAATTTATAATGTTAAAAAAAATTCTAGTTCAGATAAATGCTGTTCTTCTGAACTTTCTATTCATCAAAGAAACCTGAAATTATACTCAGCTGTTTTCAACATAATATGTATGTTTTTTTTTAGCAGCAAATCAGAATATTGCAATATTACTGGAGAATTGATGTAAAAAATACAGTTTTGAAACCACAGGAATAAATTACATTTTATAATATATATATATTTAAATAGAAAACAGTTGTTTTAAATAGTCAAAATATTTCAAAATTGTACTGTTTTGCTATACTTTGGATCAAATAAATGCAGGCTTGGTGAGCAGAAGAGACATTAAAAATCTTACTGTTCAAAAACACTGGTAGTGTAGTTTGAACACATTATAAAAATTAAAAGTAACTTTAAAAATATTTGACTTATAAGGTGAAATTGCTAAATATTACTTTAAAAAACAAGGTTTATGTTTGATAAACTTAAAACTAGTCAATTGAAAAAATTGAGTTGCCATTACTTAAGAGTGCAAGTTGAAAACATGTAAAGTCTAATAGAACAAACAAAAATAAACTTAGTGTAAATTACTCAAAAATGTATTGAATAAAACAGGCACGATATATATATATATATATATATATATATATATATATATATATATATTTTACAGTATATGGATTCTATTATTTTCTTTTCTTTTTATTCATTTTCAATAAAACATTTTATACAATATAAACATTTTAACTTGTTTTATACTTAGAATCTCTTATTAATTATAATTTATATAATAATGGACATTTGATTTTTTTTGACAGTGGATAATACACAGGTGAATTCAGGTCACCTGGTAGTAAAATATCAACTTAAGAAGATGAAATGTTTCATTCTGAAACCTGTCTGCAGACATCTGTGCTCAGTGGTACTCAGTCCACCGTACAGTCATTGCTTTTGAGATCATTTCAGGGTAAAATATTATGCTAGAAAGTTTTATTCAGCAGTGTATATTAAAGCCATAATGTAGTAAAAAATACCTTTTGCTTTTCTTCGCGAGTTTGTCATAAAAATGGCAATAACAGCATAGCCCTGTTTTTGGAACAATGCATTTTTCTTTGTTACACAGGGCAATAGAGAAAGTTTTAAGAGCTGTATATTTTCAGTCCTGTTCTTGGGGTCTCCCTTATTTAACACACCTGATACAGAACTTCAACTTGTTAGGAGAGAGGTTTGTTAACTGAGCTCAGTGTGTCAGATAAAGACATACAAAGGTGTTCAGTGCTGTGGATCCCATGTGCTTTTTTGTTAAATAAACCCACGAAGATAATGACTGCCTGAGTTGAATGTATTTGTAAGAAGAAAGGGACCACAGAGTGCAGTAAGAGAAATGATACTCACACATCTGCATAGGAAATCAGGTTGCCTCAGACAACACACAATTATGCAGTTTTGCAGTTATTATGCAAATACATTTGGCTGCAGAATGTCACAAATGACCAATAAGAGCCACATAAAAAGGCATTACAGGGGCCTAGCTGTTTTTAATGAAGAACATAAAAGAATAGATCAGCAGCACTGACACTCAAATGAAGTCCGGCTTCAAGATACATGACAGTTCTGCTGTGCATTAACACCATCCATGTGTCATAGGAAATGTGTTGCCCCAAGAAATGTGAAACCTATTCCTGTAGAGCCTCCATATGGATACTGATTTAGATCAACACCACCCACAGAACATCTCTGATGGTGTGAAACTACCTTTTATATGTGAGACTATATATTTTATATATTCCAACTCTTTCTTATGCGTCCACTTTGGCATCATGTCAATGTTTTTGTCTCTTGTTTGTATACTATAAGCATAACTAATTTTAATAAACCGTGGCATATACCGCATTTACACATATACACTAGGAATGTAGTGATATTATTAATATCGTGATGTCGTCGTGGTTACATGACGATATGAAACGATAGGTCTTCTGGACAAAAAGTGTAGTTTTTAAAATATATTTAGACTACTTATTCTAACATAAAAGGCCTTAAAGTTGTGTTTTGAGCTAGGGATGGGGCCGATCCGATCCAGTATCGGTATCGGGTTCCGATACCAGCTTAATTAATGGATCGGAAATTTCCGATCCAACCTAGAGAAATTTCCGATCCAGAGTTATGTCTACGTACAGTGCTGTCTGCTGAAATGACTTCACAAGTGATCCCGGGCTAGGTGACGTGTCTGTGCTCCAATGAGACACTGAGAGAGATGACATGCCTCCAGTCCTTTCAGAAAATCTTCAGTTTGCAGGTAGCAGTTTAGCATTGAGCGTCATACATGTCCGCTGTGTGGAAATACTTTACGGTCGGAAACGCCGCAAAGACAGCAACATGCAATGTTTGCAAAGCCGTTGTTCCGAGAGGTGGCACCTCGTGGATTTATTTAGTAGATTAACTGTTAAATATTACCCATCATAGAGTAAAAGTTTATAATTTGTAGACTTCGTGCGTGTTATTTTCTGTTTTTAACGTTGCCGCACACACCTGAAGCGAGCACGCGCACAGAGAGAGAGAGAGAGAGAGAGAGAGAGAGAGAGAGAGAGACGTGATTCAAACTGCGCGATTCACAGACTGATTACTCTTTAACGTCTCTTGAACAGAAACATTCATACAAAGTTATGTTTAAATACCCGTTGTTTTATTCTGGTAACACCGTCGGTTATGTCTTCAGTGAACCGAAACAGCTGAGAAGGAGATGCGTGCCAGTATTACGTGCATTAGGCCTTAAAGAGACAGCATCCTATAAATACCTGCAGTGAGAAGCACTAGTTATTTATCAATGAATTATTAAATTTCTGCACCTGAATACTAGTATTGATTTTATTAGTAACTTTATGTTGTATTCATCTACACTTGTCATTTGTGTTAGTGTTCTTGTTTTGTTACTTATTATATTAGTTCAGCTAGTTTTTGCTGTGGATTAGAAGTACTTAAAGTAAGCATTCAGTAATTAATAAACAACAAACTTTTTTTTTTGTTTTGTTTGTTTTTTGCTGATCCGAAAAGTGCACTTATTGCACTTTTATTCAAAATGTTTAACATTTGAAAACCTTATTTTGTTGCTGCTACACAAGCAAGAATTTACTGAATTTATGTTGATCAGATGCACATTGTTCTATTTATAGTGTGAATATTTATTTTTTATTTCAAATATTTGAAAACCTTTTTGTTTTATGCAACAAGAGTGTATATTGCACTAGTATCTAGTAACCCTGTCTTGAAATTTAAATAAATATCAATTTAAACCCTTAAAGTTGCATATTTGTTTTCAGGATGGGATTTCTGCCATTTTCTAACCTCATACTTACCTCAAGTTGCTTTTTGGGAGATACTTAGACTTGCTTGTAGAGAAGTTTGTTACAGCCTCATAAAATCAACAATAATGATAATAGTCATAGTGATATAAAAGCAAATAGAGCTCTGGTATCGGAATATTATCGGTATCGGCAGATATCCAAATTCAGGTATCGGAATCGGATCGGAAGTGAAAAAATGTGGATCGGTGCATCCCTATTTTGAGCCATTATGCTTTAACTCAGTATCTGTCAAACAAACTAAAACCAAAAGCACAATATGGCTTAATCCCTTCATCAAGTTTTTGCTGCGTGTTCCAAACTGAAGCGCACATGTTGTTAAGGTGATCAGCTTGTGATCTGGTGTTTCCGCACCTCAGAACGGCTCAGTTTGCATTAAATGAATGCAGTGAACTCGTTTCTTGCATGTGCTGTGAGTTTAGCGCGCATTTGGGAATGCAACGGCCACCAGTTATGCTTTATTTTTGTTGGCAGATGATTACAGAATTTTACTAGATTTGTAGTGAGACACATTTTTAAAAGCCTGTTTTGAGATTCAAAATAAAAGCTCTATTGTCTCTCTGTTAAAATAAAAGCTTAAATATGCAGTATGAATTGCTGACAGCTAGCGGTTTAAAACGGGTAAGGTCCAGTCCAAATTCAAAATATCTCTTTCAAATGTAGAAATTAGGAAAGAAGTATTGTAATTTCTACTCCAGTGTAAAGCAAAAATAATATAACCATATATATCTTTAATTATTAAAGACAAATTTTAAGGGATAAAATTAGTGATCGCAGGCGGACTTTAATATTAAATAACACCAAAGGATAGTCATGTGGATTTGTTGTCCATTGTGGGCTTTTGACAGCTCTGAAGTACGATTGGGGCTGTAATTGCTTTCATTGTGTGAATTTGCTTATTTTTTCTGAGTAGTGTAATAATCCACTCAACCTCTTAGCCTTTTAATTCGTACGTTCGCTCTCTCAGCGCGATGAAGCATGCTAATACGCTGCAATCATTTTTGTGCTGGTGGCATGAGTTGTGGCAGATGGCATTCCCCTTCACAGCCGGAATTGTTCATCGGTTCTGCTAAGAGTTTAAGCAACAGTTCAATGTGGTGCCAACACATTTGGGAAGTAACTTGGCAACCCAAGCTGTGAGACTTTCCATGCCATCTCCATGGAAACCTTTGTCATGCCGCTGAGACATCAGGGACAGCCGAGCTCCAAATAGACCCCTACAGTCGCTCTCTCTCTCTCTCATACACACATTTACACACGCACAGAGCTTGATAGAGTCTCTACCTATCAATGCACACTACAGTCTAAATGAGACTGATCAATACGAGTTTAGACACCATTAGTATACATTCATTGATAGATTTATTTGCTCTTGTCGCATCAGTGATCTTTAATTCAGACCAGGCAATGCACTCTCACCCGTGATAAATGTTGTTGTTGTTTTGTTTGTTTTCATGTGGCATTTCTTTATATTCTTAAACTATTAGGTGCATCCCAATCTGTCTACTTATATGGTATTCAATGCCCCTTTTTGTGTAAAGACTGTGATTAGTGTGTTCACACTAATGTTGGAACTGTTATGGAAGCTGTCATACTGATAATGGATGACAAAGCTTTATGTAATTCGTACACTAGACTGAACAAGTGCATAGGGCATCATTTGGGACACAATAACACTCCAAATTTATAATTACACTACTGTTTCATTTTTAAAAAATAAATGAATACTTTCATTCAGTATGGATGCAATAAAGTGATCAAAAATCACAGTAAAGACGTTATTAATGCTATAGATTTCCATTCAATGCTGTTCTTTTAAATGTATCATTGTTTACACAAAACTATTAAGCAGCACAGCTATGTTTAACTTAAAGGAGACTTATCATGAAAATCTGACTGTTTTCATGTTTAAGTGCTACATTCCGGTTCGTGGTGCATCTACCAACCCAGAAAACATGAAAAAGGACTTTGTTTTGTTAAACCTTTCTCTTCAAGCATGTGAAAAAACGAGGCACTTCGATTTCGCTCTCCTCGTAATATAGGAATGGGATCTTATTATAATATTGTCACCCCATAATCTGCACGTTTCCACCCTCGTTGCCGCCATTTTGTTTTCGCAAGCGACAGCTGTGTACCAGGCCTAACGCCGTGACAGAAGTTCTAACAAAGCATGCTAACTTTATTATCGTTGACGACACAGATGAGCTCAGAGCTATTTAAGTTCCAGCCCCAGAGGAGACAAGATAGCAGTGAATTTATTGATTTATTTACTGTATATTACGCTGCTGCCACACAGATCTTATATAAACATGCAATTTCTTGTCCAGCTGTTTACCTTTGCAAACATAACCAACTGTTTTTGTAACTAATGTGAGTTTTTAACATAAACTTGTGTGTATTTGACAGTTTAAGCGCAATAAGAAATAAAAGAGAACTGTAGATATAAATTAGGGGTGGGCCGTTATCGGCGTTAACGTGCTGCGTTAACGTGAGACTCTTATCAGGCGATAAAAAAAATATCGTCGTTAATCTATTCTCAAAGTTGGGTTGGGAGCTGGGTCTAAACTAGGTGAGCTATGATGACTTTCACCTTGATATTTTAGCGCGGATGACGTATACCTAGTCAAATTGCACTGTAGGGGGCGAGAAAGAGTCTTCAACTTCTGTGAAATTACCACATCAAATCAGACGTGCAAACATGGATGCAGTTATGAAGCCGCTTCAGGGCAGGTGCGTGCGTTGCTAGACCCTTTTTACTGGGGCACGTGCCCCAGTGAAAATCTGCTGTGCCCCAGTAAAATCTCAAGTTTGAGTTATAATTTACTTTGATAATCCCGAAATAAAACTATATGCAACAACTGAATTGATGCTTCTAAAAGCAACGCAGTTTAATGGAAGACTATGCACGCAGAAATCCATGCACGTGCACGTCTGTGTATTTAACGGCAACGCGCACGTCGTGCCGCCTTTTGCGCAGAAGTACTTGGTTACACAAGTTTGTATACGTAATTATGTTGTAAATGCAATTGTCAAGCAGTTTGTGTTGCATTTTGGAAACAGGAGATGAGCGCCTGATCTAATGTGCCACCTGGCCCGTCCTCGAAGACTTACTTTTAGTCATTATTTGGGTAGCACACATATTCTGAAAATGCCTTCAGCAGAATTCAAATTAGCCATTTTAATCTAGATTAAAAAAATGAATCTATGCCCACCCCTAATATAAATATAAGCTAATTAAAAAAACACACAATTCTGATATTATTATTTGGTGCATCCCTAATCTCTGGACATGGATAATTTCTTTGATAGAGATAACTGTCCCTGTCGAACTTAAAAGGAGACCTATTATGCGTGCATATGCAAATGCAATGAGCTGCTGCTCCTCGCCTCCTTTTCCAGAATAGGGCTGTGCCTTTACAGCTCGTATCTCAGATATTCTGCAAAAAAAAAAAACATCGGTTTGGTTTTGATTATCATGTCTATCGCACTGAAATCATACATTTTAAACCATATTAGTTTAAACTTCTGATATACGATTTTCTGAGCACACACATCTGAAGCACATGCACAGAAAGCATCTGTCACATGGCATGTGAGTACTAAACTAAATTCTCTTTCATGTCTTATTGTGTCTAAACTGTCAAATACACACACAAGTTAAAAACACACAGGAGTTACCAAAACAGTCGGTTATGTCTATGAAGGTAAACAGCTGTGTGGCAGCAGCGTAATATACAGTAAATAAATCAATAAATCCACTGCTCTCTTGTCTCCTCTGAGACTGGGACTCTAAATGGCGTTCTGTGAAGTCAATTTAAAGTGCAATTTAATGCTTTTGTGACTCAGACACACTATTTTTAATTAATTCCATTTGATGCCTGATCCATTTAAAAAGGTCAGTATCAGTGCCAGTATCATTTTAGTTATTAGATTAGTGCATCTCTACAATAGAGAGCGCTTTACTGAGTCAGCCAAAGTAAGACCTTTCATGAACTTATAACCTTCTGAAAGATGCACTTGAGAGTTCATCAGCAAGGCTACCTGGAATGCTGTCCTTCAGCTCAACTCATCAGTTCATGGATTTTTTTTCTCATTCCCGTGCATGCAGATTCTGGCTGTATTGATTGAATATGCATGAGATGTGACCATCTTCCACCTCTATCAAGCTGCACAATTTGCAGTATCATTCAGGTCCATAGCACTTAGAACTAATGATGATAGCAACTAAAATATGTCTCTTAGATTGTCTTTCAGGTGTCACTTTTCATTATTTCCAAGTGTCTTACAAAGGACAGTTCAAAGCCAGCCTTTACAAACTATTCAGTAGGTCTAAATAGTGTACTTTGGTGGTGTCATCATGTTCTAGGCATGACAAAGCTTGTCTCTGTTGCTGAGGATAACAGACTTTAGTTTTATCGTGGTGCTTCTGATCTGTACCTTTGTGAATCATACCATTGTGTTCCAGTGAGTGTGATTCATCATTTGGTCTCTGAGCGCACAAGTTTCCTTTGCGTTCTCCTTTCTCTGTCTCTCTGGAGGTTTGGATAGGTGTGATTCTATAGTAGGAAGGAGGAGATAAGTTATTTATAGTGTTCAGGTGAGTCATACGTGGTGTTTAAACTCTTGAGGTTAAGTTGATTAGAACAGAGTTGTGTTGCTATGTTAGATATATGAATAAGATAGTGAGAAGAAATCAATACACTGAATTAGATCTTACCATCTGTGGATGCACAGTCATTTTTAATAATTAAACACTTAATCTCAAACCTCCTGTCAAACCATGAGAGTCATGTTGACTATTTTGATTAAGCAGGTAGTTCGAAATGTATGTTTGGTTGTAGGTTTGATTTGGGATTTTTAAATGCCATATTCTCAGAAGAAAAAGCCAGAAAGGCTGGTTTTGCTCTAAAGATCTTGTGTTGTCCTGCTGCATTAGTTATGGAGAAATGGAAGAGAAGGTCAGGGAGTAAATATCCGAATCAGAGTACATCCACTGTCTTATGCTAAAGCAGAAGGCTATGAGCACAGTAATTGGCTTTTCACATTTAAGGTGAACCCAGGGTCATTTTAACACGGTTCATGATTTAGCTTACAATAGTAATTGATTCTGGGTCACCAGGTTTTAAGATTTCAATTGCAAGTTATAAAGTCAGAATTGTGTGATATAATCTCACAATTGTGATAAATAAAGTCAGAATTGTGATATTAAAAAACACAGTTCTGACCTTTTACTTGAAATTGCCAGTTTTTATCTCACAATTCAGAAATTGTGTAATTTAAACGTGCAATTGTGTTTAGTCCAATTTTGAGGGGAAAAAAGACTGATGTGTTCTCAGATTTGCGAGTTTACATCTCTCAATTCTGATTTAATAATCCGCAATTGCGTGTTATAAACTTGCTTTTTTCAGAAAAAAAGTCAGGATTAGGAGTTTATATCTCACAAATCTGACTTCATTTCTTTGAATTTATTTATCAGAATTGTGAGTTTTGTGCAATTTTGACTTTATAACTGCAAGTTTATATCACACAATTTTGAGGAAAACATCAGAAATGCGAGTTTATGTCTCACATTTTTGACTTTATAACTTGCAATTGTTAGTTTATATCTCACAATTCTGAGAAAAAAGGTGGAATTGTGAGTTTGTATCATGCAATTATTATTAATAATTGTCATTTATTCCTGCGATGGCAAAGCTGAATTTTCAGAAGCATATGTCATATAGCGCATATATATAAATAAAGAACCTTTATTATTATTTTCAATGCTTAGTTGTGCTGCTGATATTTTTTGTGGAAATCTTGATACATTTTTTCATAATTTTTTAATGAATAGAAAGTGCAAAAGAACAGCATTTATTACAACAATATAACAATATTTGTAAAATTGTTTGTAAAATTATAAATGTCTTTACATTTGAATGATTTGATGGGTCCTAAAATAATTATATTGACCCCAAACTTTAGTGTGTATAATATACCTCTAAAACAAATGATACTTACAAGGGTAGTTCACCCAAAAATGAAAATTTGATGTTTATCTGCTTACCCTCAGGGCATCCAAGATGTAGATGACTTTGTTTCTTCAGTAGAACACAAACAAAGATTTTTAACCCAAACCGTTGCAGTCTGTCAGTCATATAATGGCAGTCAATGGGATCCACAGCTTTGAGAGTCAAAAAAACATGCACAGACAAAACCAAATTAAACCTTGTGGCTCGTGACAATACACTGATGTGTTAAGAAACAAAACGATCAGTCTGTGCAGAAAACTGAACGGTATTTGTATCATCTTTTACCTCTGATCCACCGCAAAGTTCAACTGTCCTGAGCACGTTCACAACAGCCGGTGCATGACACGTCAATGTGCTCTGGCATAGTAGTCAGTAAAAAGTCAACACTCCTGGATAAGTTCGCGAAAGGAAACGTAATCTATTAGTTTATAATCGGTTGCAAGAATCAGGATAAGCACAAGTAATTACCATTTTGAGTAGCCACTATGTACTGTGTAAACAATGATTCGCTCGTGCATCTACTGTGCCATTATATGACTGACAGACTCCATTAAAAATTTTTGTTTGTGTTCTACTGAAGAAACAAAGTCATCTACATCTTGGATGCCCTGTGGGTAAGTAGATAAACATCAAATTTTAATTTTTGGGTGAACTATCCCTTTAAATGAAATGTACAAAAAAGGTCTTCTCAGAAAGGTCATCCTTTGAGCAATACATTTTTCCTTTGGGCTTGGGCTTGTCTATATGTGACCCTGGACCACAAAACCAGTCATAAGGTTAAATTTTACAAAACTGAGATGTATACATCATATGAAAGCTCAATAAATAAGCTTCCTATTGATATATGATTTGTTAGGATAGGACAATATTTGGCCGAGATACATCTATTTGAATATCTGGAATCTGAGGGTGCAAAAAAAATCAAAATACTTGGAAAATCACCTTTAAAGTTCTCCAAATTAAGTTCTTAACAATGCATTTTACTAATCAAAAATTACATTTTGATATATTTATAGTAGGAATTTTACAAAAAATCTTCATGGAACATGATCTTTACTTAATTTCCTAATGATTTTTGGCATAAAAGAAAAATCAATAATTTTGACCCATACCATGTATTTTTGGCTATTGCTACAAATATACCCCAGCGACTTAAGACTGGTTTTGTGGTCCAGGGTCACATATGTGGAAATGTCACCATGTTAATGCACTCTGGTTGTATGAAGAAAACGAAAAAATTAAAAAAAAAGGGTAGAAAAAGAAAGGAGCCTTTGTTGTCACTGTTTGACTTTTCTGTTTTGATCTTTTTGATGAAAATTGCGTGGCAGTTTCTGCAACTGTGAGACGTCCATTAATATTTAATAAGGAAAGATTTGAGGTGAAACAGGCGGGTGCTGAACCCATTTCCAAAAGATTAAGACACTGCTTAACCCAGGGTTACTTTCACATTACTCCTGTCCTCATGTTCTTGTCATGTCCAGTGTATCAACAGAGGAAACATGCTTAGCAGGAAATTTTCATTAGCCACTTCCTCAAGCCAATCAGAAGGCTAATTTCTTTCAGCCAGACGCTTCCATGCTGGAGACACTGGAGATTGTTAAAAAAGCTTTTATGCAAGTGAAGGGTATGAGAGTTTTTTATCTCTTGTTGAAACTAGGGCAATATTATATTTTGAATGCGCACAGTTGTATTTTACCTTCACCTGAAGTTACAAAATCAATCTTGATTATCTGTTGAATGTGTATTTCTTTGTATATATATGTGTGTGTGTGTGTGTGTGTGTGTGTGTGTGTGTGTGTGTGTGTGTGTGTGTGTGTGTGTGTGTGTGTGTGTGTGTGTGTGTGTGTGTGTGTGCAGTGCAGTCTAGTCAAGACATTATCACGCTGCCATTTTATTTGAATGATTCCTACCATAGAACCATCATCCACAGTCACGATGAGGACGTGCTTTATACGTAAATTACGCGTGCCAACTCTCAATTTCTCCTTTTCCTCTTAATAGTCAGGGGAGGTGAGTCACGGTCTGCATTCTTCCTACTCACCTCGTATACACTCGCTCCTTCCTGGTATTTATTGCAGTTTTTTTGCAGTTTGATGGCGCTAAATGACAGTACTTGTGAGAGAGAATATAGTCATAAAACCTGCATCATTTAACAGATTCACCAATCATGGGAATATCACATCACACAATGCGTAAAATAAGCTGTAGAACAGTGTTTTGCTTTAAATTATCATGCTGTATCTATTCAGCCAACTCAGCCTCTGTTGTGTCTCCATGTCTAACAGGTCAAGCAGATCATGGAGGAAGCAGTCACAAGGAAGTTTGTTCATGAAGACAGCAGCCATATTGTTTCATTCTGTGGTAAGTCTTTGAACATAAAAATTATTAGCTGAAATGTGTTGGTAGAAAGATTTTACATTTGCTATTAACCCCAAGTACATATTCATGCTCTAATGGTGTATTCATGTTCTAATGGTGTATGCACACCGAAAGCAAATTTATTTATGTGAGTAGGTTACATGCGAACAGACATGTAGTGTCGCCTCAATCACGTCTCCTATGCAAGTTGAAAAATTTCAACTCGAATGGAAAAATTGTGTGAGGCATTGTCGTGCAGACCATACAGCGAGAGCTTATTGACACATCCAGTTTGACATGTCCGGTTGTACCAGAAAATGGAGGAGACTCTGAAATAACATGGAATTTTAAAAGGTCTATTCCAGACATTGAAAGTCAGTGAATTTTTGTTCAAGTCATGGAATATAAGGGATTTTTGTTTGTCACTTAAAATTTTAGTTTCCATTCATCAAAATAAAATTTTTTCTATTCCGTATTTTTTTTTTTATCACGTTGTTTCATTTTGCCTATTGTTATGGTTAGGCTATTTTTCAGTGCCATTTTATTCCCTTCCCACTTGTCCCAACAGGCAATCACTTAAAGGGTTAGTTCACCCAAAAATGAAAATTCTGTCATTAATTACTCATCTTCGGAACACAATTTAAGATATTTTTGAAAAATATTAAAGTGCATTTATCGGTTAAAAGCAAAAAAAAAAAAAAGAAAGAATAAAAAATAGTTTTGTACTAAAACTAAGCTTGCAAATTGATGGATCCGTTTATTATAGGTCGTGGAAATTCAGCTTTTTATTCAGTGAAAGTCAGGGAATTTGACATTTGGCTTAGAGTGGGAACCCTGAAGAGCATTACGCGATGATTTTGTTCGCATAAGTGACACTAAAAACATCCCACGAGTAATCTCAAAAGTACCGGCTTTGTTACCAGTCGGGTTAGATTGGCTCCAAAGATCATTGCTTCACGCTCTTCCTTTAGCACTTACATAGATTACACTTTTATACGTGAGCGTTTGAAAGTCGCGTCTATCCGTTGAGCACATTAACACAATGACCAAAGGTGTTTAAGAATCTCTTAAAAGAATCTTATCTCATAAAATGCTTTTTTCATTTTACAAACAGCTCCACCTACATTCCAAAATAAAAGTCTCTCATGCTCACCAAGGCTGCATTTATTTGATCTAAAATGCTGTAAATAATATTTAAATATGATAAAAACAACTATTCTAATTTATTTTAAAAGTCTCTCTATGTGTTCTCAATTTAAAAGATTAGTTCACTTCCCTAAAAATGTCAAAAATGTAATCACCCCCATGTCATCCAAGATGTTCATGTATTTCTTTCTATAGGAAAAAAGAAATTAAGGTTTTCGAGGAAAACATTTCAGGATTTTTCTCCATATAGTGGATTTCAATGGTGGCCAATGGGTTGAAGGTCCAAATTGCAGTTTCAATGCAGCTTCAAAGGGCTCCACACGATCCCAGCCTAGGAATAAGGGTCTTATCCAGCAATTATTTTAGAAAATGACTGTTCGTTTTGCTAGATAAGATCCTTATTCCTCAGCTGGGATTGTGTAGAGCCCTTTGAAGCTGCATAACAACCGCAGTTTGGACCGTTGATCTCCATTGAAGTCCACTATATGGAGAAAAATCATGGATCGTTTTTCTCAAAAACCTTCATTTCTTTTCAACTGAAAAAGGAAAGACTTGAACATCTTGGATCACATGGGGGTGAGTAAATGATCAGGAATTTTTAATTCTGGAAGTGAACTAATCCCTAAATCTTATGTATTAAATAATTTCAAGGAGAAGCAATTGAGATTTTAAAGAGATCTCATGTTTCTTTTTCATGGAAGACTCTGGGGATCAGCTGTGTTTCAGTATCTGCCAAATGTTGGGCAGCATGATGGTTTGGCTGGTTCCCAGGTAGACCGAATGCTCAGCATTTAACAGGGCTTGGAAAGCGCCAAAGCATATTAATGTCAAAAAGGAGAAGTGTCATGTTTATTGAGTCTAGATTAACATTTAGTGATAATTTCAACGTATATGGACCAGTAAGTGAATGTGTAATTGATCATGTCGCAGTAAGTGATGCCTGCTGTTTGTCAGCAGAAAATCTGTCCGCATAATAACGTTATCACTCTTCCACACACAGACGTGCATCTTCTCTGTGGCTGTGCAAATTCACATCAAGGTACCATGACATGATGTTTAATGTTCTAGCGGAGCGTAAACAGAATAAACCAGTAGTAATTAATAATTCAGTTTCTGCCAGGTCATATTCAGCCTGATAGGTGAAGGCTTTATAGCCCTGTTCAGCTTTTCTTATTGTTTATTCACATTTACATTTTACATTTTCTAAACAGCTTTTATTACTCCAGGATGCTGGCAACCATACCACCTTCCCTAGAATTTAATCAGCACGGCTCAGTGAGGGGTCAAACGCTGCTGGCAGGTTTGCAATGTGTGTAAATTAGACTCTGCATCCAAGCGATTATTGTTCTCAGAAGAGTTTCGCCGGGGCAAAACAAAATCAACACAACGCTGCAATTCAAGCTCACAGAAACAACAAGTGGAGCTCCTTTCTTTAGCCATGCTGTGGTTTCTGAATAACACCAATCAAAGTAACTTGAAAAATGGCTTTTGATTAATGGCCTTGTTAACTCATTTTATTATGTTCCTGCAGTGGCAGTAGCATTCAGTAGATGATTATAGGGCCCGTGTGCATTGCTGGTTTCTGGTTTCAGCCGGTTGTTTACTCTCCTGTAATTCACTGAGTTCTGATTCATCGTGACTCTCCTCTGCCCTGATCTGTCTCTATCTCAAGTCCTCTCAACTGTCTCCTGCCACATCACTGAACCTCTGCTGGCTGAAATACAAGAGGTCGTAGAAGAGGCAACTATAGGAAAAATCCCAAATGGCATCTTTTTAATATTTCAACATCAGTCAGATTAAATGGATAGTCTTTTGCTGAAGTATCAGATGTTTCTCTGTAAAAAAAGACTCCAGTAGTCCCACATGCATCAACAGTTTCAGAGTCTCAGACTACACCAAGAGCAGCGTTATTTAAATGCCACTTAAATTATATACTATCATAGTTTGTATTTTTTTAACTAGATATTTTCTGTTTTCATTTAAAAGTGTTTTTCATAAATTACTCAAATTCAAAAACCAATCTTCCTGTATGTCAACGGTTGTCTCATTTGTGTCTTCTAAGGAATCTGAGATAAACTTGATACTTAAAGAATTAGTTCACTTCCAGTATAAAATTTACTAATAATTTACTCACCCTCATGTCATTCAAGATGTTTTTGTCTTTCTTACTTTAGTCGAAAATTAAGGTTTTTGAGGAAAACATTCAAGGGTTTTTCTCCATACAGTGCCTTGCAAAAGTATGCATACCCCCTTTTTTCACGTTTTGTTATGTTGTTGCCTTTTATGTTAAACTGCTTTAAATTATTATTTTTTTCACATCAATCTACACACCATACACCATGATGAATTGTCACACCTTTCATAAATTTATTAAAAATAAACTGAAATAAGTACATTGCATAAGTATTCATACCCTTAACTCAGTACTTAGCTGAAGCACCTTTACAGTATGATGCAGCAAGCTTTGCACATATGCATTTGGCAATTATCTGCCAATTATCGCCTCACTTCTTCACCTCTCAAGCACTGTTAAATTGGATGGGGGCAGACACACATTTTCAGGTTTCTCCAGAAATGTTTGATTGGGTTCAAGCCTAGGCTCTGGCTGGGCCACTCAGAGACATTCACAGAGTTGTCTATAAGCCACTCTTGTTGTGTGCTTAGGATCATTGTCCTGTTGGAAGGTGAACCTTCTCCCCAGTCTGAGATTCTGAATGCTCTGGACTGGGTTCGAGGCTATCTCAAAATTTTGGTGCATTGACGAGTCCTTGCCGCTGAAAAAACAGCCCCACAGCATGAGGCTGCTACCCACACTTTACTTTTGGGATGGTACTCTGCAGATGATGAGCAGTGTCTGCTTTCCTTCAAACATGATGCTTGGAATTAAGGTTGATCAGACTAGAGAATCTTGTTTCTCACAGTCTGAGGGTCCCTTAGTTGCTTTTTTGCTAATTCCAAGTGTGTTTTCTTGTGTCTTCACTGAGGAGAAGATTACGTTTCAGAAAGACCAGAATGGTGGAGTGTTACAGTGATGTTTGTCCTTCTATAGATTTCTCCTATCTCCACAAATGGTCATGGAGCTCAACTAGAGTGACCATCAGATTTTTTTTCACCATTCTAATCAAAGCCCTTCAAAGGCCAGCTCAAGGAAGAGTCCTGGTTGTTTCAAACTTCTTCCTTTAAGGGTAACAGAGACTACATGCTTCTGTGAATCTTCAATGAGCAGATTTTTTTCTGAACTCTTCCCCAGATGTGTGGCTTGATGCAATCCTGTCTCTGGGCTCTACAGGCAGTTTTTTTTTTTTTACCTCAGGGCTTGGTTTTTGCTCTGATGTGCATTTTCAGCTGTTAGACCTTATATTAAGATGTGTGTGCCTTTCCAGATCATACCCATTCAAATTAATTTGCCACAGGTTAACTTCACTCGAGGTGTAGTAACATCTACAAGAAATATGAATGCTCCTAAGCTACATTTCAACTGTCCCAGATAAGAGTATGAATACTTATGCAATGAAATCATTTAAGTTTTTTATTTTTAATAAATTTGCAAAGATGTTAAAAATCTGTTTTTTCTTTGCTATTATAGTATATGGAGTGTAGACTAATGTGGGGAAAAAAAAAGTAATTTCATAACAAAACAGGAAAAAAATGAAGGGGTATGAATACTTTCGCAAGGAACTGTATAGTGACTTAAATGGGAGCCCAACGGGTTTGTGGTTAAAAAGTAAATACATTTTTATTTTATTTTTTAGAAAATAACAGATCATTTCACTAGATAAGACCTTTATTCCTCAGCTGAGATTGTGTAGAGCCCTTTGAAGCTGTACTGAAACTGCAATTTGGACCTTCAACCCATTGATCTCTATTGAAGTCCACTATATGGAGAAAAACCCTGGAATGTTTTCCTCAAAAATCTTAATTTCTTTTTGACTGAAGAAAGAAAGACATGAACATTTGGATGACATGTGGGTGAGTAAATTATCAGAAAATTTTCATTCTAGAAGTGAACTAATCCTTTAAAGGGATAATTCACCTAAAAATTAATAAATTCTGTTGTTTCTTTACCCTCATGTCGTTTCAAATCGGTATGCACTTTTTTTTCTTCTGTGGATTTCATTTGTGCAGTAAAGTCAGTCAGGGCCTCTGTTTACTCAAAGTCCCCTGAACTAAGAAATAGCAACATTTGAGCATTTTCCTCAGGGCACTTTTCAACAGAATCAAGACAAAAGCAAGGTTACTGGAAGAGAAGGGAAAAAAACGCTTAATCATTGTGCCATAATGGATGAATTAGATTAGGAGTGTATGCTAATACTCTAATAGTATAATATTACTCCTTCTTCTAGTGAGGCACTGGCAGATAATAGAAGATGAATGGAAGGTAGCCAGACTCTGCTGCTGCCCATGGGGGAGTAATTAGCCATCGTGATTATAGCGATGTTTACACACCGCAGATGGAAATGTCAACACTGACATTTCTCGTCATCGCAGATATGGGACACAATTATCAACTGTTCGCAGTTCTGTGGGATTTTAAGACATCTCTTAATTTTGCCTCTAATCTACGTGTGGCTTTAAAAGCATGCCGTTCGTCACTCAGACGCTTTTACGTCATTATGCTGCATTCTAAAGTGCTGGTCAGTGAGAGTGGAGGGGATCATATATATCCAGGTTTCATTTTGTTCGCACTTTGACAGTGTGATTAGAAACCATTAGGGCTGGTGGTATGATTACATTTTTAATGAGCGTTTGAGATCAGGGTCGGGGGTGGCAGCCTGCTCCCTGTGCCATTTCCTGTGACTGAATGAGTCGTGGGGCTTGTTTGTTTCTCTGAGTATTGCTTTGGAAACTTATTTGGCTGAGATATAATTTTCGTCCTCATGCAGTCTGCCTGTCTCTGCATGCTGCCTTTCATTTTACTTTGGGATAAAGCTGCTTTCATTTTCCTTGCATACTGATGTGTGATTTAATTCTCGCAGTGAAATGACTGAATTGAAAATCAGTTGGAATAAAAATCGTTTAGTATCGTTTACTAAATTTAATAATCGTTTCGTAACTTTGCATCCAGGCTATCATGCATCCAGTGTGAGCTTTAGTCAAATGTTTCTGTAAAAGAAACTTGAAGAAAATAAACGTAAAGGAATAGCTCAGCCAAAAATTAAAGGGATAGTTCACCCAAAAATGAAAATTCTGTCATTAAAGGAGGACTTCACTTCCAGACTATCAAATTATGATTTTTGAGGAAAACATCTCAGGATTTCTCTCCATATAGTGGGCTTCTATGGTGCCCGCGAGTTCGAACTTCCAAAATGCAGTTTAAATGCAGCTTCAAAGCAGTGTTGTTTTCGTCAACGATGACGATGACGAAATAATTTCGTTGACGCCACTTTTTTTCATGATGATAACGAGACGATGACGAGATAAAAATGGCTCGTTGATGTCTAAAACATGACGAGACGTGTGTGAGTTTTCGTTGACGAGACGAGAATAGACGAAAATGTTAGTGGGTGGTCCGTCAGACGTTTAAAATGCATGACATTTCCGCTTATTGTGCATGCCAATTAAAACTTAAAAAGTATCTGACGCTATGGCAAGCCGTTTTAGCATTAAATACTCTTTGCTATACTAGTATGGCAAGCCGTTTTAGCATTCCATCCTTTTTTGTCTTTTATGTTCTAAAACATTCCTTCATTATTGTAATTATTGGTGAAAATAGTCGATCCGGAAGCTCACATTGTGTTGAACTATAGATCTGCTATTTTCAGAACTTATAAGTGACACTACCCAACAGCAAAATACTTACTGACCTACATTAATTTGTTAAAAGACTACTTTTTTCCCTTTTTTTTGACTAAAACTAGACTAAAACCTTTTTGACTTTTCGTCGACTAAAACTAGACTAAAACCTTTTTGACTTTTCGTCGACTAAAATTGGACTAAAACTATCACATATAGAAGTGACTAAAATTTGACTAAAACTAAGAAGCATTTTAGTCCAAAAGACTAAGACTAAGACTAAATCTAAGATGGTTGTCAAAAACAACACTGCTTCAAAGGGCTCTAAACGATCCCAGCCAAGAAAAAGGTTCTTATCTAGTGAAACAATTGATTATTTTCTAAAAAAAATTACAATTGATATACATTTTAACCTCAAATGCTGGTCTTGTCTAGCTCTGCGTCAGCTCTGTGTATTTCAGTATAAGACAGTTAGGGTATATCAAAAAACTCCCATCTAATTTTCTTCTCCAACTTCAAAATCATCGCTGTTGTACCTTTTTTTGTAAAGGGCATTTGATCTTCTTTGCACATTTACTTTGTAAACACTGGGCCTGCTTATGCTGCAATGTAGGATGATTTTGAAGTTGGAGGAGAAAATGAGATGTTTTTTGATATACCCTAACCGGAATACACAGAGTTCACACAGAGCTAGACAAGATGAACATTTGAGGTTAAAATGTATATAAATCGTATTTTTTTTTTTAGAAAATAACTGATCGTTTTGCTAGATAAGACCCTTCTTCACTGGCTGGAATCATTTAGAGCCCTTTGAAGCTGCATTTAAACTGCATTTTGGAAGTTCGAACTCTGGGGCACCATTAAAGTCCATTAAATGGAGAGAAATCCTGAAATATTTTCCTTAAAAAAACATAATTTCTTTACGACTGAAGAAAGAAAAGAAGAAAGACATGAACATCTTGAATAACAAGGGGGTATGAAAATTATCTGTAAACTTTTGTTCTGAAAATGAACGTCTCCTTCCATGTCGTTCCAAACCCGTCAGAACTTTGTTCATCTTCGGAACACAAATTAAGATATTTTCGATGACCCTGCAGAGACAGCAATGCAACTGACACATTCAAGGCCAAGAAAGGTAGTAAGGACATCAATAAAATTGTCCATGACAATGACAGATTCAACAAATTTCAGAGAATAACAATGTCAGTTTGTTTCATACCCAAAGTTTTAGTGTTGTCACTTTAATGAAACATTTTGTCCTTTTTGATAAATTTTGGATTCCGTAAACAACTTATGTTAGTGAAAACCATCAGAATGACATGACGGTGAGTAAAAAGAAGATTCTGTTATTGCGAATAAACTAAAGATCCTCTCATTAGTTAGTGTGTCTTTAGAAACATGTGTTGAAGTGTTAGACCTTTTGAACCTATTTGATGGTCCGTGCGTCCACTGCTCATTCATTTCCACCCGCTCATTTTTATCTGTGTTCTCTCTTCGGCATGAATCCATTTAGGCTGGTCAAAGAGAAATGATGAATACGGCATCAGATGAAAGCAGCTGCTGTGTTTGTACGGATGTGCATCTCTCTGAATTGTTAAGAGATTTTAACCTGAGGTTTCGACTGGTTTATCTCTCAGGCATTTCAGTCTGTCACACCAGAGACTAGGATGCGAATAATGGACAAGAGGAGGAGATAAACAAGTAACACTCTGATGCTGGCAGAGAAGGAGATTGTAGAGATTAGAAACACAGCGGAGGAGAAGAGAGGAAGTGCCATAAAGTGCTGGAGTCAGATGAGAAAGACGAAATTTCGAGTGTCACAAAGAACAGCTATAAAAGAGAACAAAAAGTGACACATTGGACAGATGAAAAGACAGAAAAGGACAGAATGAGGAAAGAGGCAGAGAGATAAAACAGCCGATGTTGTTCCAGAGCCCTGCCCAGCTCTCAATGAGCACAAGTGCTCCATCAGTGAGGGTTTCCATGGCTACGCAGGCTTTCCCCCCGACCCCATCCGAGCAGATTCACAAGATTAGTCCTGAGAGAGCTTCAGTATCAGCTCTGCAGGCACTGCCACGTAGTGCAGTGTGTCTCAGTCTGTGCGTCTCTCAGTCCATGTATTTATGATCCATCTCGCTGCCCTTCTCTGTCTGGTTGTTTAAGTTTGATTACATATTTACATATTCAAGTGTTTTCTAGATTTTTAGATGTCTATATGTTAACTGGTCAGACAAACGCAGTCAAATGTATTTGTATAATTACAGCTTTACTGTGTAATTGACACTTCATGTGCAATTTTCATGCATAGCTCACTTAATGAAATAATTGTAAGTTGCAATTTCAAGTCTTTTTGTTTATGTATTTGAAAGTAGATATGTGACCCTGGACCACAAAACCAGTCTTAAGTCGCTGGGGTATATTTGTAGCAACAGCCAAAAATACATTGTATGGGTCAAAATTATCGATTTTTTTTTATGCCAAAAATCATTAGGAAATTAAGTAAAGATCATGTTCCATGAAGATTTTTTTGTCCAATTCCTACTGTAAACCTATCAAAATGTAATTTTTGATTAGTAATATGCATTGTTAAGAACTTAATTTGGACAACTTTAAAGGTGATTTTCTCAGTATTTAGATTTTTTTGCACCCTCAGATTCCAGATTTTCAAATAGATGTATCTCAACCAAATATTGTCCTATCCTAACAAACCATACATCAATTGAAAGCTGATTTATTGAGCTTTCATATGATATATACATCTCAGTTTTGTAAAATTTAACCTTATGACTGGTTTTGTGGTCCAGGGTCACATATATGAAAGAGTTTTAATGTACAGTCAGCTGGTCTTTATCACAAAATAAACCAGTTTGGGGTGCTAAAGGAACCCTCCATTTCATGTCTGTACCTCAGGGATTGTTTTGCAATAATGGCCAGCTGATCCCATTATCCCGTACTAATACTGTAATACAATATGCTTGAATATGCACACTAACATTCAAAAATTAAAATATTTATTTATTGTTTGTTTATGAAAGCAGTCTCTTTTGCTCACCAAAGATGCATTTATTTAGTCAAAAATGCTGTAATATTTTAAAATATTATTAGAATTTTAAATATACACTACCAGTCAAAAGTTTTTGAACAGTAAGATTAATGTCTCTTTTGCTTACCAAGCCTGCATTTATTTGATCCAATGTACAGCAAAAATAATACAATTTTGAAATATTTTGTTTTCTATTTTCTATTTGAATATTTTTAACATGCAATTTATTCCTGTGATCAAAGCAAAATTTCAAAAATTGCAAAAGCAGCATTTCTTCAGTCTTTACTGTCTCATGATCCTTCAGAAATCATGCTAATATGCTGATTTGCTGTTCAAGATGTTAAAAAAATGTTAAATGTTAAAAAAGTTGTACTGCTTAGTATTTTTGTGGAAATGATCAAACATTTTTGGGGGTATTTGGATTTCTCAGAATTCTTTGATCGATAGAAAGTTCAAAAGAACAGCATTTATTTGAAATAGGAATATTTTTGTAATATTATAAATGTCTTCACTGGCACTTTTGGTCAATTTAATGTAGTGATGTAGATTGCTGGAAGAGAACATGAAAGTGTTTATTCCCCCATTTCCACATCACTGTTTTCACTATTTTGCAATTATGTGCCTTTTTTTGTTTCTTCAGATACACAAAAAGCCTTTCAAGAACTGGCATAACATGTTCTTTCTTCTTCATTGAAAATGATCCATTTATGTGCTATTGTCCATTTTGTCTGTGTGTAGCTGCAGTTGAAGCCTGTGTGCTTCATGGGTTGAGGCGAAGAGCTGCCGGATTCCTACGAAGCAACAAGATAGCTGCGCTCTTCACCAAAGTGGGCAAAAGCTTTCCTCCAGCTGAGGAGCTGTGTAGAAAAGCCCAGGAGCTGGAGCTTGTCTTTGAGAGCAAGTGAGAACAGACTTTGTGATCTCCTCCATTACAACACACAACTGAGACTAACTCAAAACTTCAATAAAGCAATAGCACATATTTTCTTTCTGCAGTTCTTAGATATCACCATCGTATAATGTATATTCACAGGCAAAGTGCCAGTAAATGCTATTCCTGGAAAGAGTATTATGCTCAGTAGTTCCACCTAGTGGACAAAAGTTTATTTAAATGCTATGAGAAATGATTTTAACAGTTCAAAAACTTTTTGTTGACCTTTGTTCTTTGCTTCAGACGAAGTCAGTCTCTCTCATACAGCGAGAGCACCCGTAAGATGCCCAAAATGCCAAACTTCTCACCTCAGGCTGTCAGACATGTGTGGATCCACACCGCACTTATTGAGAAAGTGCTGGACAAGATTGTGCTGTACCTGGTGGAAAACAGCAGGTGAGAGAGGTGGGATAGAGATAAAGAGAAAGCAAGCTTGAGCAGTTTCTTTCAGGTACAATCAAACTGGCCAGCTTGCATTATGTTAAATTAAAGTTACGTTTTATGTTGTTTCAGTAAGTTTTATGAGAAGGAGGCTATCCTAATGGACCCTGTGGACGGCCCTATCCTCGCCTCTTTGTTAGGTACACATGCTTTTTTAGGTCTCATTCTCTTTCTTAATTAACCCTCATGTGATGTTCAAAATCCTATTACACCTATGGTGTTCCCGGTCAAAAATGACAGGCCTATAAAAAATAGCTTATAAATCACTCATTTAACCACATTTTCACCCAATCTTGGATTCAATCTTTTTGTCAACTTGTTTTCTGTCAATTAGGACTGGTTTTATATTACTATTTGCATCTAATTAATTGTGGGCCTCATTTATCTGAGAGTAGGCATCTAATTTTTTAAGTAAAAAAATCATTATTTTTGAATAATTTTGGAAATATTAAAAAAATATGAAAAAATATTGGTTCTGTTGATCACACTAGTCTACTTTAATGGTTCACCAGGAAGTTTGTTTTGAAAAACTTTTATTTTGTAAAAAATGGCACATAGTCACACTTGTGGTGTTCCCGGTCAAAAATGACAGGCCTATAAAAAATAGCTTATAAATCACTCATTTAACCACATTTTCACCCAATCTTGGATTCAATCTTTGTATCAACTTGTTTTCTTTCATTTAGGACTGGTTTTATATTTAATTTTCAAACAGTTCAATTGTAGGAGTCATTTATCCGAGCTTATGCACCTCCGTTTTTGAGTGAAAAAAGCATTATTTGTTAATCATTTTGGCAATATTGAGAAAAATATTTTTAAAAAACTGCACTCGGATAAATGACTCCTACAATTAAACTGTTTGAAAATTGAATAAGAAACCAGTCCTAATTGAAAGAAAACAAGTTGATAAAAAGATTGAATCCAATTTTTGGGGATAATATAGCATAACGAGGGATTTATAAGCTATTTTGTTTAGGCCTGTCATTTTTGACCGGGAACACCATAGGTGTAACAAGGTGAAAAAAACAACACAAAAAAAGTAAAAAAAAAAAAAAAAAAAAAAATGTGGACAGGTTGTTATAGTCTCTGTGAACAAAGTCACTAAGTTTCAGTTCAATGCGATAACATTAACTAGTATTTTCAGGAAAAAGAAAATCTTCTCCAGTCAAAAATGACATGAACACCACATGAGGGTTAAGTCAGTGATCAGCTCTTTTTTTTCCAAGCTCAATAGAAAAAATAACACCAGTGGACACAAGAATTATTACATACTGACAAGTAGTATTAGTAAAAAAAAATGTTTTAATTATCCATATTTTTATGCTAATTGGAGTACCATGCCATTAAGCTTAGCTTATGAAAACATCAAATTCTATTAAAATCAGTTATGAGTCTTTCATGCAGAGCACTAATTGTGTGGCACAGAGTTACTGCCTATGTGGAACATTTAAAATTATGCACTAATAAAGGGTATGTGATGGTTAGAATGCTGCCTTAGTATGCAGCTGCCTATGTAGGTAGGCAGCTCACTAGGTTTTGAAACTGAGCTATTTTCTCATATTGTTTTTTTTATATTGCTGGCATTGTCTAGATAATCTGTTTTCAACTGTATTTCTTCTTTAGTGGGCCCCTGTGCGTTGGAGTACACTAAAATGAAGACGGCAGATCATTTCTGGACGGATCCTTCAGCTGACGAGTTGGTGCAAAGGCATCGTATTCACAGTGGCCACTGCCGACAAGACTCACCTACAAAGAGACCTGCCCTTTGTGTGAGTGACCTGTGATCTTAAAAATAAGCAATATCTCACTCGAGAGCGTGTGATATTTCATTTATACAACAGTTCGACAACATGAGTGTGTAAATATATAAGAAACAACAACGGAGTGTCTTCAAAAACTCTCTTTTGTGCAGAACTACTTCCTTCCACCATGGATTCAAATCTCAGTTTGACAGCTTCACAGCTGAGCCCAAGCCTCTGTTACTAATTCGAAAACATCATTTTACATGTACATTTCTTCATTTAGCAGACACTTTTATCCAAAGCGACTTACAATTGGGGAATACAACAAGCGATTCATCCTAAAGAGGCAGATCGACATAGGAAGTGCTCAGAATACCATATATCAGGCAAATATTGAGTCAAATATGTAGTTCAAATACAAAGTGTTGAAAGAGATGAGTTTTCAGCAGTCGCTTGAAAATTTACTTTAGAACTTGAAGGAATGCTAAGTTGCTTCATTGAAAGCTTATTGTATTATTGTAATAAAAGCTCACTGTATTATGTAGAGTATTATGAGAGAGAGATGGACTGAGCAAATGTGATTACCTGCATCTGATACAGCATTCATTCTTCAGCTCAATCTCATATTCATAATAAAACATTTATTTAAATGTCCCCTGAAGAAAGCGATATCTTTGTCGTACTATCCTTTCATCTGTTAAGGGTGATTTCCGATGACAGCGCTGCTCAGTGCATTTTTTGGATGCGTCTTACAAGGTGTTGTTGAAAGTGAAAGTAACTTCCTTGTTTACAACCCTGTTTCAGTCTTTCAGTATAAAAGTCTTTACTGCTGATTCTGTCTTGTCACCATCTAATGGTGGTATAATGTAAATAAAATAACCATCACGTACACACACACACTGTTTCCCAATACTAAATACTATTACTAAATACTACTATTATTTATATAAAATAGTATAGTTTATAGTTTATATTTATAGTTTATAATATAGAATAATATAGTTTAATAAACAACAACAGCCACCATAAAAGTTGTTAGGCATTTCGGTCAAAAGTACAAATGCAGCGCTCTGACATGCATAATTATATTTACCGAAAATATAACGTGATGAGATTTTGCCCTCAGCCAAAACTGTTCACTCTGGAACAAATAATAGATTAATGAGACCAAAGACTGCCTGTTAGATTTAGCCAAAACAAATTATACCTTATGTGTAACCACATCAGGGCAAATTCCAGAAGATCTGGCTGAGGTAAGGCTGCTCTCTGCGGGTTCATGAGTGCTGAACGCCCGCTAATGCTCTGGAGCTAACATCTCTGAAAACATCTAAGCAAATTTTCAAATAGACATTATCTTTATTAACAAGCCACATATTTGAAGTCTAAACAAGTACATTCTCGCCTAAAAAAAGTATTATTTATAAAATTATAGTGGATTTTGGCGTCCACCATGACACTCACTGTGAGAAATATTGCAAGCGGAGTGATACAGTCAGTGAAACAGTGAAACAGTCATATTCACTAGAATATCATACTCCACTCAGCCAATCAGATTTGAGGACCAGAAAGAACTGTTGTATGAATGTAAATGTGCAGTTATTATTGCAGAAATTACATACATCACCTTCAGAATGATTATGTCTAGGGTGATATATTGACCTTAGCATTCTGGGTTATGGCACTTTACACCAAGAATTTTTAAACACTGCAATATTTAAGATGGTATGTTCTTAAAAAAAGGTCAAGAGTAAGAGCTAATTTTATAAAAACGTTGATATTTTCTGTCTGTTTGCACCTAACAAAATTAGCAAAATTGAAAGCTCTTGTGTATTTGAACGAGATGGAAGTGCCATTTCAAACTGAAAGTTCAGGCCATTTGAAATTCACTCAGTGTTTTCAACCGTGCCTCAAGGAAATGTCAGGGGTCAAAAGCAGTTTATGGTCAGTCAATTGGCTGTCACATTGAAGTCATAATACATAGTGACAAAGCCAATAAGGCTTGTTTTTCAATATTATCCACCAGTACTTTCAACACCTTGTGTTTTGAATGCATGACAATTGAGCTTTTTTAGGACTGCATAACACAGATAAAGCAAAGGCTAAATAAATTGCATCTTAATATTTCAGAGCAAGACCTTTTAGTTTGTGAATTAGCTCTTGTTCAGGAAGGCTCTAGCCTTTGAAATCAGTGCAGTTCACTCCAGCACAGACATCTGAAGAGGGTTGTGGTCCATAAGAGTCATGCTGTGGTCTGAGTATTTGAGTGTAGTCGCTGTTTCTGAGGAGAGTATGAACCTCCACTCAAGAGATGTGTTTCACATCATTACCCAGCTCCATTACCAAACACAGCCGTCAGATTCCTGACTGATCACCCTCTCTGGCCATCGCCAACACCCACACAACAGCAGGACACACAGCGCTTATTTTTCGCCTCTGATAGATCTGGCTACACTGCACTCCGGGCTTGTTTTCTGATGTATTTTTATTACACAAATATCTGCTAGTGAGCTGTAAAAGCCCAGTTTTTGGCTCTGAGTGCCTTTTTGATATATGAAAGAGGAGACATAGGTATACAGCTAATGACTCACCTGCGGCCACACATTTTTCCACCTTGGGCAGATGGATGTAGTGGCATATTATTAGGAAAACAAGATAAATAGCTCTTATAACACTTTGGTTGCTAGTGTTTATCACTTTTTGTGTGTGCATTGTCTGACAAGATTATTCTCTGATGTAATGAGTGATTGCCCACAGCTCTTAATAAAGGATGCATGTGTGTGTTTAGATTCAGAAAAGACACTCCAGTAGTAGTATGGATGAAAGGCCATCTCCCTCCCCCTCCGCCAGAGACTACGTGGAGTCTCTTCATCAGAATTCCAGAGCGACCCTCCTGTTTGGCAAGAACAACGTACTGGTGCAGCCGGTAAATAATGCATTTAACAGCTGTCAGTTATGACTGGTCTTTAGTGATTATTTCTGACTGCATATTTTATCTGAAGATTAAGCGTAGTTAAATTGTGATTAAATAGAAATGATATAATAAAAAAAAATAAAAAAAATAGTATGAGCAGCATTTATTAACGGTTATATGTTTGTAGTTGCTCCGTAACGTGGGCTTCTGTTGTGGTGCTTTCAGAGGGATGATATGGAAGCAATCCCAGGGTACCTCTCTCTACACCAGACGGCTGACTGCATGACTCTGAAATGGACGCCAAATCAACTAATGAACGGCTCTGTGGGAGATCTTGATTATGAGAAGAGGTGGGACTCAGAATAAACCCTTTTCAAACAGAATAAACCCTTTTCAAAGGAAATAATGTTGGTTTGTTGTTTTAATAAAAACAACATAACTATCTCTTTGAATCAGAGTATCGCAGGATATGATAAGATGTAATTTATTCCAGGATTGCTCGTTCTACCATAGTACCGGGGAAAATGCCATTCTGAATCTGAAAATAATGAGAATAATTTCTAAATCTGTTGAGAAAGAGAACCTTGAACGTTTTTATTAGTTTACATCTCACAATTCTGACTTTTTTCATTTGTGAGATATAAACTCACAGTTCAGACTTTTTTTGTTAGAATTGTATGAGATAATCTCGCAATTGCGAGTAAAATCAGAATTGTGTAATGTAAACTCAATTGCAAATTATAAAGTCAGAATAGTGGGATATAAACTTGCAATTGCGAGAAATAAAGTCAGAATGGCAAAAAAAGCTCACAATTCAGACTTTTTTCCCGTAAATGCGAGTTTGTATGTTTTTGTGAGATATAAACTCGCAATTGCAAGCTATAAAGTCCAGTTTTGAGGCGAAATAAAGACTAATTTGTTCTCAGAATTAATATCTCACAATTCTGACTTAATAACTCACATAAAGTCAGAATTGTGAGCTTGCAGTTCTGATAAAAAAAGTTAGAATTGTGAGTGTAAATTAATTTTCACAACTGTGAGTTTATATCTCACAATTTCAAGAAATAAATTCACAATTGTGAGATAATTGTGAGATTTTTTATTCAGTGGCAGAACAGGCTTCCATAATAATATAATGTGTGTGTATATATATATATATATATATATGTGTGTGTGTATATATTTTTTATGCAGAATGAAAATTTCCCCTATATGTCCTCATGCTAAAACTTTTTTTTAACCCCTGAAGAGTTTCATGCCAGATAATTTCTAAAATAATTTTTAGGCTGGAATTAAAGCTTTTTTTATTATTATTATTCAGTGGCAGGAACAGGCTTCCATAATAATAATAAAAAAAAATCTGTCTCTGGAGTTTCATGCCAGATAATAAGGAGAAAGTTTTCTAAAATGTGAACCTGGACCACAAAACCAATTCTAAGTGTTAATTTTTTTTTTATTGAGATTTTTGCATAATCTGAAAGCTGAATAAATAACCTTTCTATTGATGTATGGTTTGTTAGGAAAATATTTGGCCGAGATACAACTATTTAGAAATCTGGAATCTGAGGGTGCAAAAAAATCTAAATATTGGAAAAATTGCTTTTAAAGTTGTCCAAATGTTCTTAGCAATCATATTACTAATCAAAAAATTAAGTTTTGATATATTTATGGTATGGAATTTAGAATCTTAATGGAACATGATCTTTACTTAATATCCTAATGATTTTTGGCACAAAAGAAGCATTGTATTTCCATGCATTGTATTTTTGGCTATTGCTAAAAATATACCCATGCTACTAAAGACTACTGGTCCAGTGTCACAAATATTATTCATGCTGGAATTAAAGCAATGCATGATTTTTGTCATTAATTTGTTTAATGAAAAACATTTTGAATCGCTGAATGTAAGTATTTGTTATTTTGTAATAGTTATATATAATAGTATATTGTTCACAGTACTGTTGGTCACAAGCCACTCAAAGTCTAACCTGTTCTCCTGCAGTGTTTACTGGGACTATGCCATGACAATCCGCCTGGAGGAGATTGTATACTTGCACTGTCATCAGCAGGGTAGGTGACATTGTGCCAGGTTGAAAAACATCCAACTGGCAGCCAAATGACACACATCCTGCAGTTTTCTATTTATCTATAATTCTGACAGATATGTTTGAATTATTCATACACATATAATATAACTGCAATATGATGTGAAATTCTACAACATTAATAGACACTACAGGGTTGCTGAAGGTTAAAAGCATATCTAACGTTAATCAGTATCCAGTCTCTTTTGGTGAAGTAAATCCACTTGGGTGTACTCCAATATTCAGCCAATACCCTCAATTGTACTTGCCCTTTTCATATTCATCCAAGCACAAGATCCGCGAACCAGTGAGAGAGAGCAGAAATAATCAGAACATAATTGCTTCTAGAGAGATGAGAATTTAAAGTGAGGCTTTGCTCAGATTATGAAGCAATGTAATTCTGATAATAATGGCAATACATAATTCCTTATTGTACAGGCTGTGTCATGGCTTCAATATTAAGAATATCAGGATGATTCAGATATTAGATACAGTTAATGGAGGACGTGTTTTGCATGATACAGAAGAATTAACTATGTATAAAACAAAGTATTTTGCCTAGTAGTATGTGATAGTGAGAGACTGTGTCCTTTAAATGAACACAACACATCATTTAATGTCTATGTATTTTTGTCTGCAGTGGACTGTGGGGGAACAGTGGTTCTGGTTAGTCAGGATGGGATTCAAAGGCCTCCGCTTCGTTTTCCCCGTGGTGGTCACCTTCTACAGTTCCTCTCCTGTCTGGAAAATGGTCTGCTGCCTCACGGCCAGTTAGACCCGCCGCTTTGGTCCCAGAGAGGAAAGGTTAGAAATAGTTCTTTACAACATTTAAAGAGATATTTCACCCAAAAATGAAAAAATGTCATTAATTACTTACCCTCATGTCATTCCAAACTTTTAAGTCCTTTGTTCATCTTCTGAACACAAATTAAAACCACTGATGAACTATTTTGTGGATGTTCTTGGTACCTTTCTGAGCCTTGAACGTGGTAACAATCTTGCTGTCTATGGAGTGTAAGAAAGCTCTCGGATTTCATCAAAAATATCTTAATTTGTTTTCTGAAGATGAACAAAGGTCTTACGGGTTTAGAATGACATGAGGGTGAGTAATTAATAACAACAGAATTTTCATTTTTGGGTGAACTATCCCTTTAATGTTAAGTAAGGTTTTTTTTAATGAAAAGAATTGTTTTTGGTTAGGAATTAAACTAATTAATTATTAACATGTACAAATATGTAACAAAACATTTGATTTTCAATCAAATGCTGTTCTTTTGAAGTTTATATTCACCATAGAATCCACTAAAATATTAAGGTGCACAACAAATGTTTTCAACATTCATAATAATAATGTTTCTTAAACAGTAAATCAGCATCTTAGAATGATTTCTGAAGGATCATGTGACAGGACTGGAGTAATGGCTGCTGAAAATTCAGCTTTGCCATCATAGGAATAAATTAGATTTTAAAATGAATTAAAATAGACACCATTCTTTCAGTTGTTATTATATTTTACAATATTACTGTCTTTACTGTGTTTTTGATCGAATAAATTAAGCCTTGGTGAGCATAATAGGCTTATTTCAATAGCTGTCAACTGTTTGAGCTACAGATTCAAGATGCTATGCAGTTTTTATTGTATTATTTTGATAAGTTACAATCACACTGTGCTGTAACTGCAATTTATTTTGTGTGTTACAAATAAATTATGAACAGGGTAAATAATTTGCCATTAATTGTGCCTAATTATGTTCTAGACTGCACTTTGATTGTCATATGAAGTCATTGTATCTTGAACTGATGCTTCACTTTTCTTTTTCCAGGGTAAAGTATTTCCTAAGCTGAAGAAGAGATGTCCACAGGGATCCTCAGACTCTGTCTCAGACAAAGACGAGGAAGAAGCAACAGATTACGTCTTCCGTATTGTTTTCCCAAACAGCCAGTCAGAATTTGGTAAGAGACAAAATCATGGTATCAAACAAGCTCTTGAACCAGTAAATGTTTCCCAATTACATTGCAGCTATTGTTAAAGGGATTGTTCACCCAAAAATAACAATTCTGTCAATAATTTCTCACCCTGTTGTTTTTCCAAACCCATATGACTTTCTTTCATCTTTGGAACACAAAATTAAGATATTTTTGATGAAATCCGAGAGCTTTCTGACCCTCCATAGAGAGCAACATAACTGAAATGTTCCCAGGCCCAAAAACATAGCAAGGACATCAGTAAAATAGTCCATGTGACATCAGTGGTTCAACCGTAATGTTACAAAGCTACGAGAATACCTTTTGTGTTGCGTTACTCTCAATAATGGTGGAGAATAGTGATTTGGAGAATTTTTTTTCTTTGTGCACAAAAAGTATTCTTGTAGCTTCATAAAATTACGGTTGAACCACTGATGTCACATGGACTATTTTACCGATGTCCTTACTATGTTTCTGGGCCTGGGAACATTTCAGTTGTGTTGCTATCTGTCTGCTGTCTATGGAGGGTCAGAAAACTCTTAGATTTCATTAAAAATATCTTAATTTGTGTTCCAGAATTTTCATTTTTGGGAGAGCTATACCTTTAATATCAGCTTTTAAAAGTGGATAATAGGAAAAAGGGCCTCTTGTATCTATCAAGGTATTGTTTGTCATTTCGGTTTTCATCCATTCATGTGTACCATCCATCATAAACATTCCTTTGGTTTTACCGAGATGTTTTGACTCATTACAGTGACTTTTACCCAGTCCTCCCATCTCTCCTTGGGTACTTACCTCCTGGCCCGATCTCTCTCCCTGAACTCGAGGGGGCTGCGGCTTCCTAAACGCCAGACCCTGGTGATGCCAAAGCACCACTGCAGCTCCCCGGGAGAGTCCCCCTCCTCTCCTGAGCCCAGCTGTAATTCTCCCTGTCACCTCTCATTTATGTGTTCATGTATCTGTCTGATGCGCCAACTTCTTGCTGGTTTATGCTTGCTTTTATGGCCTCTACGTCTGCAAGCAATCACTTAGTCGCCAGTGTGAGTTTTCTGTTCTGGAGTCGTCCTCCAGTGAAATTTAGTGACCCTTGGTTAATTGTGGGCTAATAATGTTTGAGTGTTTTTAGGGAGCCTTAAAATTTATGTTTACTATATAATGACTGTATGTGCTTGTAACAGTAATAGTGGCTTTTAAATCTGACCTGCAATGTGATCCTGTTAATTCTGAGTGTCACAGCAGCCATTATTACTTCATTAAATCAATGTGGATGGATATCATTGGAATATTTTCTTGTTTTTTATTTCTTTAAGCTGGGTGTAATAGTGGGTTCTTGTTGCTCTGCTTGTGGCTATATAAGTTACTTATTGTATGCAGATGTTCAGTGCATAATCAGGTTTCTCTGTGTGTGTTTGTATTTTAGTGGCACCAGAATTGATTGATCAGGGAGCAAACATGTGGCACCCAACACCAAGGAAATCATCTTGCTCTTCCTGCTCACAGAGTAGTTTCTCTGAAGGAGCACCACCCAATGGATGCAACCATGAAAGGTACAATGACAGAATGCAATATTGTATACAGTGCCTTGCGAAAGTATTCATACCCCTTCATTTTTTCACATTTTGTGTTGCTGCCCTATGTTAAATTGCTTTAAATAACTTTTTCCCGCATTAGTCTACACTTATACACCATAATTGCAAAGCAAAAAACATTTTTAACATCTTTAAAAATGTATTAAAAATTAAAAACCTAAATGAGTCCATTGCAGAAGTATTCAAACCCTTATCTGGGACCGTTGAAATTTAGCTCAGGAGCATTCATATTGCTTGTACTGTAGATGTTACTACACTTTGAGTTAAGTTAAGCTGTGGCAAATTCTATTGAATGGGTATGATTTGAAAAGGCACATGTCTTAATAAAATATCCAACAGTTGAAAATGCATGTCAAAGCATAAACCAAGCTCTGAGGTAAAAAAAAAAAAAAAAAAACTGCCTGTAGAGCTCAGAGATAGTACTCATCACATCTGGGGAAGAGTTCAGAAAAACATCTGCTGCATTGAAGGTTCACTGAAGCATGTAGTCTCCATTACCCTTAATGGAAGAAGTTTGAAACAACCACCACCTTAGAGCTGGCAACTGAGCAACTGATGGAGAAGTGGCTTGGTTATACTGGTGACCAAGAAGCTGATGGTCACTCTAGTTGAGCTCCATGATCATATATGCAGATGGGAGAAACTTACAGAAGGACAAACTCCACTGCAACATTCCACCGATCTGGGCTTTATGGCAGTGTGGCAAGACTCAATCATTTCCTCAGTGAAGACACTTGAAAACACACTTAGAATTTGAAAAAAGCATTTAAAGGATCCTCAGACTGTGAGATTATGTGGTCTGATGAACCTCAATTCCAAGCATCATGAATGAAACCAGGCACTGCATATAACCTACAGAGTACCATCCCTAAAGTAAAGTGTGGTGGTAGCAGCCTCATGCTGTGGGGCTGTTTTTCAGTGGCAGGGAGGGACTGAGGGACTTGTCAGAGTAGAAGAAAAGCTCAATGCACCAAAATAAAATGAAATATAATGAAAACCCAGTCCAGAGCACTCTGGGCAGAAAAGTTCAAGACTGAGCATACAGCAAGAGTGGCTTATAGATAACTCTGTGAATGTCCTTAAGTGGCCCAGCCAGAGCCTGGGCTTGAAACCAATCAAACATTTCTGTAGAAACCTGCAAATGTCTGCAGAGCTTGAGAGGTGATAAGGTGAGGTAAAGAATGGCAGATAAGTGCCAAATGTTAATATGCAAATCTTGTTGCATTATACCCAAAAAGTCTTGAGGCTGTAAAGGTGCTTAAGCTAAGTGCTGAATTAAGGGTATGAATACTTATGCAATGTACTTATTTCTGTTTTTTTATTTTCAATAAATTTATGAATTTGTGACAATTCCTGTTTTTACTTTGTCATTATGGTGCATGGAGTGTAGATCGATGTGGGGAAAAAAGGAATTTAAAACAGTTTAACATAAGGCAGCAACATTAAAAACATGAAAAAATGAAGGGGTATGAACTTGAAGGGGTACTTTCACAAGGCACTGTAGTTCATAAGTTACAAAAGTAATTTTGTTTGATTTAATTAGAATAGAATAGATAAACCTGCAGATAAACAAGATTTAGAGGTCTGAGGTACTCAAAGTAGAATTAAAATTTAATTTGGGTAGAAATGTAAACTTTATAACAACTACTACTACTACTCCAGTTATTATTGTCATTCTTATTATTGTTCTTGTGTTACATCTGCAGGGCCCCTCTGAAGTTGCTGTGTGATAACATGAAGAACCAAATCATCTCTCGGGCTTTCTATGGATGTTTGTATTCATTACTCATTACGTTTATAGTTTCACAACACCATCTTTTTTCCAGGTGACCTTCAGATTTTCATATATCTCTTTTATTCAATCAATCACACATATATTTTGCGCTCTCAGGGCTGGCATACTGCCGTCACCTGTCCACGGTACGCACTCACCTGTCTGGCCTTGTCAATCACACTATTGTGGAACCAGATGTGCCCACTGACGCCTATGTTGGCCTCACGACAGAAGTGTGGCAGAAGTTTCTTCAAGACTGCAGTGTATGTGCACACACAAACAAATACACACACACATACAAACCTGCCTGGAGTCCAAAGCAGACACGTTTAAATGAGCGTCTTCGCCAGACACTCATTAATATTCATTTGTGCCTAATCACAGTTCTCTCATTCTCATCACATAAACAATATGTTTGGATGACTAATGCTGAGTGCCAGAGTGGCGGCACTAAGGAGTGGAAATCAATGTAAAATCCATACAGAAGTACCCTTATGGCTGTGATCGTTAGTGGGCTTATACTCGTAGACACATTTATGCTCTAAACAGGCAAACCAATGTATATTTTTTATTGATTTGACTGATTAATATAGTAAAGCAGTGGGAAAATGTAAACAAATTCAAATACAATTTGTAGCATTTTGTGTTCAGAAGTCAGTCTACCAGTTTTGGAGTCAATGTGTACCTGCTCTTTTACAGACATATGAAGAGAAGGAGTTACTGCGGCTAGTTTATTTCGGTGGAGTTGAGCCTTCTTTGCGAAAGGAGGTCTGGCCTTTCCTGCTGGGTCATTACCAATTTGGGATGTCTGAGACTGAGAGAAAAGAGGTCAGTATGTTGTTTGGTTAAAACAAATAAGGCGTTCTAATAAAATAAGGCGAACCACTAAAGGGACACGGTTAGCTTCTTGCTAGCAGTAGCTTGTTACATTGCAGTACATAAGATTTCACTTACCAGATAAACAGAGTAAGGAGAGATGACTGCACGGACGATGGCAAATGATTTACAGATACTGAGCATCACTAACAAGCATCTAAACTTTAAAATATGTGGTAAGTACTGCCACTGTAGTATAAAGTTACACAGAGCATGTGCAATTGCAAATCTCAAAAGTGAAAGTAAAATGTTTGTGCATTCAAAACGGCAGTTTCATTGACCTGCATATTAATAGCGGCTAAGCATAATTAAATATATATTTTCCTCCATGTGACAGCTACTGAAATGAGCCGCTTTGTAAAAAGGCCAATCACAGCAGAGCTCATCATTAATATTCATGAACCTTCCAAATAAGGTAATAACTGACCATTTCATTCTAGGGACAAATCCTAGGGTTGTAAATGGGCCTGTAAAACCGTTTCTGAAGAATTTTAGCCCTTTCCTATGCCATATACCTTCTATGTAGATATCAGAGAACAATTTAAAATATTGTATCAATGCATTTAATGCCACCTTTAAGACATTTAATGGCACCTTTTTTGTGAATTCAGTGGCATGTTACTATCAAGAACAAAACTAAGCGTGGAAATATGATGTCATATTGCTTAGTATCATGTGATATTGCTCAGAAAATCAAAATGGCTTGACAATTGAGATGTTTATGAGATGTTTAGGTTTTTTGGCTATAAAAAAGGAGTGAATGGATTTTTATCATTTTAGGTTGTGTCTAAGCACTGCTAAGACACATTTATATGCGAACGCCCCTTTAAGATTTGTAAGTAATTGTCCTGGAATAGGGCAAACATGGCATCCAACCAGTTGGTTTTCCTTAACTCTGATAAATGTGACAAGCATTGAATTTCTTTTAGTCAGTGTCTTTCCAAAGCACAATTAATTGAAATTCAAATGGTTTGTGAATCAAAGCACTTGTTCCATTGTTATTGAGTGGAATTCATTGTAAGATCTGATCTTAACATGTTGCCGTTTCTGAAACTCTGAACTCTGCAGGTGGATGAGCAGATGCGAGCGTGCTACGAGCAGACGATGAGCGAATGGCTGGGGTGTGAGGCCATTGTTAGGCAGAGAGAAAAAGAACAGCACGCTGTGGCGTTAGCCAAGTGTTCATCTGGAGCGAGTATAGACAGCACCACACAGAGAATAATGCACCGTGACTCCACCGTCAGTAATGAGGTGAGTGCAGAACCACAAACCAAAAGACTTTCTGAGACACTGAACATTCAGTCCAAATGGAAAAGTTTGCCTTTAATTTTGTGGGTGTTTACTTCAGATTGTTTTGTGTTTGTCATTCAGTCCTCGCAGAGTTGTAGTTCAGGCAGGCAAAGAGATTCCAGGCTGCAGAGTGACTCCAGCAGTGGTACTCAGGTAAGCTTCAGACTAAGTTGTGGCCATCACATGAATATTTGTATAAGTTAACATTTCATTAAAACTTTGTAAATTGCATGTGATTACAAAGGGAGCCCACCTTGACTGATGTTCCTCACCCACACACTCTTTCCTGGTAGTTCTTCACTTCCCAAAAGCCCTTCCCCTGGAGTAGCTTGCTTCCCTTTGGTTTGTTTTTCCAGGTGTTTGAGTCTGTCGAGGAGGTCGACCAGATAGAGTCCGAGCCCAAGAGTGAAGACACCAAACAGGTTTCCAAAATCTCAAGTGGAACACCTCAAAATGGCACCAGTTCTCCAGACTCTGGTCACCCCTCTTCCAGACACTTCTCTGTTGCTTCTGGTCAGTCAGATTCCTTGAGCACAGAGGATAGTGGGATACATGACCCAAGCCTTAAAGCCCAACCACAACTAGCAGTATCAAAGGAAAGGTTTGCGAGTTCATCTGGAGAGGAAGGAAAGGTGACTGATGAAGGTGAGACCAAATTGGTTGAAAAACTACAGTAATATTGTCAAATATTTTTAGTATTTAAAATAACTGCTTTCTATTTGAATGTATTTTAAAATGCTGTGTCAATCCTGTGGTCAAAGCTAATTTTTCAGCATCATTCCAATCAATCAAATTATCCTTCAGAAATCATTCTAATATGCTGATTTGCTGTTCAAGAAACATTTTTTTTTATTATATTTTATTAGTTAAGTAAATTCTTTTAGGATTTTTGATTAATAGAAATATCCAAAAATCAGCATCTATCTGAAATAAAAAGCTTTTGTAACATTATACAGATAATAAAGACATTTATAATGTTACAACTGATTTGTATTTCAGATAAATGCTGTTCTTCTGAACTTTCTATTCATCAAAGAAATCTGAAAAAATCCACTCAGCCGTTTTCAACATATCAATAATAATGATAATAATTTTTTGAGCAGCAAATCAGAATATTAGCATTTCTAAAGGATCATGTGACTGGAGTAATGATGCTAAAATTTCAGCTTTGAAATCACAGGAATGAATTACATTTCAAAATATATTCAAATAGAAGTCAGTTATTTTAAATAAAAATATTTCAAAATTGTACTGTTTTTGCTGTAATTTGGATAAAATAAATGCAGGTTTGGTAAGCAGAAGAGACTCTTTAAAAAACATTACAAAACATAACATTACCAGTCAAATGTGTTTGAACAGTAAGATATAGAGTAGGTGTGAGAGAATATAATAAAATTGAGGCTAACAAAGTGTTGTCTTTGCATGCAGTTTTGACAATATCAGAGAGAAGCAAGAAGGCCTCAGAGAGCTCAGATAAAAGGGCAGAGGTCGGGACGCGAGGGTTGAAAATGGCTCAAGATGCCTCTGAGGCTCCTGCAACAGCTCAGAGCCACATGACCAAAATGGAAGTGGGCGAATCTCCAGAGAGAACTTTGACATCAGAAAATGAAGCACTGACACGGCGTACTGAGCCAGATATTCCCAAAGCAACAGAGGTCATGGAATCGACTCCTGCAGGGCAGAAGATGAATGAGAATCGGGTAAGAGTGGATGTTGAAAGGTCCCATGAGGGAATTAAAGATAGTAGAGCAATCCAAGAGAAACCTTTGGTAACGAAAGATCATAAGATATCGGATGTACTTCAGCAGAAGATTGTAGCTGACACACTGGTGGATAATATAGAGAAAGAAACAGCGAAAACCAATGAAACAAGCAAAGACTCCAAGACATGGATGGATGACGCCAACAATGTTGTTGGCACACAAAGAGCTTTAAGACCAGGTGATGAGAAGAAGACTATCAATACCAATGATTTACCCAATGAAGCTGTAACAGCAGTAAAGAGGAAAGCAGCACCAGTTCTCCCAAAAACCATTGGTACAGAGGATTGTACAAAGAGGACCATGCATATAGAAATGCAGAGGAACGCTCCAGTAGTTGAGGAGACAGTGGTCCCGTTGGTGCATGAAGCTTTTAGCACAAGAGAGATGAGTGAAGCTCAAGATGCAACCGAGTCAGACGAGTCTCCCTCTGCCATTGAAATGGAAGAGATTCCTACAGCCAAAGTGTCCATGGTCTGGGAAAGGAAAAGTTCACCCAGAAGCAAGACTAATGAGCAGATAACTGTACCTATATTGGAGCTCAGGCTGGAGGAAGCTGGAAAGTCCAGCTCTGACAGAATGAACTCTGAGGAGCCAGAGATGGAGAGTCTTTGCCCACAGCTGGATTCTCTGGTTGTGAACACTGAGAGGAATGACGCTACCTCTCCAGTTTCCTCAATAGGCACCACTTATTCTGTAAGCATGTTTCAGAGAGGTATTTTTATATTAATATAGTTAACCGTATCATTTATCTATATAAATCTGTTTACCTTTGTAATTGCAGCAAGAGCTTTTGGACTTGTACACTCTAAATCTGCACCGCATTGATAAAGACGTTCAGCGCTGTGACCGAAATTACTGGTACTTTACACCTGCCAACTTGGAGAAACTGCGCAACATCATGTGCAGGTAATAAAATGATTATTTTTTATTGGCCTTCACTGATTGTGCTATGCTTATTTTGTTTTTGATCAAAAATACAGTTAAAAAAACGTTTTTTGTTTTGTGACATTATTACACTTTTAAAATAACTTTTTTATTTTATTTTAATGTATTCCTGTGATGGCAAAGCTGAATTTTCAGCAGCCATTACTCCAGTCTTCAATGTCACATGATTCTTCAGAAATGATCAAATGCTGATTCGGTACTTAAGAAACATTTGTTTTTATTATCAATGTTGAAAACGGTTGCCTTTTGTGCTATTATAAAAGTCTTTATTGTCACTTTTGATTAATTTAATGTATTCTTGCTGAATAAAACTAATAATGTTTTTGTTTAGTGTCAGTTGTTCATGAGTCCCTTGTTTATCCTGAACAGTTAAACTGCCTGCTGTTCTTCAGAAAAATTATTTGGTTTTTGAGTATTTTTGTGTATTTAAACCCTTTCCAACAATGACTGTATGATTTTGAAATCTATCTTTTCACACTGAGGACAACTGAGGGACTCATATACAACTATTACAGAAAGTTCAAATGCTCACTAATGCTTTAGAAGGAAAAAAAACATGCATTAAGAGCCAGGGGTGAAAACTTTTGAACAGAACGGGGGTGAAAAAAGTGTACATTTTTCTTATTTTGCCTAAATATTTTTTTTTTTTTCATTTAGTACTGCTACAGAAGATAGTTACATGTTTCCCAAAAGAAAAAATAAGTTAAATTTACCCTGATCTTACCCTGATCTTCAAATTCAAAAAGTTTTCAAATTCAAATTCAAAGAGCCAAAAGGCTCCTAATGCATGGTTTTTCCTTCTGGAGCATCAGTGAGCATTTGAACCTTCTGTAATAGTTGCATATGAGTCCCTAAGTTATCCTCAGTGTGAAAAGATGGATCTCAAAATCGTACAGTCATTGCTGGAAAGAATTCAAATACACAAAAATGCTCGAAAACTAAAGAATTAGTGGGACCTGATTTTTCTGAAGAGCACAGGGCAATTGAACTGTTTAGGACAAACAAGGGACTCATGAACAACGATCACTAAACAAAAACCACAGCTGTGGATCATTCATGAACTGGGTCATTTTTATTAAATTCACATATTATTTTCTTTTGTAGACTATATGTAAACACCTTTTATGTGAAATATATAATTCAGGTCAGTACTAAATAAACAATAACATGCATTTTGTATGATCCATCTTATTTTGGTAAAATAGTTAACATTTTACAGATTCTGAAAGGGGGATGCAAACTTTTGACCTACTGTATCTAGGGGCCAGACATTCATAGAGACTTGGAAGTGAGATCTTTGACTGCAGTCGCAAGCACATTAAACCACACCTGGTGTTGTGATGTAGCTCAAATATCCCAGACCAACGCATATAATGACTTGCCTCTTTCTGTAGTTACATCTGGCAGCACCTGGAAATTGGATATGTCCAGGGCATGTGTGATCTGCTCGCTCCCTTGCTAGTTATTCTAGATGATGGTGAGTTTGTTTCATCTGTGTTTTTAAGTCCATGCCTCTGTTTAGATTTTCTCATCTATTTTCTTTCAATCTTTCAGAGGCCATGGCTTTCAGTTGTTTCACTGAACTAATGAAAAGGATGAATCAAAATTTTCCTCATGGAGGTGCCATGGACACCCACTTTGCCAACATGAGATCTCTCATCCAGGTCGAAGTCTAGCCATTTTCTTTTCAGGATTATTTGAAAAAATGCATTCAATTGTCAAACCAGTATGTGACTGATTATTTCACTCTGGATGTAATTAGATTCTAGACGCAGAACTGTTTGAGCTAATGCATCAGAATGGAGACTACACCCACTTCTACTTCTGCTATCGCTGGTTTCTTCTTGACTTTAAAAGAGGTAATATCTTTCAAATAAAACATATAATGAGAAAATTAGTTTTCAAGCTGCCTTCGAAAACTAGCATGCAATGAATATAAAAGCGACACTCGAGAAGAAATGTCTTCTATTAGTTCTCATCTCCAGTGAAATGAAGCCATATTTTGCTTAATAAATGTTCAGTCTCCTAATTAGCAATTGCAATGCCCTCTTGTTGATTGTGACTTAGTAATTTAAAACTTATTATAATAATATTAGGCCAAGCACAAAGCTTTTCTCACATTGATGGCCATGTCCTTTATATAAGAAATATTTAATTATATTAAAGCCTTGTTATATTAAACTAAACTAAAATATGAGATTCTGTTAAGGGGCACGTTTATAAACCAATTCAGAAATGACAGCTCCCCCTGCTGTTCATGGTTAAGTTATACTGTAAATTCTCAAACATGTTTTTTTTTACGGTGATGCTTTGAGGCTCTTATTTATGTAAATGTAATCAATCCTGAATTTTTCCCATAAGAAGGGGCGCAGCCATTTGTGCATTTTATGGGTTTGGCTTCCGAGTCTCATCCGCATCCAGCTATTTTTAGCTGTACAGAACAGCTCGCTTTGATGCTTGATATTGCAATTTGGTGTGTCTTATCATATTTTTTCAATGTATTATCTTAATTACGAACACACTGGTTTGTAGCACATTGTTATTCTTCTCGTTATTTCCCTATAGCAGCTAATTAACCGAAAGTTTGCCCATAGACTTACTTCTGTGTTAAAGAATAAGGCGGATAGGCCTGACAAAAAAAGTGCTATCACCTTCTTTGCCTAACATATGTATTTCAATTTCTCAGAGTTGGTGTATGATGATGTGTTTGCCGTTTGGGAGGTCATCTGGGCTGCTAAGTGTGTCTCCTCCAGCCATTTTGTGCTCTTCATTGCTCTTGCATTGGTGGAGATATACAGAGACATCATTCTAGAAAATAATATGGACTTCACTGACATCATCAAGTTTTTCAATGGTAAATATATTCATATATTACGGAATATATTTATTATAACGATAAATATATATTAATATAATCTGATTCTGATTATACACCCTGGTATGATAATGTAAGTCTCAGTGACATGAACCTCTATTACAAAAAAGACATCCATATATACTTTATATAAAGGTATCAGCAACAAGCATATGTGACCCTGGAGCACAAAACCAGTCATAGGTAGCACTGATACATTTGTACCAATAACCAAAAATACATTGTATGGGTCAAAATTATAGTTCATAGATCATGTTCTATGAAGACATTTAGTAAATTTCCTACTATGAATATATAAAAACTTCATTTTTGATTAGTAATATGCAATGCTAAGAACTTCATTTGAACATCTTTAAAGGCAATTTTGCCAATATTTAGATTTTTTTGCACACTCAGATTCCAGATTTTGAAATAGTTGTATCTCAGCCAAATATTGTTCTATCCTAACAACCCATACATCAATGGAAAGTTTTCAGATGATGCATAAATCTCAGTTTCAAAAAATTGACCCTTATGACTGGTTTTGTGGTCCATAGTCACATATAAGATAGCAATATAACCTTCACAAGCATTTCAAATCTAAAGAAAAGATTGTGTAACCAAAATCCACCACCATAGTTAATATAAATGGATCAAAAAAATGACAGATAATGTACTCACCTCTTTGTCATGTTCATGTCTTTCTTTCTTCAGTCGTAAAGAAATAGTTTTTTAGGAAAACATTTTAGCATTTCTCTCCATATATTGGATATGTCTGCTGCCCTACAAAGCAAAAAGGCAGTAACTGCATTTTTGGTCAAAAATGAGTTATTATCATTTTCATTACATTCAAGGCATCCTTTGTTATGTGACAAAATATCTTATCTCAAATGTGTGTGATTTCATGGCATCCTCATGGGACGGTTTTAACATTGGATAACAGGCTGGATGACAGGATAACTTTAAAGTCATTTTTCTCAGTTCTGCACTCGGCGTAGTTACTGCCTTTTTGCTTTGTAGGGCAATATGGTGCCCCCAAGTTTGATCTTCCAAAATGCAGTTTAAACGCAGCTTCTGTGTACTTTGGGTCAATACAGTTTCGGTATGTCGAAAAACTCCCATCTCAATTTCGTCTTCAACATCAGAAACGCCCTACATTGCTGTTTTACCTTTTTTTGTAAAGGCCGTTTGATCTTCTTTGTATGTTCACTTTGTAAACACTGGGTCGGTACTTCTGCAGCGATGTAGGACGATTTTAAAGTTGGGGAAGAAAACGAGATGGGAGTTTTTCGACATATCCTAACTGTATTAACCCGGATCACACAGACTACGCATGCGCATCGCAGAGACGAGACAAGACGAGCATTTGAGATTAAAAAGTATATAAATTGTCAATTTGTTTCGAAAACAACCATTCGTTTCGCTAGATAACACCCTTCTTCCTCGACTGGGATCGTTTAGAGCCCTTTGAAGCTGCATTTTGGAAGTTCAAATTTGGGGGCACCATACATATCCATTATATCGAGAGAACTCCTGAAATGTTTTCATTAAAAAACATAATGTCTTTACGACTGAAGAAAGAAAGACATGGACATCTTGGATGACAACGGGGTGAGTACATGATCTGTACTTTTTTGTTCTGAAAGTGAACTAATCCTTTAACAAACACAATTTAAATTCACAACCTGTTATGAACATCTGTTGCTTCACATGTTTTTGGAAAACTAGGAATGCCATTTCAAAATGTCCTCAATTAAAGGGATAGTTCACCCAAAAATAAAAATTCTGTCATTATTTACTCACCCTCCTGTCGTTCCAAACCCGTAAGACCTTCGTTCATGTTCAGAACACAAATTTAGATATTTTTGATGAAATCCGAGAGCTTTCTGACTCTGCATAGACAGCAACACAACTGACATATTCAAGACCCAGAAAGGTAATAAAGACATTGTTAAAATAGCCCAGTGGATCAACTGTAGTTTTGTGAAGCTACAAGAATATGTTTTGTCTGCAAAGAAGACAAAAATAATGACTTTATTCAACAATTTCTTCTCTTCTGTGTCAGTCTTTGACGCTCATAAAAAGTACCTCAATGAACCACTTTTGTCACATGGACTATTGTATCGATGTCCTTACTACCTTTCTGGGTCTTGAACATGTCAGTCGTGTTGCTGTCTATGCAGAGTTAGAAAGCTCTCGGATTTCATCAAAACATCTTAATTTGTCTTACAGATTTGGAACGACATGAGGGTGAGTAATTAATGACAGAATTTTCAGTTTTGGGTCAACTGTACCTTTAAAATGTGAAGAAATTGCTTAGATTAATAATTCATTTGAATAAATGCATCCTCATATCCCTCATTGTCACCTTTGTTTTTTCAGAAATGGCTGAGCATCACAATATCAAGCAAATTCTAACTCTGGCTCGTGACCTGGTGTGCAAAGTGCAGACACTTATAGAGAACAAGTAACCTCTCACCTCTGTTGTTTATCGTGTTCACAATGTAACCCATCAGCCCTGGCTACAAAACAACAGGGAACATTTGGTCAAAGCTTTAAGAGCTTCAAGTATATGGTAACATTTCCAATGCCAAACATCTTGATCTACCTGGAATCAGTCAGTGTGCAATTTATAATAGTAGAGTCATCTGGCTCTTTAATCAGGTTTTACTAAACATCGTAGTACATAAAGTTTTATAAGCAGATGCTGCTAATGAATGGTCATTCACTGTTAGACATGGATTTTTATCCTAAGTCTTAAATGCAGTCAGGATTACCAGTCACTAGTGACTCATATGCTCTAATCCAAAACCTAGTGAGCTGCCTTGCTGTCTACTGCCTACATAAACTGAAATTGAACATCACAAGTGACTGATTTGTTTCCAATTTGATTCCAGTAGAATTTGGTGTTAGTATGTTGCTAAGCCAACAACGTGATACTCATACAGTACAAAGCACACATACACACATACTGAGTAGAATAGTCCGTTTAAATCAGATTTTTGTTGATACTTTCCGGTGAAAACAAGTACAGTATTTATAAACATTTTCTTCATTAATGTAATGCTGCCTTAGAATTTGACCAAAAGAACATATCATAGAAAGCAGCATAATGTTGCAGAAGTGTGCCTATGATGCCTTAAAATGCTGCCTATGTAGGCAGCTCACTAGGTTTTGAAACAGAGCAATAGAAAATCAGGAGTTCAGGTCAGGTGCATTTTACTGCTAAGAGGTGATCACACTAGATTTCACGCTCACATACAGTCAAACCAAAAATTATTCTGACACCAGATATAATTTGATATTTTTTTATTAGTGGGTGCAGGACACTATAGTTCATTTATGAAAGCAAGGATAGCAAAATAAAGTAAACTGAGACATTATAGCCAAAAAGTCTTCCTATACAGTGGACTACGAGTTAAACTGATTTAAAATTTGATTTGACACTTTGACCTGACCATATTTTGTTACATACCTTTCTATCAAAGTTATCTGACATTATCAAGATGAAGATGACACAGTTTAACTCTTGAGTTCTTGTCATATTTTATTACCATTTTCTAAACTAAAGCGAATAAACTGTGATTATGTGAGAAATGTTGAAGGTTGAAATATTGCTACAAACTTAAGAGAATGATATACACTGGATCAGTAAGATTTTTAATGTTTTAAAGAGGACTTTTCTGCTTGTCAAGGCTGTGTTTATTTAATTAAAAATACAGAAAAACTGCATAATAATGTAAAATATTATTGCAAATTAAAATAGGTGTTTTCTATTTTAATATTCTTTAAAATGGAATTTATTCCTGTGATGTAAAGCTGTATTTTTAGCATCATTACTCCAGTCTTAATGTCACATGATCCTTCAGAAATCATTTTAATATAATGATTTATTATCAGTGTAAAGTTGTAAACATTTGTGTTGCTTAATATTTTTTGGTACCCTGTGATCATTTTTTTCTGAATTTTTGATCAATAAAATGTTCAAAAAACAGCATTTATTTAAAATTTGAAATATTTTCAACTGTGATTTCTTTGTTTAAAATGAAATTGAAATACTTTCATTTGGCAGGGATGTGTTAAATGGATAAAAATAGTGTTAGTAATGACTTACATTGTTAGAAAATATTTCTATTTTGAATAAATGCTGTTCTTTCTAACTTTTTATTCACCAAAGAATAATAAGCAGCACAACTGTTTCCAACATTGATAATAAATCAGCATATTAGAATGATTTCTGAAGGATTGTGTGACACTGAAGACTGAAAATTCAGCTTTGCATCACAGGAATAAATTCTATTTTAAAGTATAATAAAGTAGAAAACAACTATTTTAAATTACAATAATATGTCACATTATTATTATACATTTCTGTATTTTTAATCAAATAAACAGCCTTGAAAAGTCTTCCTTTAAAAAACATTAAAGTTTCTGATCTTTCTGATCCCAAACTTTGAATGGAAGTGTATCTTGTTACAGATAGTCATTGTTACATCTAAAAAATGCTTAAAATCTAGTGTGACCACCCTCTTAAAGCTTCTGTATGACCTGCACACTTTATTAGTATTCTGATGTGCCACTTTTAATATTAAGTAGATTTTCCTGTGGACAACTGTAGCAGTAGAGGGCGCTGTGCTTTCAGTCGACTGACCTTTTGCATGTCTTTTTGTACCCTGCTTATTTCCAAGTCTCAGTGTCTTTACTGTGAGTTGTTTCACTAAATCGGAGCAGGTTATTGTATCACAGTATATTATTGGACAATACCAAGGAATGCCTCTAGGTATTAGATTTAGAGCAGAGAAAAAAACATCCGTAAGTTGTGTATTTCTTCTCTTTGTGTTACAGGACTAAATAATGATTTGGATTTTTCATCGGTTTATGTAATGTTTGAGTCAGTGCTGTGTTTCAGTGCATTGGTGTCATGTTTGCAGTCACCTTATGAACATCTGGCTTTAGGATTTATTTTTCAGATTTGATGCTTGTGTCAGAGAGAGAGAGAGAGAGAGTGTGTGTGTGTGTGTGTGTGTGTGTGTGTGTGTGTGTGTGTGTGTGTGTGTGTGTGTGTGTGTGTGTGTGTGTGTGTGTGTGTGGACCAGGACAACTCACAATCACTACCGCAAGGCCTTGTCTGCTTGATGTATTCTTGCTGTTTGTGGACTGTACAGAAAAATACATGCTATATTTATTATATAGAGAGAATCTATATTATTAACTTTGGTGTCGTTGCCTACATGGTTTTCAGAATGGACACTAATATTCACACAAAGAAATGAAAATCATCAGTGCTCTTATTTATTTTTCATTATGAAATTGTTGTATAAAATGTACATTGTGTTTCTTCATCCTCTAACCTCACTCCTCTGCTGTAGCTCTCATATTATAGTACCTTATATCATGTTGTAATCACAATGAAGTATTGATCCTATGATCAAACCCATACAGCTACGGGTCAGAAACCTTTGGTTGATCAGGTATATCCACAATAAGGTGCAATCGAAATCAAATCTGATCTGTAACACAAGGCTAAAAATAACCGTTTAGGCAAATCAAAGTGTATTCCAGACTTCTAATCTACAGAATTTATGTGATCTGATATTAGCAGCTGTTAATCATTCTCCTGCACTGAATCTTGTTGATTTCTTCTTGTGCAAAATATATTCCAGAAGGAGAAAAAGCTCATTTATAATTGTATGTGTTGTTACGCATTTATTTAAAACTGAATGTATGCATTTTGTCTGTTTTTTTTTATGTGAAAGTTGTTGCTGCACTGTGGTCAATTACTACAAAGTGTTAAAATCTGAATATATATTAAATGGTAAATGTACTTATTTAAAAAAACTAAATAAAATGGAATTGTTCTTATTTTTCCAACAAATATAATCATCATATTCCTGCTTCTTTGGGCAGTGATTAAATACGTGTGCATGTGTGTGTGTGTGTGTGTGTGCATGTGTGTGTGTGCATGTGTGTGTGTGTGCATGTGTGTGTGCATGTGTGTGTGTGTGTGTGTGTGTGTGTGTGTGTGTGTGTGTGTGTGTGTGTGTGTGTGTGTGTGTGTGTGTGTGTGTGTGTGTGTGTGTGTGTATATATATGTAGATAGATAGATAGATAGATAGATAGATATTAAAATGTAATTTATTCTTGCGATTTCAAAGTTGAATTTTGAGCATCATTACTCCAGTCACATGATCCTTCAGAAATCATTCTAATATTCTGATTTGCTGCTCAAAAAACATTTATTATTATTATTATCTTAAAAACAGCTGAGTTTACTTTTTTCTGGTTTCTTTGATGAATAGAAAGTTCAGAAAAACATAATTTATCTGAAATAGAAATCTTTTTTTTAACATTACATATCTTTATCATCACTTTTGATCTATTTAAGGCATCCTTGCTAAATAAAAGTAATACTTTCTATAATTTTATCAAAAAGAAAATGTGTATAATGTTACAAAATATTTTTCAGATAAATGCTTTCTGTTCATCAAAAAATCCTGAAAATACTCAACTGTTTTAAATATTAATAATAATCAAAAATTGTTAAAAATGTTTAAACAGCAAATCAGCATATTAGAATGATTTCTAAAGGATCATGTGACACTCGTGTTGTTTTTTTAATAAAATGAATCAAATTATACAATCATAAATGTGACGATATTACAATAATTATACGAGTGTGTTATTATATATAAAATTTGTCTGGTTTTACTCTTGTGTTATTAGAATTTATAGTGGTTTATATTTTATATATATATATATATATATATATATATATATATATATATATATATTATTATTATTTTTTTTTTTACACATATATTTAGAATTAGGTTGATTGCTATTGCTGTATAACAGCTTGTGTGCAAATATAACACATACAGTGTATAGTCAGTCATCAGTGTTGGGAGTAACGCATTACAAAAGAAATATATTACAGTAGTTTATTACTTTTTGCTGTAACGCGGTAATATAACGCATTACTAATACAATTTGGGTAATAATATTACTCGTTACAATCTCAGTAACGCAAGTTACATCAACATATTTTAGCTCAAAATTAATTTGTTAATTAAAAAAAAAGTCCACGAGTAAAATATTTTGTCTTCCTGTTGCTGGAATTCGATGTTTGAGATGACTGCAGGGACAGATTCTACATTTTATGGAGAAATAGCACGAGTAACTCCTGGAAACAGCTGGACTGGTGCCACTAACACTAAACTAACGAAGAGAGCTGCGGAGTCGGAGAAGAGAAAAAATGCGGCGGACGAGCGCAGACAAGCAACAAAATTAAGCTAAAAATGACAAAATCTGTTTTTATTAAATCATAGTCTGTATATAAAATGAATGAATACACGAAATATATCTGACATACTTTTAATAACAGCCCAATTAACAGATTTTCAAAACGAAAGGAAAAGACTGAGTGACATATGCTGCTGAGTTTGGTTCATTTTTGTGTGGAGCGGCACTCTACGAAAGTTCACGGAAAGGAAACCGAGATGACAGAAATAAAAGTAGACACACTGCAGTTTTAGATCTGTATGACCAAAAATGTCGAGAGTTGTTCCGCTATTCAATTGCGCCGGCGCCTCATGCACACACAGCATTGCAAATGTTGCAGTCTGTTAATTATAAGAATAAAATACAATCAGTCAAATATAGAAACACTGGTAAAAAATTAAATAGTGCGTACTGCGTAGTACAATCCGTGCCGTTCAACCTGAGCCCGGGTCAAACACAAATTTGCTCATGTGAGGAGGATGTTTTATAAGCGCGTTAAGTACAAATCCTGGTTTACATAATAGTTTAGCATTCAAATAGATCACCAATATGGACACGTTTAATTAGATTCATGCCGAATGAGAGAGGTAGGCTGCGTGAGGACAATGCCGTTTGCTTTCAGTTTCGCTTTTAGTCTAAATCGTTTGGGCTTGTTTAGCAACTTATATTCTTCATTCTTGTTTTGTTCTGAAAAACATTTAAAATAGCCTATAGGCTATTTATTGTGTTTAATGTTTGTACATTATAACACTTTGCTTTATTTACCGGTGTTATTTATGAATGTATTAATGCGGTTTGTGCTTATCGGTGTTAAACCTAAACTACAACGTAACATTAATAGACATACCGGTAGGCTCACCAAATTATGTTTTTATAATTTTATGCCAGCTATCCTAATCTTAATGTATAATATTTTGGAATTTTATAATCTGTGGATATTTTGATGAAAGTAACTCAAAAGTAACTTAAAAGTAGTGTAACGCATTACAATTTAGAGACAGTAATATTGTAATGTAACTAATTACTTTTAAAAGACAGTAACTAGTAATATATAATGTATTGCATTTTGGAAGTAACTTGCACAACACTGTCAGTCATACATACATAGTCAAAAGAGTCGATTCTTGCATTATCTGTGCCTGCCTACTTTTCAAAAACGCAAATGAAAAATTGTTCGCCCGAACAGGGACTTGAACCCTGGACCCTCAGATTAAAAGTCTGATGCTCTACCGACTGAGCTATCCGGGCTCTTGTATACTGCTCCCAGAGTTCCGTCTGAAAATATACCGCGTGCACTCTCAAAAAATTCAACTTCCGGTAAAGCAGAGCGCATTTTTTTTTTTCTTAATTTTTTTTGTTAGGACGTCTCTAGGTAGGTGTCCTTCGCAATAAAGACATCATTATAATCGCGTTTTAACTGTTTGTTCGACTCCGCACGCACAGCAACGTGACATACTTAGGAACGTCATTTTAACATGTTCTGTAAATGTGCGGCTCGAGTTTCAAGGGCGCTGCGGCCTGCGCATCCCCGGTGTGGAGTATTGACACTGCCCGCTCGAAGCGACGCTGTATCGTCCAGCGGAACGTCCTGGTCTCGTTGGACATATGACCGGGGATCAAGTAACTCTGCCTGGAATTCCAAGGTAAAGCGTGATTTAGAGACCGTTGTGTTGGAATTAGTAAATGTGTATGTTATTTTGGACATAATACGCAGTACTAATATAAATATGTCGCACTTAAGGTTCCTCAAGTACCCACATGGGAGCCCGTAACTGAAAATCAACTTCCGCCGGTAATGCCTCTTATTGCACACGTTTATGCAGCTTATGTTGTACACATGCAGTAAATTAATTTGTAGCATTGGACAGTGTGGAAAAATGTGCATTGCCGACAATTTTATCATGTGTTCAAATGTTTCTCATTGCCTTTACTTTGACATTCTTTACTGTTTCTCGCACCGCCCAGTAGAGGGCAGCATAAAAACATAGTTGAGAAACTGAGTAGCATCTAACCCTAGTGTTTATGTGAAAGTTTTGCTTGAACAGCGATTAATTATTAATAAAGTAAGAATATTATTTCTGTATATATATGATTTTGTACATGCACTGTTTGTACATACATTACATATAAACACACATTTACAATGCATTTTTCCTTTTTATTTTGTACATTCGTATTTTAGTTTGTTTATTTTGTACATACATCACATATAGAGTTTAATAATACTTGGAAATAAACCTAATCCTGATTTATTATTAATAAAAATAAAATTAAGAATTAGTTTTCCTAAAAGAACTGATAATATAACCATGTTTAACATTTATTTGCAGCCAACAAGAGTCTCGGCAGATTTAGTGGACAAGTTGGAAAGATTAGCCCTTGTTGACTTTGGCAGTAAAGAAGGGGTGGACTGTCTGGAGAAAGCCATTCGTTTTGCTGATCAACTTCATGTCGTCAACACTGACGGTGTGAAGCCGATGGATTCAGTTCTGGAGGACAGGTATTTAATAATCCTGCTGAAGCTCACATAAGTTATGTGACAGTGTGCTAGTTGTTCCGTGTATGATTTTCAGTCAGTTTGGAGGTATCCTTTGCATTAAGTCCCTTTTCGGTGGTGTTTTCTTTGGTTGACTGTTATGGTTAAAAAATATTTGCTGTATTTTCTCAATGCAAAGTAGTGGCTACAGTCCAACTCTCCAAATATGTTTGCTCACATTACAGTGTCACCATGTTACCATTTTATAGAAGCTAAACTTTACCTTTGAACTTCCTGTTGTGTATAGAGATCTGTTTTTGAGAGATGATACGATAACAGAGGGTGAATGTGCAGAGGAGCTGCTTCAGCTAGCCAAAAACACAGTAGAGGAATACTTTGTTGCACCTCCAGGTAAAAAAAAGGAACAAAATTATAACTAAAATGATTAGCTGTTCTATCAGAGCTTCATAACAAATTCATCTTTATTTTAATATTTAGCATTGAGGTTTGTATAATTTAAAGAGATATTTCACCCAAAAATAAAAATACTTTCATTAATTACTCACCCTCATATCGTTTCAAACCCGTTAGACCTTTGTTGGCCTTTGGAACACAAATTAAGATATTTTTGATGAAATCCAAGAGCTCTTGACCCTGTCTAGACAGCAACACAACTACAATGTCCAAGGTCCAGAAAGGTCCAAGAACACAAAGTGGTCCATAGTTTTCATTTTTTGGTGAACTATCACTTTAATGATTTAACCAGAGTAGGCCTGAACTAAGATTCACAGTTTCAATTAAACAGTTTGTACTTTGTACTTCTAATTAATTGAACATGTGTACTACGCACATAAATAATCAATCTTTCTTTTAAATGCAGGAAACATCCCACTACCTAAGAGAGAAGAGAGATCTGCTATGCTTAAACACTCCGAATTTTGACGGATATATGTAACATGACACATATGCTCTGACTTTCATTATAATAAATATTTATATTTTATCTTGTGTGCCATTTATGTTTTTAATAATAAATAATAAAGCAAGCACAAATAGAAATTAATTTAAATAAACACGTTTAAAAATAACCAACACGAAAAGATATTACTAAGAATAGATGAATCAAAATTATTAGATAATATGTTAATAATATCAGGTTTGGTTTGGTTTTTTGCCTGTACAAAAAGTGATCAAGGGAAATTTCCCCCATTCCAATAATCACTTTTGTTCTCTCTATTTGTTGTTTGTCTATTAATACACAAATAAGAATGTTTCTGGGTTTGGCTCTGATGTATCTGAACAAGAACGCATTGTTGATTAAACTTTACCGAACATTCTGCTGTATCATTGATACAGCAGCGGTTAGGTGGAATGGAAACAGAAAGTGACTAAGTTTTCAGAAACGAAACATTATTGTTTATGGGCGGGACTTAACTTGACGCTTTAAATTCATGCCTCAGTCCAAGAACGTCATTGGCGCGATTTACCTGACTTCAAACAGACCATTCAGCAGCAGATATGAACAGCTCGGTAAGTCTCATGAGAATATTCCACGTAAATAGCATATAATAAATTCAATATAATCACGATTTTAAAATAAGCTGAGGAAGCTGTGGTAGTTTCAGATGTCATTGTTGTAATTAATATTTTGACAGGTGATGGAACTGACAATAAAACTGATGGGAGGAGAACCTCAGAGTCTGGAGGTGAGCTGTGAAGCTACAGTTGGCGAACTCAAGCAGCGCATTTCTCCGCTCTTCAATGCACCTCCTTTCACACAGAAGCTTTTTGTCGAAAACGGTGGTGAACGTATCACCCTGGATGATGGTTCCAGAAAACTCTGCGATTACGATTTGCCCGCAGGCTCAGTTGTAATCCTGTTCATCACCAGACCTTTCCAGGTGTTGGTTCGAAACGAAAAGGGTGAAATAGGAACGTATGATGTTACTGTCGAAGAGACCGTAGATCAGCTCAAGACTAAGATCTACAACAAAGAGAGAGTCCCAGAGGATCAGCAAGTACTGATTTACGAGGGCAAACCGCTGGAGTCTGGAAAGAAGTTGCGAGACTACAGCATCAAGTCAGGAGACACCATTCAAATGACTCTCCGTCTTCGAGGAGGTTAATAGAGGCGATCTATTCCTCTAAAACGCGACCAGGATTTATAACTGATCCAATTTATTAAGGACTAAACACTAAATATGCCAAAATAGAAAAGTCATAAAGACAGTTTGGAAAAGATTATCTACTAGGCCTATATAAAGTGCACAAAGAATAAATATTAAGGTCAGAATGTTTATCTATATGTCGATAATGTCGGGTATGGTTTACTTTACTTGTCTTTACATTCCAAGATCATGGGAAGTTTCTTCATTCCAATAATCCATGATGTTCAGTACTTTTGTTGTTTATCTAATATATAAAAGAATGAGAATTATTTACGAAGTTATATAAAATATGGATAGATGTTTTTTGTTGTTGTTGTTGTTGTTGTTTTCAGAAATGAAACATTATTGTTTGTGGGCGGGGCTTACGATGACGCTTTGAATTCATGAATCCGTCCAAAGACACATTGTATACATTATTTGATGCTGGAGTGATTTCATAAATGCATAATTTATAATAATAACATCATTGTGCTAAACGCGGATTTTAAAAAGAGTATTTATATTTTATTCTATTTAATATCTATTCGTAGCAGAATATTTATTTTATTATTTGTAATTTAATGTATTCATGTAATTTAATAAATGTATAAACTATGAAATACATGTAGTCTTTACTCATAGAGTTCCAGTTTAAGGTTTCTGTATATGGTCTTGCCAACCTCTTTCTTGTTCAATAAAATGTCAATGCTCAAACCAGTCCTGTGTATTTTGCATGTTTTTTGACTTGTTATGGAGTAACTGGTAAACACAAAACAGTTTCATTCATAACTTCAAACATTTTCATATTGTGGATCACTAGATGTAAAATGTCATGTTGTATTAATATATAGGCTGTCTGTTTCCATTGGCAATGAATTAGAGCTGACCACAAATCAAAATTAATAACATTACATTATCACTTCTACTAAAACCATAACTCAATACTTGAGATTAAGACATATTTGTGACCCTGGACTACAATAGTTATATTTAATCTAAAAGCTGAATAAGCTTTCCATTGATGTATAGTTTGTTAGGATAGGACATGGTATAATATTTTTTCGAGATACAACCATTTGAAAATCTGAAATCTGAGGGTGCAAAAATATTGAGAAAACCACCTTTAAATTTGTCCAAATGAAGTTCTAGCAATGCATATAACTAAACAAAAATTTAGATATATTTACGGTAAGAATTTTCCTAAATACCTTCATGGAACATGATCTTTACTTAATATCTTAATGATTTTGGCATAAAAGCAAACCCTATCATTTTGACCCATACAATGTATTTTTGGCATTATAAATAATTATCATTAAACTTAGATATATAAATATATATATATATATATATTTGCCTTTCATATAGTGTGACAGGTGTGTCCCTAACATGTAAGATATTATTGAAACACATTTCTGAAGGACCCCTTAATGTACTGTTTATGATCAACAAATCCACATTTTAGTGAGTCATTCTGTGACTTTTAGCCTTTATTTAATATAATTGTAAGTAACTGCTTATATTTTCTGTCACAATTATGAACTCTTACAAACTGCAAATAAATAGTTGGACATTTTCAACAATGTTATTTGCCTGTGCTGATAATTCAGTCTCAGTTTGAAGTCAGATTGATGTCTCAATTTATTTATTCATTGAGGTGAACACTAAATTTGTCAATATTTATAATACATTTTTGACAGATTATTGTTTTAACTGACATGCTGACCCTATTAAGTAGCAAATACACATTTTTTGGACAAAATCGACAAAGAAGTAGCTTGCAAACATATATTAGATGCCTAAATATGTTTCAAAATAGTTCCTTCAGTAAATTAAGTATCATTTTAATTTTGTATAGCCATGGCTGCTTTAACTTCAAAAGTGGCATCAGAATATTTAGAGAAGAATAAACTCATTCTGGGCAATAAACACAAATGCTATTATAAATAGTAACAATATTGTCACCTGCCATATATCAGGTGAGACTAGTTTGCACTGTATCATGAAATAGTTAACCATCGTCACAATGGACCAGGTGTATTTTGCTCTTACATGACGTGCTCACTTTACCTGGATTTCCCCAATCGCATGACCATGTGGAATGCTTTCTCATTCCAGTGATGTCTGTTCAGGATCTATCCTGTTATGTGTAAATGAAACTTTCAAGTAAGATTATATTTATTTTTCATTTTTATTGTTTTAACAACCTAGGCCTACAAAACGTTCTATATGGTTATTTTTTTATTTTTAGCTTCCCAAATATTTTGGGATCCAAACATTTATATATTTATTTATGAGATTTATTTATAATTTGAAATATTTATGAGATTTATTTATAATTTGTGAAATAAATAAATAAACAAATAACTGCAACTTGTAACTTGTAGAGGAACGATTTCTAAGGAGTAACGTCAGCGATTGTGTGAGAATGGAAACCGAAAGTGACTGAGCAAGTTTTCAGAAACGAAACATTATTTTGAGGCGGGGCTTGAGGTGATGCCTATATATTCATGGTTTTGCACACTGTCGGTGTTTGACTTCGGTGCGACTTAGCAGTCTTACTTTTGGAGAAAGCAATCCAGCGCAAGCCATATTCAGCAGAAAACTCGAACAACCAGCCTGGTAAGCAACATTATTATTAACGCCATTCTCCATGTTTTAATTAAGTAACTTATGGTGTAGTTTTGAGGATTTTATTTAATTTATATTTGATCTTATTTTGAAAGATCATGCAGCTGATAATAAGACTGCTGAGCGGACATGAGAGTCATCTGGACGTGAGCGGTGATGCTACAGTTGGTGAACTCAAGCAACTAATTTTTAAGCACTTCAGAGAGCCTCCTTACAAACAGAAACTTTCTGCAAATAACGGTACCCGTCTCAGCCTTGAAGATGATTCCAGAACCCTCAGCAGTTACGGGTTGCACCCTGGATCAGTGGTGAGTCTGCTCATCACGAACCCTGCGCCTTTCCAAGTGTTCGTCAGGAATGAGAAGGGCCAGACGGGAACGTATGAAGTTGATATCAACAATGAGACCGTAGATCAGCTCCAGACGAAGATCTGCCGCAAAGAGAAAGTCCCCGTGGATCAGCAGAGACTGATTTACAATGGAAGACAGCTGGAGTCTGGCAGGAAGTTGCAAGAATACGATATCACACAAGGAAGCACCATTCACATGACTCTCCGTCTGCGAGGAGGTTGATCGGTTAAATGTGCGCAGGACTAAAAAGTGTTAAGTGATGTATTATTAGTTGGTAACAGAATGTTATGGTTCAGTCACTTTTTGTGGTTGATCAAACGTCTTAATTGTGAAACAAACTGCGCAAAAAGGACTAAAAAGTGTTAAGTGATGTAAATATTAGTTGGTAACAGAATGTTATGGTTTAATCCTTTTTTTGTGATTGGTAAAACCTCTTAATTGTGAAACATCATAATGTCTTAAGAGCTCATGTAATTGTATTTATCTGCCCGTTATAGGCTGTAACTGTATCTTTTATCGTTATGAATTGCCTTTCACTGTAACAAAAATAATAAATGCTTCAATCATTCCCAAGAAGTGTTTCAGTTCAGTTTTTATCAACTTGTTTTCTAGTTCAGTTGTTCTCAAACTATTGTGATTTACTGAATTTAACTCACAATTTCTACCCAAAAAGCTTGGCATAAGTATAAAATGTTTATTCTTTATATAAATGACTGTGGGAAATCACACTATTATACTTAGGATACCGCATATATCCAAGTTTTCCAAAACGGGACTCTGATTCCTCAAGAAAATAATAATAAGATGTGTGTGATCTTGATTTTTAGCTCATTTTAATACTTGTTTTCCTTATTAAAATCATTTTTGAGAAAAAAAACATGACCTTGTCACTTGAGGACAAAATAGGTAAAGATATATCTACACATATTCACAATGCCACACACACTTGTCATGTGAGGTGTTTATGCTCACACAGGAATGGAGAACAATAATAAAGAAATTCTTACAATTCCAGAAAAGATCACTGTAGGGATTTTATGTTTCCTGTTGACATTCTAATGTCCTGTAGTAAAACCAGACTTAAACAACTAGACTATACAAAGTATTTTTTATTGTCATAGAGTCATTAAAAGGTTGCTGTGTCTCTAGAAACCATATACAAAACATGGTACAAGACAAATGATTATAAATGGAAAGTGATCTTTACTAACAGACGGATACCATGCACCAAGTTCTGCAAATATCAGAATGGGCGTGGTTGCTCTCTTTAGGGCATGTTTAGGGCTTTAGGGCATGTTTCAGGAAACCCTCAGTCTCATGGGATCATGGGGAATACCCTCTTTCCAATGATTCACTCAGGAGAATGGAAAATGAAAGTTGTGCAAGAAGCTGTCAATGAAATACCTTTTCTTTATAAAACGACAAACAGCCTGTCTCTAAAATTGAAAAATAAACTGCACTGTAGCACAAATCGTGTATTGGAATTATTGTGGCAACAAATCTAAAGTCAGCATGATACCATTTGGAACCTTTATTTTTGAGTGTTGAGTATAATTGCATATTTAATGGATGTTAACAAATAAATAATAATAGTAAAATAATAATGATAAAATCACATAATAAAAATTTCTCATTGGTGCAGTCGACAAAATTCCACTGTTTTGTAACTCCTGTGCATGAGAATTCAAGCTCCGAACACACCTAGATGTTTGTGCCTTGCATCATGTTTATGGCCTGTTATGCTCACTGCTTTTTTGAAGGATGAAAAGAGAAAGTTGCTGAATAATACCTGAAAAGGAAACTCATTTTAGTGGTGACTTTCAAAACAATCATGAATAGGCTATTAAGAAACAATTGTGTGTGCACTCTAAAAAATGCTGGGTAAAAACAACCATTTCTGTGTTATTTGGCAACTTTTTTGACATAGTGCTGGGTCAGTTAACCTATTGATGTTTTTCATTTGAAATAATAAAAATGTGACAACGGCGCACTAGATTGTTACATATAACAGCGAAGTTCTAAAGACAAAAATATAAGACAAATTGAATTTACTTGGATAAATACAGCATAATTTGCAATATTACATACATTTAAACTGGTTTAGCAAACATTGTAGAAATAAAACTTTACTATTTAAAAGTAGCATGTTCATTTAAGTGTATTCAATGGTTCTCTTTATTTTAATCTCTTTTCACTGAAATATTGCTAATTCTCATACCGTTGTGTCACCGAAATCTGAGCCAGTGATGGGCTGCTGTTCGCTGGGGAAACTGTGAACTTCATACCGCTGCCTCACGTTTCACTCGTAGCTGAAATATGCCGTGACTCCATAACCTGCCCATAAACAACAGTGTTAATGACTTTGTTGTATGTTTTTGTGATTCATTATTTATTTTCTTTGTTTTCATAATATTTGAATTTGGTGTTATTTCGTATAGCATTTAATTGCATTTATGTTATGGTAATGAGAAGTCTTTTATTGTGAAATATATTGGCGTGAACGGATATAGTGCGAGTACGCGCTAAACATTTCAGTACGGAACGAGACCCAGACGCACATGGTCATGGCCTCAAAGGTTTACGGTTCATAAGGAGTTTAGCTCCTGGTTTAAATGGAGAACAAGGTATTTTGACTTCTTGTTATCTTTATTTCTATTTTGTTTTATTGTAGCAAAATTATTTGTTTGCTGTTTGTGTGATTATCTAGTTATGTTTAAATGATGTGTTTGTTTATTTATTTGTGTTTGGTTTTGAAATGTTTGTCTTAAGGTTTACTAATTTTGTTGTTTGTTTGGTTTTTCTTTGTACAAGCTCTTACGTTGATCCTCAATCTGGTTACTTGATGGTGTACGGCATGAAGTGACGACTTATGTGACGGATGTGAATAAACTATGAGGATCATCAGTTGGAGAGTCGATTTTTTTTTTTATTGAACCAGGGAGCTACAGTAAGAGCTTGCCATCGTTGACCCGCGGTGCCGCTTCAAGGGACGCCATGGTTAGTGACGGAGCTTTAATGTCGGCGAACTCGGCGGCGCGCTCGGTGGAAACAGCTGCGAGTGCTCACTTGACGGATCAAGATTAAAGCGAACTTTCAGCGGATGATTGTACACCTCTACGGGCAGCAGATGGACTGAGTTAGTGGACTATTCGAGGGAAGATAACTGTTCCAATCATTGTTTGGTGGATCGCAGTGAGTACCAAAGACAATGAAACAAAGTTAATTTTTAAGGGACAAATCTTCTCTTGTTTGTTGAACGCGATTTAAAGATAAATGGACATTTGGTGCGCGTACAGTTCACCTGTTAATGGACTAACGTTAAAGTGTATCAAATATATTCGTTTTGCTTCAAGTGTAATGCCTCAGCATATGTGGCTAAAGTGGACTTGTGAGTAGTGTTACGTAATTTTAGTGGATTGTAAATGTAGGAAAATGTCAAAGTCAGATGCTGGTTCAAAAGGGGCAAATAGGCAAGTTGATAGCCAACACACAGAAACTCAAAGTGAAAGTGCACGTCGTTCAAAACGTATGCATGTTCCTACTGAAAAAATGTTAGCCTATCAGCAAGAAGAACGGCAAAAGAGAGAGAAAAAGATAGTATTTTTATATGATCAGTGGAAAGAAGATGCCCGTAATGCACGTGAGCATCTTAAGTTAGATGCGTCAGAAACTCAGCTGGCTATTTTAATTGATTCCCTGGAGACAGCTAAAAATAAGGTCCTTGGTGCTTATGATGAATTTAGGCAGCGTGTATCCCCAACTGTTGAGATGAGGAGAAAAATGGATGCATGTGAAGCAGTCACAGCTGATATTACTAAAATTGTTAATGAAAGAATAACGGGTATAGATGGAGATTTTGATGCAGTGAGAGAGAAAGGTCGTCTTCGCACTTTATTAACTCATCAGTATGCCCGCTCAATCTTTGGTTCGACTGTTTCACAAGTTAGTCAGGAAGCTAGTAAATCTAGTCATCGCTCTGTTGTATCAAACTTAGAAGCCAAGCGTGTAGATGCTGCAGCAGAAGTAGCAGCTAAACAAGCTGCATATAATGTTCTATTAGAAGAGACAAAGCAAAAAGAAAGAATAAAGCAGTTAGAGGAACAGCATAAAAAGGCTCTCGAAGTTGAGTTAAAAGAACTGGAGCGAATTCAAGCACAAAAGGATCTGAAAGCAGCTCAAGCTAAACTTGAAGTATATAATCAAGAAATTGAGAAAGAAAGGACTAATTCATCCAAAGATTGTAGTAGCGCAGAAGAATCAGAGTTTTCTCAAGTGAGTGTGCGAAAGAAACAAGAAATTCATCAAAATGTGCATCAAGAGCCAGCAAAGCTGTCAGTCAAGGCACCAGCGAACGACGTACATCATCTTGTTCAAGCGTTTCAAGATGGAATGACTATGAGCAAACTACCGGTTCCAGAGCCTCCTATCTTTACAGGTGACCCCATTCATTTTATTGAGTTTAAACAATCTTTTATGGTGCTCATTGATCAGAAAAGTCTTTCTTCTGCTGACAAGATGTTCTACCTTAAGAAGTATGTGAGTGGTCCTGCCAGAAAAGTCTTGGAAGGCACTTTCTTCAGAACGGATGATGAAGCCTATCAGGATGCGTGGAGTAAGTTGAATGGTCGTTATGGCCAGCCTTTTGTCATCCAAAAGGCCTTCAGAGAGAAGTTAACAAATTGGCCTAAAATCCATCCAAAAGATGCCATAGGACTCCAAACCTTTTCTGACTTTCTCAATGCTTGTCAGGGTGCCATGCCTCACGTTAAGGGTCTTCAAATTTTAAACGATTATCAAGAGAACCAGAAGCTTGTGCAAAAATTACCGGACTGGGCAATTAGCAGGTGGAATCGTCGAGTCACACAGTCTCTTATCGACGATCATGAGTATCCTACTTTCAAAGAATTTGCTATGTTTGTATATACTGAAGCGGAGATTGCCTGTAATCCAGTTACGTCCTTTCACGCTCTTCATAACTTAGAACACGCTAGTGAAAAGGTAAATCTAACAGAGACCAAGCGAAGCAGAGCTCGGGTTCTTATTACTCATTCAAACATAGAGAGTCAAAATGTGGTCAAATCTGTGAACAGAGCTCCATGTATGTTCTGTCAGAAGAGTAATCATCAACTCAATAACTGTTCCAATTTTCTCAGCAAACCGCTGGAAGAGCGACGAAGATATGTTCAGGAGAAGAGGCTTTGTTATGGATGTCTGAAGTCTGGTCACGGTGCGAAGGAGTGTCGTTGTCGTCTCATTTGTAATATCTGTAAGAGAAAGCATCCAACCAGTTTGCATGATAGTAACTTTGTGAAAATGGTGAAGACTTCATCTTCTGGAGTTCAAACCCAAAGCGATCTTGATGATACGATGAATGCAATGGCCTTGAATGTGGCTGGAGAAGATCACAATGTGCATACCTCCATGATTGTTCCAGTCTGGGTGTCTGTAAAGCAAAATCCAAGCCGTGAAAGGTTAGTATATGCACTACTGGATTCTCAGAGTGATACTACATTTGTTGAAAAAGGTGTGAGTGATGCTTTACAGGCAACAACGTTCCCAGTAAGATTGAAACTTACAACCATGCTTGGGAAAGATACAATCCTTCAAAGTGAGAGGGTATCAGGACTTCAGGTGAGAGCATATAAGTCCAGCATTTATATTGATTTGCCTCCTACTTATACCAAAGATTGCATACCAGCTAATCGTAGCCACATTCCTACTTCTAAAGTTGCTCAGAATTGGAATCATCTCGCGGTTATTGCTGACGAAATACCTCCATTACAGGACTGCGATGTCAGTCTATTAATAGGCTACAATTGTTCAAGATCAATGGCCCCCAGAGAAGTGATATTAGGAGGAGATGATGAACCGTATGCTATTCGGACAGATCTAGGATGGAGTATAGTCGGTTGTTCTTCGCCAAATTCTGATTTATCTGAAGTCAGCAGACTGTGTCACCGCACTGCAGTTAAGGAGCTTCCTCTGATCACACCAGCCAATGTGCTACGAGTCCTAGAAAGTGATTTTAAAGATATGGAAGAAGAGACCACAAAAGTATCTCAGGATGACATTAATTTTCTTGAAAAGTTGAAGCAAGGTATACAGAGAAATGTTCTTGGTCATTACCAAATGCCGCTTCCCTTCAAAGTAAGGCCCACTTTGCCAAACAACAGACGCCATGCTGCGATTAGACTTGATCATCTTAAAAGAAAAATGGCAAAGGATGAATCATATAAGAAACGTTACAGTGAGTTTATGAGTGAAATCTTTCAGAGAGAAGATGCTGAGGAAGTGCACGATGATGGCAAGAAAGGAGAAACATGGTACTTGCCACATCATGGTGTTTTTCATTCGAAGAAGGCAGACAAACTACGTGTAGTCTTCGATTGCTCTGCAAGGTATCAAGGTTGTTCCTTAAATGATCATCTACTTCAAGGTCCTGATCTGATAAATAGCTTACATGGCATCTTGATTCGATTCCGTCAACATCCTATTGCACTTATGTGTGACATAGAGAAAATGTATCATCAGTTTCACGTAGACAAGTCTGACAGAGATTTCTTGCGCTTCCTTTGGTGGAAGGATGGAAACATCCACCAACCAGTTTGCGAGTTTCGCATGAAAGTTCATCTATTTGGTGCTGCTTCATCCTCAGGGTGTGCAAACTACGGCTTGAAGCATCTTGCAACTGAAAACCGTGAGTTCTACCCATTAGGTTCACAGTTTGTGCTTAAAAATTTCTATGTAGATGATGGAGTAATTAGTGTTGAAGATGCGGACCAAGCTATCAAGGTTGCTGATGAGGCCCGAAAACTCTGTGCTATAGGTGGCTTACGGCTACATAAATTTGTGTCGAACAGCGAAACTGTGTTGGAAAGTATTCCTGCATCAGAAAGAAGCCCTGACTTGAAAAATCTTGATCTTGCATTTGATGAATTGCCTCTAGAACGAACACTTGGCATGCAATGGGAAAGAGAATCAGACCGCTTTAAGTTCAATGTTCACCTGAAAGATCAACCTGCCTCTCGGCGTGGCATATTGTCTACTGTTGCTTCTGTTTATGATCCCTTGGGACTTATAGCACCTGTGCTCTTAAGTGGAAAGAGAATATTGCAGGAAGTGTGTAAGCGTGGCAGTGGATGGGACGATCCTTTATCAGATGGACTACGTCTAAGGTGGGAGCGATGGAAACAAGACTTAAATGATCTGGTGAAAATAGACATACCGCGCACATATGTACCTTCGAACTTCGGGAAACCTGTTAAAGTTGAATTGCATCACTTTTCCGATGCTAGTACTCATGGATACGGTCAATGCTCCTATATTAGGCTTAAGAACGACAAAGGAGATATCCATTGTGCTATAGTGATGGCAAAATCAAGAGTTGCACCTCTCAAACTTACAACGGTCCCTAGATTGGAACTAGCTGCTGCAGTCATTTCTGTTGAAATGAGCAGTGTTCTCAAGAAAGAATTGGATTATACAGTTATTGAAGAGACGTTCTGGACGGATTCTAAAGTAGTGCTTGGATATATAAGCAATGAAGCGCGTAGATTTCACACTTTTGTTGCAAACAGAGTTCAAAGAATACGCAATGGTACAACTACTGAGCAGTGGAGGTATGTTCCAACGGAGGAAAATCCTGCTGACCATGCATCTAGGGGCCTAACTGTGAAGGAGCTTCTTGCCTCAAACTGGTTTGCTGGTCCGAAATTTCTGTGGGAGAAAGAGATGCCTGTACCGACAAAACCCAATATTGAGATTTTATTTGGGGATCCAGAAGTGAAAACCTTTTGTACTTTGAACACAAAGTGCATAGAAAGCTTTAACTTAGTTGATCGTCTTTCAAAATTTTCTTCTTGGTCAAAGGCAATCAGAGCAGTAGCACGTCTGTTAAAGAGAGCCAACAAAGATAAATCTGGTCATCTCAGCACTGTATCAGAGAGACAGAAGGCGGAACTTCGCATAATTAAATGTTTGCAGGAGAGTTTCTACAAGGATGAGTTGAGAGAAATAAAAGCGGGAAGAAACGTTTCGTCACACAGCGCATTGTATCCTCTTGACCCTTTTCTGGATGAAGATTGTGTACTTAGGGTGGGAGGAAGGCTTGGACGTTCAAGTTGCTTAGATTCCGTAATGCATCCTGTAATCATTCCAAAGAATCATCAGGTCGCACGAATGATCGTTGCTCACTTTCACGAAAAAGTTATGCATCAAGGAAAAGGATTCACCCTAAATGAGATAAGATCTAATGGTTTTTGGATCCTAGGAATCAGTAAAGTTGTGACATCCTATATTAGAAATTGTGTTATTTGTAGGAAGCACAGAAGGCCTGTTGAGGAACAGAAAATGGCTGATCTTCCTATAGAAAGAGTGGATCCATCACCTCCATTTATGTATACCGGCATGGATTGTTTCGGCCCATTTTTCATCAAGCAAGGACGAAGTATGCATAAAAGGTATGGCCTTCTTCTGACTTGCCTTTGCTCTCGTGCTGTGCACATCGAAATGCTTAACGATATGACAACGGACACCTTGATAAATGCTCTGCGCTGTTTCGTCGCCATAAGAGGCACTGTTCGACAACTAAGATCTGATCAGGGGAGTAATTTCATAGGAGCAAAAAATGAACTAAAGGTTGCACTTAAGGAAATGGACATCGAAAGAGTAACAACCTTCTTGTCAGGAAAACAATGCGAGTTTATCATGAATGCACCTCATGCAAGCCATGTCGGTGGCGTATGGGAACGCCAAATTAGAACAGTAAGATCCGTGCTAAATGCAATTCTTGTATCTCATCCCGGAACTTTGGATGATTCATCTTTAAGGGCCTTCCTATACGAAGCAATGGCTATTGTAAATAGTAGACCGCTAACTGTCGATTGTTTGAATGATCCCAAAAGTCTAAGACCAATCACTCCGAATCATTTACTCACATTAAAATCAGCTATCACTTTGCCTCCACCAGGTAAATTTGTTAAGGAAGATGTGTATGCACGGAAAAGGTGGAGACGTGTACAATTTTTAGCAGAGCAATTTTGGAGTCGTTGGCGTAAGGAATATCTTGTGAACATAGCTGCTCGACAAAAATGGAATGTGTCTAAAAGAAATCTTCAAGTCAATGATGTTGTAATGGTCAAAGAGGAAAATTTACCAAGAAGCGAATGGAAGCTTGGAAGGATACAGGAAGTCATTTTTAGTGGTGATGGACTTGTAAGAAGGGCTAAGATACTCCTAGGCGATTCAAAGCTTAATGCAAAGGGCAAGCGTGTAAATAAGCAGTCCATAATCGAAAGACCAGTGCAGAAACTTATTTTATTAATGGAGGGACATTGATGTTTTTATTGAAGTATTTCTCCTCAAGATGAAAGTCATTATGGGAAAACATTTTGAAATTTCTATGAGATGTATATTCGTATATCTTTTGTAAATTTGAGGTCATGTTTAAGAGGGAAAAAGGTGTGTGTGTATATATATTAAAAAATTGTAAATAACTTTAAAAAAAAAACAAAAAAAAGGGACATAACTTTTAAAAGAAAAAAAAGAGAAAAAGGGGTTGAAAAAAGGGGTTTATAAATATAAAAATGTTTTATAGGAGGAAATCATTCGTGCTTGTGCTTTTAGAGTGAGATTTGCACTCTTGATTTGGTGGGAGTGTTAATGACTTTGTTGTATGTTTTTGTGATTCATTATTTATTTTCTTTGTTTTCATAATATTTGAATTTGGTGTTATTTCGTATAGCATTTAATTGCATTTATGTTATGGTAATGAGAAGTCTTTTATTGTGAAATATATTGGCGTGAACGGATATAGTGCGAGTACGCGCTAAACATTTCAGTACGGAACGAGACCCAGACGCACATGGTCATGGCCTCAAAGGTTTACGGTTCATAAGGAGTTTAGCTCCTGGTTTAAATGGAGAACAAGGTATTTTGACTTCTTGTTATCTTTATTTCTATTTTGTTTTATTGTAGCAAAATTATTTGTTTGCTGTTTGTGTGATTATCTAGTTATGTTTAAATGATGTGTTTGTTTATTTATTTGTGTTTGGTTTTGAAATGTTTGTCTTAAGGTTTACTAATTTTGTTGTTTGTTTGGTTTGTCTTTGTACAAGCTCTTACGTTGATCCTCAATCTGGTTACTTGATGGTGTACGGCATGAAGTGACGACTTATGTGACGGATGTGAATAAACTATGAGGATCATCAGTTGGAGAGTCGATTTTTTTTTTTATTGAACCAGGGAGCTACAAACAGTACTGAGATTAGATAACATATTAAACATTATATTAAATTATATTCAGTATTATATTGAATAAAATAAGTTTGTTACGCAAGGCAAAAGGTGTTTCCATCACGCTGCTGATGAAGCTGACTGACGTTGTCCTTGTAATGCTGTGTTGCGTAAAATAGTATAATTTACAGCACAGTAAAGACATTAGAAATTAAATAAAATGGATTAAAACCATTATTTTGCTGAAAAAGAGCACCAAATCAGTGGCGCTGAGAACTGCTCTCTCCTGTAGAGGATGCAAAAAGTAGAAAAAATAACCCAGCAGCTTAGCCCTCTATGGGACTAATTGTGAATTCACATCTTGAAAAAAATAATTGGCTTTACATTTTATATATATTTAAGAGTAAAATCTTTGTCCCATTAGGGTCAATTATTTTTTGCAAATTGTCTAAAACTTCACACACAATTAAATGTTTTTTTTTTTTTTACTATCTGAAAAGAAGTTAAAAAGGTCTTATTGTTTCAAAAAAACTTTTAAAAACTTTATGAACATTCAGTTTCTTCTTGTGCTGCTATATTTGATTTGGATCTCATGGGTGAAAATATCTAAAACTTGACACAAATTCGGATACAATTTTACTGCCTGAAAACCATGTCCTAATGTTAAAAAGCATTAAACCAGCTTCACCATTATGTTTCATCTTGGAATTTTAATCAATTATCATAGCACAAGTGAAAGTCAACAAAACTGTTCTTTTTCAGTGTATCCTACACGTATGATGTTGACTTGTTTATTGTTAAAAATCCGTATTTTTTGTCATATTTATATTTAAGAGTATTGTATTTATAATATTATATTCTGCATTGAAAAAATATCATTTTTTGTTGTCTTAAAATTGTTAAAAAAAAAATTTTTTTTATTAATAAAAACTACATTTAATTTGTTTGGTTGGATTGCCATTTTGTTGTCTATTAGATGTATATATGTAGGCATTTATTATCTGTCTATTTGATGTCTAGTCTATTTTTTTGCTATGTTTAGACGTCTATTAAATTTTCACTGACAGCCCAAATTTAGTCTTGTTTTAACCTAGACCCATATTCACTGTCTATTAGACGTATACATGTAGTCGTTCAATAATGGTCTAACTGATGTCTACTCTATTCATGGGCTATGGTTAGATGTCTATTAAATTTTCACTGACAGCCCAAACTTGTTTTAGCCTAGACCCATATTCACTGATTATTAGACGTATACATGTAGTCGTTCAGTAATGGTCTAACTGATGTCTAGTCTATTCTTGGGCTTTGGTTAGACGTCTATTAAATTTTCACTGACAGCCCAAACTTGTTTTAACCTAGACCCATATTCACTGTCTATTAGACGTATACATGTAGTCGTTCAATAATGGTCTAACTGATGTCTATTCTTGGGCTATGGTTAGACGTCTATTAAATTTTCACTGACTGCCCAAATTTAGTCTTGTTTTAGTCTAGACCCATATTCACTGTCTATTAGACGTATACATGTAGTCGTTCAATAATGGTCGACTCTAACTGATGTCTAGTCTATTCTTGGGCTATGGTTAGACGTCTATTAAATTTTCACTGACTGCCCAAATTTAGTCTTGTTTTAGCCTAGACCCATATTCACTGTCTATTAGACGTATACATGTAGTCGTTCAGTAATGGTCTAACTGATGTCTATTCTTGGACTATGGTTAGACGTCTATTAAATTTTCACTGACTGCCCAAATTTAGTCTTGTTTTAGCCTAGACCCATATTCACTGTCTATTAGACGTATACATGTAGTCGTTCAATAGTGGTCTAACTGATGTCTAGTCTATTCTCGGGCAATGGTTAGACGTCTATTAAATTTTCACTGACAGCCCAAACTTGTTTTAGCCTAGACCCATATTCACTGATTATTAGACGTATACATGTAGTCGTTCAGTAATGGTCTAACTGATGTCTACTCTATTCTTGGGCTTTGGTTAGACATCTATTCAATTTTCACTGACAGCCCAAACTTGTTTTAGCCTACCCATATTCACTGATTATTAGACGTATACATGTAGTCGTTCAGTAATGGTCTAACTGATGTCTAGTCTATTCTTGGGCTTTGGTTAGACGTCTATTAAATTTTCACTGACAGCCCAAACTTGTTTTAGCCTAGACCCATATTCACTGATTATTAGACGTATACATGTAGTCGTTCAATAATGGTCTAACTGATGTCTAGTCTATTCTTGGGCTATGGTTAGACGTTAGAGTGCGGATCGGGCCGCATTTTTCTGTCCGAGCCCAGCCCGGGTCCGACAGAGCAGTAACCGAGCCCGACCCGAACCCGACAGGCATTAAGATATTTATGTCTGAGCCCGATCCCAGCCCGACACAGTTAAAATCTTTTTTTTTTTTCTCATACTAATGACAGATGCACTTTTTTGTGTGGAAAGCCCGCTTTTATTAAGCAACTGTAGGAAGGCGTTCGGAAATGTCAACAGATGAACGCATCAGTGCACACGGGGCAAAAAGCGCTGTTATAACACAGGCGCACTATTGGCTGATGTAACCGAGCCCGACCCGAACCCGAGCATCCTTTCTAAATATCTGTCCGAACCCGGCCTGGCCCGTCGGGTTCCGTCGGGTACCGTCGGGCTCGGCTCGGGTATCCATCCTCTATTAGACGTCTATTAAATTTTCACTGACTGCCCAAATTTAGTCTTGTTTTAGCCTAGACCCATATTCACTGTCTATTAGATGTATACATGTAGTCGTTCAATAATGGTCTAACTGATGTCTAGTCTATTCTTGGGCTATGGTTAGACGTCTATTAAATTTTCACTGACAGCCCAAACTTGTTTTAGCCTAGACCCATATTCACTGTCTATTAGACGTATACATGTAGTCGTTCAGTAATGGTCTAACTGATGTCTATTCTTGGGCTATGGTTAGACGTCTATTAAATTTTCACTGACTGCCCAAATTTAGTCTTGTTTTAGCCTAGACCCACATTCACTGTCTATTAGACGTATACATGTAGTCGTTCAGTAATGGTCTAACTGATGTCTATTCTTGGGCTATGGTTAGACATCTATTAAATTTTCACTGACAGCCCAAACTTGTTTTAGCCTAGACTCATATTCACTGTCTATTAGACGTATACATGTAGTCGTTCAGTAATGGTCTAACTGATGTCTATTCTTGGGCTATGGTTAGACGTTTATTAAATTTTCACTGACTGCCCAAATTTAGTCTTGTTTTAGCCTAGACCCATATTCACTGTCTATTAGACGTATACATGTAGTCGTTCAATAATAGTCTAACTGATGTCTAGTCTATTCTTGGGCTATGGTTAGACGTCTATTAAATTTTCACTGACTGCCCAAATTAAGTCTTGTTTTAGCCTAGACCCATATTCACTGTCTATTAGACGTATACATGTAGTCGTTCAGTAATGGTCTAACTGATGTCTAGTCTATTCTTGGGCTATGGTTAGACGTCTATTAAATTTTCACTGACTGCCCAAATTTAGTCTTGTTTTAGCCTAGACCCATATTCACTGTCTATTAGACGTATACATGTAGTCGTTCAATAGTGGTCTAACTGATGTCTAGTCTATTCTCGGGCAATGGTTAGACGTCTATTAAATTTTCACTGACAGCCCAAACTTGTTTTAGCCTAGACCCATATTCACTGATTATTAGACGTATACATGTAGTCGTTCAGTAATGGTCTAACTGATGTCTAGTCTATTCTTGGGCTTTGGTTAGACGTCTATTAAATTTTCACTGACAGCCCAAACTTGTTTTAGCCTAGACCCATATTCACTGATTATTAGACGTATACATGTAGTCGTTCAATAATGGTCTAACTGATGTCTAGTCTATTCTTGGGCTATGGTTAGACGTTAGAGTGCGGATCGGGCCGCATTTTTCTGTCCGAGCCCAGCCCGGGTCCGACAGAGCAGTAACCGAGCCTGACCCGAACCCGACAGGCATTAAGATATTTATGTCCGAGCCCGATCCCAGCCCGACACAGTTAAAATCTTTTTTTTTCTCATACTAATGACACATGCACTTTTTTGTGTGGAAAGCCCGCTTTTATTAAGCAACTGTAGGAAGGCGTTCGGAAATGTCAACAGATGACCGCATCAGTGCACACGGGGCAAAAAGCGCTGTTATAACACAGGCGCACTATTGGCTGATGTAACCGAGCCCGACCCGAACCCGAGCATCCTTTCTAAATATCTGTCCGAACCCGGCCTGGCCCGTCGGGTTCCGTCGGGTACCGTCGGGCTCGGCTCGGGTATCCATCCTCTATTAGACGTCTATTAAATTTTCACTGACTGCCCAAATTTAGTCTTGTTTTAGCCTAGACCCATATTCACTGTCTATTAGATGTATACATGTAGTCGTTCAATAATGGTCTAACTGATGTCTAGTCTACTCTTGGGCTATGGTTAGACGTCTATTAAATTTTCACTGACTGCCCAAATTTAGTCTTGTTTTAGCCTAGACCCATATTCACTGTCTATTAGACATATACATGTAGTCGTTCAATAATGGTCTAACTGATGTCTAGTCTATTCTTGGGCTATGGTTAGACGTCTATTAAATTTTCACTGACAGCCCAAATTTAGTCTTGTTTTAGCCTAGACCCATATTCACTGTCTATTAAACGTATACATGTAGTCGTTCAGTAATGGTCTAACTGATGTCTAGTCTATTCTTGGGCTTTGGTTAGACGTCTATTAAATTTTCACTGACAGCCCAAACTTGTTTTAGCCTAGACCCATATTCACTGTCTATTAGACGTATACATGTAGTCGTTCAATAATGGTCTAACTGATGTCTATTCTTGGGCTATGGTTAGACGTCTATTAAATTTTCACTGACTGCCCAAATTTAGTCTTGTTTTAGCCTAGACCCATATTCACTGTCTATTAGACGTATACATGTAGTCGTTCAATAATGGTCTAACTGATGTCTATTCTTGGGCTATGGTTAGACGTCTATTAAATTTTCACTGACTGCCCAAATTTAGTCTTGTTTTAGCCTAGACCCATATTCACTGTCTATTAGACGTATACATGTAGTCGTTCAATAATGGTCTAACTGATGTCTATTCTTGGGCTATGGTTAGACGTCTATTAAATTTTCACTGACTGCCCAAATTTAGTCTTGTTTTAGCCTAGACCCATATTCACTGTCTATTAGACGTATACATGTAGCCGTTCAATAATGGTCTAACTGATGTCTAGTCTATTCTTGGGCTATGGTTAGACGTCTATTAAATTTTCACTGAGAGACCAAATTTAGTCTTGTTTTAACCTAGGCCCATATTCACTGTCTATTAGACGTATACATGTAGTCGTTCAATAATGTTCTAACTGATGTCTATTCTTGGGCTATGGTTAGACGTCTATTAAATTTTCACTGACAGCCCAAATTTAGTCTTGTTTTAGCCTAGACCCATATTCACTGTCTATTAGACGTATACATGTAGTCGTTCATGTCTGTAAATCACACCTTAATACTTAGGAGACCTCATATATCCAGGTTTTCTAAAATGAGAACCCTGAGTCTTCAAAGAAAATAATAAGAAGGAAAATAATAAGAAGAAGTATATTGATTTTTAGCTAATTTTAATACTTTCCCCTCCTAAAATCATGTTTGAGCCCCCTTGCTGAAAACCACGATCTTGTCACCTGAGGGCAAATAGATGTAAACAAATATTTCTTCACAATTCACACATATTCACAATGGACATTCTTACAATTCCAGAATGGAATACAATTCCAGTATTTTTCTGTTATAAAAAAAGTCATAAAAAGGGTGTTGTGTCTCCATAAGCCATATACATAACAAGACAAATGATAATTAATGGAAAGTGATCATTATGTGCTGAACTAAGTTCCTCAAATATCAGAATGGGCGTGGTTGCTCTCTTTGGGGGCATGTTAAGGGCTTTAGGGCATGTTTCAGGAAATCCTCCGTCATCATGTGATCATGGGAAATAACCCCTCTTTCAATGATTTACTCAGGAGAATGGAAAATAAAGGTTGATAAATGAAATACCTTTTCTTTATAAAATTCTACAAACGGCCCCTCTCTTAAAGTTTGAAAAGTAAACTGCACTGTAGCACAAACCGTGTTATAGAATTATTGTGGCAACAAATCTAAAATCAGCATGACACCATTTGGAACCTTTATTTTTGAGCGTTGAGTATAAATGCATATTTAATGGATGTTGCACAAATTAATAGTAGGAAAAAGAAAAAGTAGCCTAATAATAATAGGTCGATAATAAGTCGACAAAATTCCACTATTTCGTAACTCATGGGAATTCTAACCGATTCTAACTCCGAACACACCTAGATGTTTGTGCCTTACGTCATGTTTATGGCCTATTATGCTCACTGCTTTTCTGAAGTATGGAAACAGAAAGTTGCTGAATAATCTCTGAAAAGGAAACTCACTGTGGTGTTGAGTTTCAAAACATTCATGAATATTTTATAAATTATTGTATGTGAAACATTTAAACGTTTCTTCTCTGTGGGTTCCCAGAACGTTGCATGAATGTTTTTTTGTTTGTTTTTTCATTATTACCTGAGAATCTATAAACATACAGAATGTTCTATAATGGTTATCTTTAGCTTTTCAAAACGTTTGGGATATAAAATATGTTTAGTTGCGTAAATGTATTTATTTAGTTTCTGCATTGTTTACTTCGCGCTGAACTTGTAGATAAGCGATTTCTCATGACTTACATCAGCAATTGTGAGAATGGAAACCGAAAGTGGCTAAGTAAGTTTTCACACACACACACAAAAAAAATATTTGAGGCGTGGCTTGAGCTGATGCTTTATATATTCATGCCTTTGCACACTGTCGGTGTCGGTATTTGACTTCGGTGCGAACACTATTCTTAATTTTTGGAGCAAGCATTCCAGCGAAAGCCATATTCAGCAATAGCCTATATTTGAACAACCAGCACGGTAACCCGCATACTAATTTTATAAAATTATTGACCATTAGCGCTTACCTCCAGTTTTAAGAAAGTAACTTATGATGTAGTAGCCTATAGCCTTGTTTTAATTATTTTATATTTTATCTCATTTTTGAAAGGTGATGGAACTGACAATAAGACTGCTCAGCGGACAAGAGCGTCTGGAAGTGAGCGGTGATGCCACAGTTGGCGAACTCAAGCGGCGCATTTCTCAGCTCGTTGGAGAGCCTCCTTACAAACAGAAGCTTTCCGCCGATAACGGCACCCGTCTCAGCCTTGAGGATGATTCCAGAACCCTCAGCAGTTGCGGGTTGCACTCTGGATCAGTGGTGAGTCTGCTCATCACGAACCCTGCGCGTTTTCAAATTTTCGTCAAGAACTTGAGCGGCCAGACCAAAACCTATGATGTTGATGTCAACGAGACCGTAGATCAGCTCCAGACTAAGGTCTACAACAAAGAGAGAGTCGTCAAGGATCAGCAAGGGCTGGTTTACTGCTCCAAAAATCTGGAGCCTGGCAAGAAGTTGCAAGACTACGGCATCATACCTGAAAGCACCATTCACATGACTGGCCGTCTCCGAGGAGGTTAATCGGTTAGAATGTGTGCAAAACAACTGTTAGCCTATATATGTGTTAAATGATGTAAATGCTGTAAATATTATATACCTATTATACTTAGTATCTGGGTAGATTACAAATTGTAATTCGTTACTTATTCCTAAATTACATGACAAAATTTTTTAGTTTTTAATGTAATCCATTACACATTTTAGGACATCGTTATTTAAACTTTAATCATTAACTCCAAATGGCATGAATGAGGAATTCGATTTTTCTGTTTTCCTATAGGCTAATGAATTAGGATTGGTGGAATTTATATGTAGCCTAATATATTGCGGAGTAGCCTAGTTGTCAAACATTTAGCGATGAAATCTGTGATTGTTAGTAACGATGTATATCTGATGGTTTTAATCATTAAATATTCTATTGTTAAATGAAAATACTATGGATGGTTTATTTTAACAGCTTGTTAATAGAAGAGAGACAAAAATGTAATCCTATTTAATATATATTTAAATAAGAGAGAGTGGTGACTTTGATAAAGTGTGTGTGAAATGCAAGTTGTGTAATGTGAATGTGGCGAATTAAAATAAACTATATATATATCTATATATATATATATATATGTTGTATGTATGTTGAATCGTGTTGCAGTTTCAAAACAATCATGGATATATATATACATATATTTATATATTATAATTGGGTGTGTGTGTATAAAATCCTATCCTAAAGATTATTAGGAACACCATAATACAGTGTTTGACCCCCTTTCCCCTTCAGAACTGCCTTAATTCTACGTGGCATTGATTCAACAAGGTGCTGAAAGCATTCTTTAGAAATGTTGGCCCATATTGACAGGATAGCATTTTGCAGTTGATGGAGATTTGTGGGATGCACATCCAGGGCACGAAGCTCCCGTTCCACCACATCCCAAAGATGCTCTATTGGGTTGAGATCTGGTGACTGGAGGCCATTTTAGTACACTGAACTAATTATCATGTTCAAGAAACCATTTTGAAATGATTCGAGCTTTGTGACATGGTGCATTATCCTGCTGGAATTGGCCATCAGAGGATGGGTACATGGTGGTCATAAAGGGATGGACATAGTCAGAAACAATGCTCAGGTAGGCCGTGGCATTTAAACGATGCCCAATTGGCACTAAGGGGCCTATAGTGTGCCAAGAAAACATCCCTCACACCATTACACCACCACCACCAGCCTGCACAGTGGTAACAAGGCATGATGGATCCATGTTCTCATTCTGTTTACGCCAAATTCTGACTCTACGATTTGAATGTCTCAACAGAAATCGAGACTCATTAGACCAGGCAACATTTTTCCAGTCTTCAACTGTCCAATTTTGGTGAGCTCGTGCAAATTGTAGCCTCTTTTTCCTATGTGTAGTGGAGATGAGTGGTACCCGGTGGGGTCTTCTGCTGTTGTAGCCCATCCGCCTCAAGGTTGTGCATGTTGTGGCTTCACAAATGCTTTGCTGCATACCTCGGTTGTAACGTGTGGTTGTTTCAGTCAAAGTTGCTCTTCTATCAGCTTGAATCAGTCGGCCCATTCCCCTCTGACCTCTAGCATCAACGAGGCATTTTCGCCCACAGGACTGCCGTATACTGGATGTTGTTCCCTTTTCACACCATTCTTTGTAAGCCCTAGAAATGGTTGTGCGTAAAAATCCCAGTAACTGAGCAGATTGTGAAATACTCAGACCGGCCCGTCTGGCACCAACAACCATTCCACGCTCAAAATAGCTTAAATCACCTTTCTTTCCCATTCTGACATTCAGTTTGGAGTTCAGGAGATTTTCTTGACCAGGACCACACCCCTAAATGCATTGAAGCAACTGCCATGTGATTGGTTGATTAGATAATTGCATTAATATGAAATTGAACAGGTGTTCCTAATAATCCTTTATATGTACGTATATGTATATACACACACACACTTATATATATATATATACATATATATATATATTTATATATATTTATATATACATATACATATACATATATATATATATATATATATATATATATATATATACATACATACATATGGTTCTCAAGCTATTTACTGAGTTTAAGGTTTAACTCACACATTTTTACCCAAAAAAGATTAGCATACGTATGTTTATTCTTTAAAAATGACTGTGGATTTTTAAGGTCTTATTTATTAACATGACTTCCATGTCTGTAAATCACACCTTTATACTTAGGATACCTCATTTATCCAGGTTTTCCAAAATGGGAACCCTGATTCTTCAAAGAAAATAATAATAAAAAATAAGAATAAGAAATATCTTAATTTTTTAGCTAATTTTAATGCTTTCCCCTCCTAAAATCATGTTTGAGCCCTCTTGCTGAAAACCACGATCTTGTCACTTGAGGACATATAGATGTAAACAAATATTTCATCACAATTCATACACATATTCACAATGGACATTCTTACAATAGATCAGTCTGAGGATCTTATGCTTCCTGATGAAATTCTAATGTCCTAAAGTAGAAAGCCGACTTAAAAACTAGGCAAAGTATTTCTCATTGTTATAAAAAATTCATAAAAAGGGGTGTCATGTCTCCAGAAGGCATATACATAACAAGACAAATGATAATTAATGGAATGTGATCATTACTCACAGACTGATAGAGTGCACTAAGTCTGCAAATATCAGAATGGGCGTGGTTGCTCTCTTTAGGGCATGTTTAGGGCTTTAGGGCATGTTTCAGGAAATCCTCCATTGTCATTGTTATCATGGGGAATACCCTTTCTTTCCAATGATTCACTCAAGAGAATGGAAAATGAAGGTTGTGCAAGAAGCTGTCAATGAAACACCTTTTCTTTATAAAACCCTACAAACGGCCTGTCTCAAAGATTTAAAAGTAAAGTGCACTAGCACAAACTGTCTTATGGATTTATTGTGACAACAAATCTAAAGTCAGCATGATACCATTTGGAACCTTTATTTTTGAGTGTTGGGTATAATTGCATATTTAATGGATGTTACACAAATAAATAATAATAGTAAAATAATAATGATAAAATCACATAATAAAAATGTCACATTGGTGCAGTCGACAAAATTCCACTATTTCATAACTCTTGTGCATGAGAATTCAAGCTCCGGACACACCTAGATATTTGTGCCTTACGTCATGTTTATGGCCTGTTATGCTCACAGATTTTCTGAAGTATGGAAACAGAAAGTTGCTGAATAATCCCTGAAAAGGAAACTCATTGTGGTGGTGCAGTTTCAAAACAATCATGAATTTTTAGAAATGATTGTGTGTGCACTCTTAAAAAACATTTCTGGGTTATTTGGCAACCCAGTATTGGGTAGTCAAAATATTTGACAGAACACATGCCGGGTTATTTTGACCCAGCTTGTTGGGTTTTATATATTAATCCATTTGCTGGGTTATTTATTTGACATAGCGCTGGGACAGTTAACCTACAGCTGTTTTTAATCTGAAATAATAAAAATGTAAAGATCGCTACACATAAAAGCTAAGTCATGCTGTGTTTAGTCCTTGTTGCACATTTGTTGGGCGAAAAGTAAAACTTCCATAGTAGCATCAGCGCGTCGTTTGCTTTGAGAGTAGATCTGGTAAATGCTGCGTTTGTACATTCTAAAAAATGCTGGGTTAAAACAACCAAATTTGGGTCATTTGGCAACCCAGTGCTGGGTTATTTTGGCCCAGGTGTCAATGTTTAATTTAAGTCAATTATTGTGTATAAATTACTATATTGCTGGCTTAAAATAGGCAGGAAATAAAAAATTAATAAGCAAAAACACCCATAGACAGAAATATAAGACAAATTGACTTTATTTGGATGAATACAGAATAATTTACCATATTATATACATTTAAACTTGTTTAGCAACCATTATAGAAATAAAAACTTTAACATTTAAAGGAAGCATATTAATTTATTACTTAATATTAATTCATTCAATGGTTCTCTTTTGTGTCGCCGAAATCTGAGCTAGTGATGAGCTGCTGTTCACTGGGGAAACTGCGAACTTTAGACCGCTGAAGTTGAAGATGAAAGACTCCATAACCTGCCTATAAACAAACAGTACTGAGATTATATAACATATTTTAACATTGAATTGAATTTTATTTAGTATTATATCAAATAAAATAAATGTATGTTACACAAGGCAAAAGGTGTTTCCATCATGTGAAACGGAAAACTGCTGCTGACGCAGCTGACTGACATCTCATCCTTGTAATGTTGTGTTGCTCAAAATAATATAATTTACAGCACAGTAAAGAGTTTCTAAATAAATTCAAATGTACACAAACCTTTATTTCGCTGTAGAAGTACATAGAATCAGCGGTTCTTAGAACTGCTCTTTCCTGTAGAGGATGCAAAAAAAGGGCCCCACTCTGACTGTAACATAGTATCTGGGTTGTTCCTGGTCGGAGAGAGGGAAGGGCTGTATAGTTTCAGCAGCCAGTGAGACTGACCTAGACACTATAACTCAACGGCTGGGTAACACAAAAACTACCCAACAGTTGGTTAAAAAAAAAAATAACCCAGCAGCTTAGCTACAGAAAAACTGCCCAGCTCCTGGGTAAAAATATTAAAAACAACCCAATAAAATGAACCAACAGGCTGAACCCAGCATTTTGGTTAAAAAAATAACCCATCATTTTTTTTTAGTGTAGAAGGCGTTCCAGACCTTAAATGCTATGTACATTTAAACAAAATAAGCTACAAACTGTTTTCTATTTATACAGTGATAATTTGAATACAAGGTAATACAAACCTCAGGAAGTTTCCCATCAGTCAGTTTTCTGCAGAGCACAAAACCATCTCTGGAAGCTGAACCCAGCATTTGGGTAAAATTTGGGTGTGTTTGTAAAACATTTAAACGTTTCATCGGAGGCAGGAAGGGAGGTGGGTGGAGGTGGGTGGGGGTAGTTTAACTGAACTGATTGTTTCAACTGTTTCAGCGGCAGTGAAATGAACCAAGCCACTAACCCAATGGCTGGTTAACACAAAAACTACCAAGCACTGGAAAAAAACAAACAAACAATGCAAATAGGGTCAACCCAGCATTTGGGTGAAAGAAATAACCCAGCGTTTTAACAGCATAGTTAACAGCAAACAACACCAGAAAGAAGAAGAAGAAAAAAAAAACTGTGACCTCAAACCGTGCTGTAATTTTTGTTTATGAAACGTACATAAAAGATACGCTGCTTTTAATGCAGACTACAGAAAACAGCAAAAACTAAACCAGTTTTCTATCATTTGCTTGTTACAATTGTTACAATTAGTTACAGTAATATGTTTGTTTGTTTGTTTATCTATCCATTCAAATAAAAAAGTTCTTTGTGGATTCTCAGAATGTTGCAGGAATGTTTTTGTTCGTTTTTTTGTAACTACCCACTGATCTATAATGGTATCTATTATAGATCAGTGTAAGAGAACAGGCATACAGAACGTTCTATAATGGTTATTTTTATTTTTTAGCTTCTTTTGGGATGCAGAAATGTTTGGCTGTGTACACTTATTTATTTTCTGCATTGTTTGTTTCCGCTGAACTTGTTGTTGAACAATTTCTCAGGACTTACATCAGCAGTTGGGTGAGAATGGAAACCGAAAGTGACTAAATTTTCAGAAACGAAATATTTGGAGGCGGGGCTTGAGTTGATGCTTTATATATTCGTGCCTTTGCACACTGTGGGTGTCGGTGTTTGACTTCGGTGCGATTTACCAGTCTTACTTTTTGGAGAAAGTAATCCAGCGAAAGCCATTCAGCAAAGTATTTGAACAACCAGCCCGGTAAGCCGCATACTTATTTATGAAATTATAAACCGTTAACCGCTAACCGTTTTAATAACTTATGTTGTAGTAGCGTAGCCTAATTTTAATTATTTCATATTTTATCTAGCCTAATTTTGAAAGATGATGGAACTGACAATAAGACTGCTCAGCGGACAAGTGAAGCGTCTGGAAGTGAGCGGTGATGCCACAGTTGGTGAACTCAAGAAGCTCATTTTTCAGCTCTTCGGAGAGCATCCTTTCAAACAGAAGCTTTCCGCCGATAACGGCACCCGTCTCAGCCTTGAGGATGATTCCAGAACCCTCAGCAGTTACGGGTTGCACTCTGGATCAGTGGTGAGTCTGCTCATCACGAATCCTGCCCGTTTTCAAATTTTCGTCAAGAACTTGAGCGGCCAGACCAAAACCTATGATGTTGATGTCAACGAGACCGTAGATCAGCTCCAGACTAAGATCTACAACAAAGAGAGAGTCGTCAAGGATCAGCAAAGGCTGATTTACGATGGCACACAACTGGAGTGTGGCATGAAGTTGCAAGACTATGGCATTACACAAGGAAGCACCATTCACATGACTGGCCGTCTCCGAGGAGGTTAATCGGTTAGAATGTGTGCAAAAGGACTGTTATAGCTATATGTGTTAAAAGATGTAAATGCTGTAAATATTACAGACTTATTATATACTCAGAATGTTGGGATTTAAACCGTTGTGATTGTGGAATAAACGTCATGTCTTAAGTCATACAATTTTAGTGTGTTTATCTGCATTTAATAGAACTGTATCCTTTATCGTTATGATTTTTACTGGACTGTAGCTTTGCAAAGTAATATAATAAATGCTCGAAACATTCATAAGTGAGTTTTCTGTTTATTTACAGTTATTTGTTTAAGTAAAACAGCATATTTTTATTTTATTTTGTAAACTACTGATGACGTTTAACTTTTACATAAAAGTGTTGTCATTTAGAGCCTAAAACAATTACAATTGGTCAAAATAACAAAAAAATATGCCATGTTTTCAGACATGTTAACATTCATTTTTAGACAACACAATACCAGTGTTTTAACTTCAGAAGTGTTAAGAAATCAGGTGGTATAATGTACTGATTTTCAATCAAATCCAATGAAAACAAACTTTTCAGATAAAACTTTTTACACCTATTCAGTGCACAGTCCTTTATGGCTTTAACTTTGTGGGGGAAGGCGGGGTAACACTTGTTGATGGGAGAAATAAAAGATATCTTGAGGTTTTTTTTAACTCATTTTTGTTTTGTTCCCTATGATCTAGTAGACCCTTAG